>NC_137221.1:19659347-19764347 GCF_949987685.1 Ammodytes marinus
TGTGCATCCAGATGGACTGAGGGGAACAGAATGTGCATCAATATTTACTCGCCTGCCCTCACTTCTACCACCAAGACTTGGCACGCACGTAGCCATGTGGACTTCCACGTGTAGCTAACGGCATATTATGCCAAGCGCTGGGGATATAGCCCTTAAATATAAGAATTCACAATATGCAAATGAGTCCTTGTGTGATCATGTGTGTCAGAGAAGGTGTGACACGGATTGCGTGCGCCCGCCGCTTTACATCTGTGAGTAAAAAACTGAATATGTGCCTTTAGGTTCTGTGGACATAAAAAAAAACTCTGTGGGCTGTGAGTGATATGGAGTTAAATGAGCGCGAGAGAAGCAGGGGAGAGGAAGGATGAGTCAGTGATGTCCGTTGGCCTTGCTGTTATTCAGAGTCATTGCACCGAACAACCAGCAAGAATCGGATGAGACTATAACCTGCAGCATCCCACCTGTCTGCTTCAGAAGAAACAGGTCCATTCGCCCCCATACGCCATCCTCCTGAGGCTTCATTTATACACATTTCAAAGCACACTAGAAGGTGTTGTAAAGTTGTGCATGCCGCGCCCCGGGCAAATGTTAAACTTTAAAAAAAACTTATCTGGCAGGAGAATGTTTTTTATAGCTCCACGCAAACTATGGTGTGTGTGGAAACCAAGGCCGGATCAACCTGCCATGGTGGCCCCATGGGCAACTTTTAGGTTTTGGGCCCCATTAATAACACACCCTCCTCCACCTTCCCTCTTCATTTTGTGCAGTAGTTCTTAACTTTTACATTTCATGGCTTAACATTTCATGTGTGGTTATTTGATTGCGAAATGGCTGACTGAATCGAAGTAATGAAGATCCCGTGAGTGGATTTTTTTTTCCGACAAATTCAAGGTGAAAACACAGAAACTAACTTTCAGATTGATACAGTATATCTTCCAGTGCCGCTGGAGTTCTGGGGCATGGGGACAGTTGCCCTATATTATTCTGGTCGCCCAATATTGATGGCGATCATAATTCCATAAGACTGTGGCATATAGTTAAACAGATAATGTCTTATGATGCGTTGCCCTTTTCTTTACCTACTTGCCTTCTATACCTAGAATCTGTATTATACTTGGTTGTGAGCTCCATGTGTAAAATACATGAATGGCCTTGTTTACTTGCCATGGCTTTATCCATTTCTCCTCTGTCTCTGCAAAGCCACATTTAAGTCACCTCTCAGTCCTCCTCATCATCATTTCCTTTTATGATATAAACTCTCCCAACGGGAAAGCCTGTGCAAGGAAAGCCAGAAAAAAAACATTCAAATCATTTTGTTTGAAAGCGAATGCATTCCCCACATCCCACATGAATGAATTCTAATGAGCCAATTTAAGTATTATTATGGATTATTGTGTATGCTTCCCCTTCTGGGGTGTTTAAACTAGGTGGCTTTGGGAATAGCCCGCCTACATACCGTTTAAATATGATTTTTCTTAATTAAGTCAGTCAGTTCGGGGACTGAGTGCAAAGGACAAAGCATAGCATCTTCCTGCCATTCACCCACATTTCAGACAAAGTGTATATTTTTTCGCTCAGTTTAGTATGGTTCACCAGGGAACTCTGCACGTATAGTAACCGGACAGTAAGATTTATATAAGAAAAAGAAAGTCCCTGAGAGTAGAAGTTCAGAAAGTCAACAATCTTGTTTATTCAGGCATCTTCTAAACAGACACTGACAGGGGGGGCCAGGACATTGAAGTGGTAGAGAGCTTTGACCGAGGAATGAACCCCGGTCGCAGGTGCTCAACCATAACACACCGACAAGTCAATGAGCCACAGTAGGCCAACCCAGGCGAATGAATACAATTAGGGCATATATGCTGTGATAATTACCAGCAGCTACGTCAGCTCACCGTTCGCTGCATATCCTCCCACTCTACTGCCATTAAAAAAAGACTCATGTTCAAGTTGATTGTCCTATTATATGCTTGTAAATACGGTGCATTTTCATCAAAGATCTTGTCAGTTTTCATGACTTTCTGTGCAGGGTGGTTATACAGTATATAGAGCCAAGGTCAAGCTGTGTGGCTGACAGCGGGGCGATGAATAGGAATAAACAGGGCCGGCTCTGGTTACCCTTTGTGTCTCCTGCGGCTGCTTGTAGCATCGTTGGCATGTCCATCTTTGTCTCATCTGCTCCAATTCCTCTGGCTTTTGAAGGGCACGTCTGCTTCCATGTCAGGGATTAGAGGTGTGTGTGTGTGTGTGTGTGTGTGTGTGTGTGTGTTTATGTCCTTTTCCCAGAGGCAGAGGACGGTGGAGTCATGCAGACTTCAACTCTGGGAGTGTATGTGCTTTGTGTGAGTGTGTGCTCATTGTGTGTGAAGTGGAGATAGAGAGAGAATAGAGGCACTCGTCTGTATAATGGAGTAAGAACTCGGCCAGCTTCTAGGATGCCTTCATCTGTATGCTACAGCACCAAGACACACACACACACACACACACACACACACACACACATACACACACACACACACACACACATTCCTGGCCCACAGACCTAAACCAGACCAGCTGTAATTTGTCATTTGTCGGCGAAGTGGGCCGTCAGAGCGCCGGGTTACTTTTAGCTTCCGGCTTGGTGGTAATCCCTCCCTTTGAAGGCCATGCCAATCCAATCCCATGGCTGACATCGCCACAGAGCAGTACGCCATTGTGACCTTTACGGCGCAACCCGCTAATCTTCCCCTCAATGCGCACAGGAGAGAATGAGCGGAAAAACTGGCAACGAGTTCAACAAGCTTATACTTCATACCTCCATAACTTCTTTCTCTCCATCCTCTCTGCTCTAATTTTCTCTCTCCCCCTGCAAAAAAACGCACACCTCTTTTTTCTTTCAACATGCACCACTGTCTTGTCACTTGTTTTTTTTTTTTTTTGGAAAAATAAAGAAAAAGTCACAAAGCCCTCTTAGTAACTTGACATTTAACAAATCCTCATGTGTCTGTCTCTGCATTCCGAGTGTGTGTCGCGTTGGCCCTGTCCTCGCAGCATTTAGGCACATTCATCACGGACGTGGTGAAATTTAAGGCTTTCTTTTTCAACACGTAGTTGGTTCAAATCACTTGTCTCCATGGTTTCACCTTTAATTGGCAAGGAGCTGGCCAGAAAACTTGTTGAAAGAGAGGCTCAGATTCAGCTGCCTGAAGCACTTGGTCTGGAGCGTGATCCAATCATTGTATAGATATGTATTCATATCCTGTACATACAGTGACCAACACACAGCTTCATCGACATAAAGTACATAGCACCAAGGACTTCAAACTCTACAAAGAGAGCCTCATACAGAAAGATGCTTTTGAATTAAAGCATAGAATAGAAAAGAAATATCTGCATTCACATGTTTCCACTAGTTGTGTACAAAAATGACCAAATTGCGTAACGTTTCACCTTCGGCCGAATAACGCTTAAACGCTACGATTGTCCAAGGCTGATAAATAGTGATATTGTGAGAACATTGACACACGTTTAGTATTGAGATCAAGACAACAACAGTCTTAGTTAGTTTAGAATAGTCGCACAACCTGCTGATGTGTGCACCGCATAACTTGACATCACTAACTGTCGCACGTTTGTATTTCAGCAATAAACAATTATGGGCCTAATGGAGAAAGTGAATCCAGAAACAACAAATTGGGTCTATTTCTTTAGGCATCAAAGTGCTTGCCTCTCTCTCCCTCAGTGGCATTTCATTTTCACTTCAGTCCACTGCCAGTCTCCATCCATGGCTTCATATCTTTTGTTCCTGCCAGACCAGAGGGCTGAGAAGGGGAGGATGTGGGCTCAACAGGAGCAGGCATGAGCGGGGCTGTCTCCGATCTCCCGCCATTTTGCCAGCATGCTACCAATCAACACTTTGCTCCCATCCCCGCTGCGAAGCAACCGACTCTGAAGGAGACAGACAGAAGGGTCTGATGGTGTGATGGAGGTTTTGGAGTGTGTGAAAGAGAGAAAGAAGAGAAGAAGAGGGAGAGAAAGAGAGACCGAAATAGGCAAAGAGAGGCAGAGAATGAGAGAAAGAAAGCAGGATGGCAGCTTCTTGTTGAGCAACCTAAATGTATCCCTTCGACTTTAACTCGTGCTCTTTCGAAAGATCTGTGCCTCTGCCGAACCCCGACACACGCACGCACGCACGCACGCACACACGCACACACGCACACACGCACACACGCACACACACACACACACACAGTACAACCTTTGATATCACCTCCGCTTCCTTAACAGCCACCAAACTCACACTCTAATTTAAATATAAGTACAAATTCCGAAAGGGCGTCTCCTCTATAAAAACAGCTCATACATTTTAAATATTAAACCTTCGAATATAACAGAACCAGTCACATTACACCCCATTGGATATTTATCTTTTTTTTCTTCCAATAACTGCTTCTGTGCTTTCATATATTTCTTCAATTTATCATACTGTGTCCTTGCTACATAACCCCATCTCTTCACAACAGTACTATTGATCCAAGCCATCTAAGTGATAAATGCAACCTTTTATCCAATGACCACGTTTTAGACGAGAGCGTCAATGGCCATGTAGATCTGGTCTTTACATGTAATGGGTGACATCACTCATGCCTGTGTGTTAAATATGAAGCTGAGGCTATGATACATTTAGCTTAGCTTATGGCATAAGACTTTAAAATGGTTTTATTGGAGGGTTATGTGCCGTACTATTAGCTGGGAGCAGTGACTCCCAGAGGTCATTGGATTTTTTTATTAGCCTTCGGACAGAGTCAGGCGAGCTGTTTGCCTCGACTGTGTGTGTGTGTGTGTGTGTGTGTGTGTGTGTGTGTGTGTGTGTGTGTGTGTGTGTGTGTATCCTGGCTGTAGCTTCATATTTAAAACAAAGACATACTGTATTTCAATAAGAAGTATAAGACCGAAAATGTACATATTTGCTAAAATGTCAGATTATTCTTTAAATACTAAAAAGACTAAAACCATAGATAGTATATAACATGGATGTAGCATGCGGGCTGACCTCAGTTATTCAAACTGCATCAAATCGCCATCTTGTCAGAGTTTGAATCCGCTTAATTTCTTCTTACCGAAAAAGGGCACTCAATTCACCCCCCTCATGGAGATATGACCTAAACATACAGACTAGAATGGTTTATTGGACCAGGTTGGAAATAGGTTTAATAATGCTGTGAAAACGGCCTATTTAACACGGGCGTCAATGAGAAATTGCTCTGTTTTGGTACCACCTCTTAGTGGCCACTCTGTGAATGACATTTTTTGTCACTTCCGTATTGGATGCTGGTAGAACTCGCTGTGGTTGGGGCTTGACTAAAACAAATCCTTCCATACAGTAATTGCCTCAATATTTATTGTACATACTGAATCATAAATGCACCAGAAAATCAGGTCTTTAAAACATTATATGAACACTGACACACTGGAAAACTCTTGGTTAATCTCAACACCCCAAGGTTTTGTCTTGTTTTGTTTTTGTTGCATTTGTATCCAAAGTGCCTTCTTTGTTTTCGTCTTCTGAATGCCTGCCAATGCGTATGTGAATCTTCTGCCAACACGTGGCTTAATAAGAAGACCTCAATAAGTGCTATTTTGGAGGAAAAATAGAAAAAAGTAATATTCACGGTGAAAAGACAAGAAAAGGAAGCGGCATTCGCGAGACAGAGCCGAGAAAGAAAAAAGCATTGAGCCTGAATAAGTAAAAACGACTGTGGTGAAAATAAATGGAGTTGCTGAAGTAGAGTTAAGTAGAAAAAAGTAAGACACGTCGGGGAACGAGACGGAGAGCCAGCGAAATTGGATCAGGCAAAAATATTGAGCAACTAAGGAGACAATGCGAAGAGGTGAGAAAGAGCTCTACAGAGTGTGCTTAAAGGGAAAGTGTAACAACGTTGACGCAGAGGTATATTCGTGGTCTCACTTTCTTGGTCCCGTTCCCCTCTGCCTGCCATGGGTTGCCTGCCTGTCTGCCCCGCGGGCCCCGGCAGTAGCATGCCCGGGGATGCAGCATTTGGTCATTTCACAAGAGCGCTGCAGCAGCCCACCAAAACAATGTTGAAGCAATCAGAGTTAATTGCGCACTAATGGCTCCCTTTACGCTCTTCTTCTCTAATTGGCTGGAGCACCATCTGCGCACGCACACACACACACACACACACACACACACACACGGGCTACACACTCCAATGCTTTCCACATACACTCAGTGCTCCAATGCTCACAACACAAGCATCCACACAACAGGCATCAATTAAACTGTGAAAATCCCACACAGGTCTAGAAATTGAGAGAATAACATCATATACTGTATTTTAGCCAACTAAACGCTGAGAGATTCTGATCCAAGGGGGCATCTACAGTTTATCCTGCCAGTGAAACCTTAAAGCTATTATGCGTGACTTTTCCATGCAAGTGAATGTCGGTAACATCGCCAAACCAGTGTATACAAAGTTGATTAGGTCTATCAGCTCCAGAAAACTCTCTGTTTTTCTCAGTATGGCAGCATTTGAAAACTATTGTCGCTCCCTGACACTGGCACAGGTGCTCAAGAAGCGCCCACAAAATGTTTTAGATGTCTATTCTACAGCTTAGAAAAAACCTGGACGTACAACAGAAGCTAATACAATCCAATGCACCATCACCGCAGGCTTACGCATTGTTATTTTATTTACTCAGAACTACTCATCGGGGCAAAAAAAAGTTACGCACTAATAGCTTTAACATGTTTGCATTGATTTCTGTTTCAAAAGCAGAGCGGTTCCAATATGCCACACCATAATTTGTTTGCGATAAATGGATTTTTTGCCTGGCTGGTACATGACTGCAGACCAGCGAGTTATTGCAGCTGTTGATGGATATCCCCCATCACATACCCCATACCCCATCCCCTCTCCCCTCCCTCCCGGTACTGGAAACCGTGAAAGCGCCCATAATTTTTTATAGGATTGGCTTGTCACTACTGTCATCTCCGCGGCGCCTTTTCCATTGCATCAGGCTTCTTACCCCTGCAGTTCTTTGTTATCACTTAGCCGGGAAATCTTGTTGTTTGGCTGTGCAGTGTGGAAACCATCACCGCAGGCAAAAGGTGAAATGGGTACAGCGGGGCAGGATGTGTGTGTGTGTGTGTGGGGGGGGGGGGTGGGTTGCCTTAAATGCAGCCCGTCGCCATGGAAACCACCTTTACCCAGGGTTCTCTTCGTTCGCTCACCTTCCAGGATATGATCGGCATGCTGGCCTAATTGACAGATTTTGAAGGTGCGCGCACAAGCACACACACACGCGCGCGCAAAGACACTTCTGGAAAAATGATTAAATCTGTTGCCCACCTGCTTGTGTGCACTCTGGCAACCGATTCTTCTGTCTCCTGTGTTTACTGAGACATTGTCCCTTCTACCATCTGTCCATTTTTTTCCTGTATTTGCACTGAAAACATAATTTGCTCAGAAGAACAGGGAGCACCCATCTCTTTTGCACAACTGTTTCACACACAAACAAAATGGGATGCTTTGTTTTTGCTCGGCAGCACACACACCATCTCGCTCACCACTGCAACTCTGTCCACACAATCACAATGATGCTCTCCTCCTGTTTGTAACATGCTTGTGTGTTTGGGTGTCTGTTTGTGTGTGCGTGAGAGAATACAAGGTAGGTCTTTTTTCGTGCGCTTCCCAGTTAGCAATCTAGGATAAGACACACAGAAATGCATGTGTATTTAGACAGACTCAAACACACACACACACACACGTATTTGCTGATACACAAGTGGAAGCACAACCAACCACAAGAACACACACACACACACACACACACACACACACACACACACACACACACGTTAGCTTCCCAGGTGATCCATGCTGTCTGTGTGACAGTTGTCGTAGAAGGTGTAGGTCTCTGTTTTAACACCCGCATGTGTTTACTGTTGTGACACCACCAAGCAACATTCTGAGCTGATGCAAATACATGCAAGATAAGTAAATGTATTGAATATCTCACACTCAGTAAAACAAAGTGTCCAGATGCGAGCTCGGCATAACAATGCTTCGTCAGAGCGGTGCCAAGATATCCATCTTAAAAATGTTGTCCCATATGGCAAACATATATATATATTTTTTTTTTCTATCTTTCCTAAAAACATTGAGCACCTGTCCTCCTTTTGAAGGATGCAGTGAAGCGATGTGAAGTTAGTCAAACCTCTTTCTGGTTATAGAAGTGTACTCAAACTGATAGTATTAGAGGAGTGTAACCCACAGTATTGTTACCACTAGTTACATTCAACTTCCAAGGTCAATGTGTAAGAGTTAGAGGAAGCGGTGAGCAATGCGACATTGTGTGTGTTTGTGTCAGCACAGAAGGGCTGACTGGAACTTTATTTTTCAGTTCAAAGTGCTGATTTGTAGTGAATTTAGGACCGGGCCTTTCTGTCTTCGACCGTGTGTGTGTGTGTGTGTGTGTGTGTGTGTGTGTGTGTGTGCGTGTGTGTGTGTGTGTGTGTGTGTGTGCGTGCGCAGTGGGCCGTTCTCTAATGTGCCACATTGTTCTGCACCTTGTCCCTGAGTGTGACAGTAGCAGATGTTGAATGCAGCGCCAGCCGCGGGGCTTAGAACACAACTCCTATCAAACAGAGCTATTTCCCCCTCTGGACGGGGGCTCTGCAGAGGCCAGTTCAGCTCTTTATCCAGCATCCATTCTCTTTGCTCATTCGTACATCCTCGGCTGATGCCAAAGAAACTTTTTTTTTTCAAACAATGCTAAATGTCAAGCCCCAAACTGGGACAAAAAGTTCCACTTGAACTAGTGTAACAGAAATTTAAAAAGGCAGATTTTCTCTCATGGTACCGAAGTCATTGCCCTTGATGATTTGATTGGGTTGTCTCTTGGCTTTTGATGAACAGGTGCCAGGGATGATGGGTAAATTGATCAGATCAGATTACGAAAGGCCAAACAGGTGTGTTATATAGATAATTAAGCCTTCTTTCCAGTTTTTTGCATTTTCACTGTCGAAGGTATGGAAGGGTACCAAAATAAGCAAGCCAAGCCACACTTAAGTGTGTCACCCATTTGTTGGGGTACCAAGCCATCCCAAAGGGTCCCAAAAGGGTGGAGCTACACACTGCAGTCCGTTGATTGGTCGACAGAATCATTTCCGTGAGAGATCCGCAGTGTGTAGTCACTTCGGAGAGTCTTGTGTTTAGAGAAAAATATCGGTGCGCAGCTCAATGTTTATTGTGTAGCACACACACACACACACACACACACACTCTGTTTTGCAAAGGCACACATTGCAACTTTTCCAATACTTTCCTACCCCCATGAACAGCCTCTGTAATCCCCGCGTGCCACTTTCCAGGCAGACAGCAGGCCGGGGTTTTGAACTAGCAACCCTGTGGGCCGCTGGGAGAGAGAGCGTTACCCTCGGTGGCATGCGGGTCCAGACCTCTTGGCACAGCGTTCTGACGAAGAACAAACACATGTAACCAGCGGGAGAGGGGGCCCCATCTGTCTCTGTCTACGCTGTAGTGGCACTGGCATTGCACACACACACACACACACACGCACACACACACACACACACACACACACACACACACACACACACGCAGTCACGCACACAATTCCTCAGGAAAGTGAGACATGAGGCTGTGTTTGGCAGTGACAAACGGAGCACGCGGCGAGGGGAAAAGCAGTCGGAAGATGAAGTGACCAATAGATCAGACAAGCGAGACTCTCCCTCCTTCTTGCTCACTCACTCCGTCCGTCCCGCTCTGTTGTTCTGCTTTCTCTCTCTCTCTCACACCCTCACCCCTTACAATAGACACTAGATAAAAAAACGTCAAGGGCCAGTTAACTCAAGTGACCCTATCATTATGAAAAACAACCTTTAGAATTAGAGTTAAAAGAAATTAAATTCTCATTTAGACCATCAGGTCACACATGCACACACACACACTCTCAGTGTTCAAGGCCTTCTGGGAAATGGTGTTTGTTGAAGGCTGTTACAAACTAGAAAAACTGAATTGACAATGGCATGTTTTGTTCAATTTACCTTCCTTATTTGAACATATTGAGTGAACCACTTTGGACTTGTTGTTATTATTCAGTCTGATTTAAGAGCAATGTTTTCTTTCCTCTGGACCAAACTTCTCATGTAAAGCTCTCTATGGAGACAAAGTCAGCGGAAGGCATAAATCAAATATGTAGCACATTTAGAAGGCTTCATTGTTGGTGTTTAGGGACGCATACTTGCTGAATTTATCCAAAACTGACCCAGAATCTTAAAGTTAACTGATTATAAAGGAAAAACTGCTGCATGTATTATTTACTTCCTCCAAAGTTAACTTTAGCTCGAGTTTCGTATTTGGCAAAACAGTCAACAGTTTCGCTTTCAGCTCAATGTACCTCAAAACTTGTTGTTATTTCGGAAGTACGGCCCACAAATAGAGTTCCCGTCACCTCCATTCTATTGGTGATATATTGCGTAAGAAGCAATACCTCAAAACCATGAGGATAGCTGCATACCTCCCAGTAGAACTAAATGACAAAATGTGTTTTTGTCAGTCGTGTGAATCCTGCAAGTCGCAATGAGATAATCACTCCAGTGTGACTATATATTCCCCTCTCTCTCGTATGCTGTGGCCTTCACAGTCACCAGAAAGCACTTGCACTATGGTAGATGTTGGACCGACATATTAGTCATCATCAAAAAGCTATTGAGGGAATATGTTAACATAAAAGTGACTTTATTTTGTTTTTGTTTTCTTTTAACTTGTCACCCTTCTGTTGATGTGACCTTGTACAGTCTATACCCTGTTGTGGGCCAGACATGCATTCATGGTGTGCAACCACTGAGTACTTACTGTATACAGTCAATGAGTCAGGTAGGTTCATCAATAGTCCTTTTCTTTTTTTGCAAAGAAGCCACTCCATGTAAAATGCTCAACGCTCACAATTCTTCTCACATTTTGGAAAGGTTTTATTTTGCTGCTAAATTTTGCAGGAGCCAGAAGAGCAACACTTTAAATCGTTCACCATCAATGTGCTGCTCATGGGTAGCAAACCGTGCTGAAAAGCAGTGTTTGAAATGAATAAAAGGTGGAAGCGCCAAGTACACCTGCATTCTTCTCAGCTGTAATTATATCACTTCAGGTGAGTGGGTAGTGTCGTGCTCATGCCAGTATACAACGCAGTGAACCAGTCTGTCAACTAGTGTGAGGGAAAGATTGGTTCACTTTATTTGTGAAACTAGAAAGCACTGACATACAATGATTAAATGGCACTAAAAACAAGGGGGATATCTGAAAAAGGAAATGCAATGTACATAATGGGTCAAGAAAGAAGAAACCAAAAGGGGTTTATTAAAACCCAATGTAACAAACAAGTGACTTAAGGATACATTTAAGGTTAAATTTAGGTTGAAAAAACTAAAATTGATTGATTTTGTCACTCTCTCTCGCTCGCTCTCTCTCTCTCTCTCTCTCTCTGCCACTCTGACTTATTCCTCGCAGTAGTGAGGGGTGGAAAGATCGCTGTGTGCATCTGTGTGACAAAGAGACGGAGAAAGAGAGCCAGACAGAAAGTGAGAGGGACAGATTGTGAACGTGTGAGGAAAAGGCGGCGGTGGCTTTTTTTATTTTTTATAGCTAGAGCGAGCTTCATTACCATGCATCTGTCAAGAGTGTGTCGACTGAGCTCTTGTTGCCAATGGCAATGTGGAGGGAAGTTAAAGAGCATCAGCATCTTTTCCTCTCCTCCTCCACTTCTCATCCCCCTCTCCCTGCCTGTCTCTCCTCCCTAACTCTCTCACTCACTGTGCGAATGAACAGTTAAGCACATCAGCATGTCTGTCATCGCTGTGGCCTCGCTGTCTGCCCGAACGTCGACACGGTGCAGACAAGAAAAGTCCATTAACGCTTCCCTCAGTGTGACTATTTATCTCTCGCACCATCTCGCCCTGTCACTCCAAAAACCCACTAACCTACCCCGCCCCAGCCCGCAACCACACAGTCTCTCTCAAACATACACACACGCGCACGCACACACACACACACACACACACACACACACACACACACACACACACACACACACACACACACACACACACACACACACACACACACACACACACACACACACACACACACACACACACACACACACACACACACACACACACACACACACACACACACACACACACACACACACACAGTCAACTGGGACTTTGACGGGAAATACATTGCATCGCTTGTCTTTCTGCCTTTCAGCAAGATCTGCTGAGCATTTCCTGGCTACTAAACGCGCGTGTGTGTGTGTGTCAGTGTGTGTGTGTGTGTGTGTGTGTGTGTGTGTGTGTGTGTGTGTGTGTGTGTGCACGCGCACTGACTGAATATTGCTTCCCCTTTTTCCCTCAGCAGCCTTCATCCATGTGTTCTTTCCACAGGACATTTAACCCCAAACTGCCCCAGCAGGGACGCTCAAGACCACCGGCCGAATCATTGCTTGAAAAGGGGCATGCTCGGTTAAGTCTCCCTGGACAAACATAAAAGGTAAGAAAATGTGAAATGAGTTGACTTTAGATTAGCTCGATACAAGTTTCACATTAATTATGGAGCTCAATTTCAACCATATTTGTAAGCGTACTTATCAGACACACTGGATCACTGCGGAGACAGCGAGCAAGGCCAGGTCCTTGAGGTGGTGGGAGAGGATGCGGTAGTCAGGATAAATTAACTTATTAATCGAACCACAATCTCAAGATGTAATTTTCTACTATTATAAAATATATTCATCCTTCCATTTCTGAACCCATATGCAACCTCACACTACTAAGTTGAGCATCCAGGGTTAGATCAAGTTCAGCATTGTCTGGGGATAAAGAAATGCCTGCCTTGCACTCTGCTAATTGTTAAGTTAAAAAGACATGTTTGTTTACCCACAAGGCCATGCATGTGCTTTTCAAAGTCCACTGATCCAAACAACTTCACACTCAGCACTGCACTCACTTGGGTCCCCTCAGCAATACACCCACCAAGTGTGATGGCTCACTGTCGTCCTTTTCACGTGCCCGTGCTGCACACTTAGATTTTGATGTGTTTATTTCTCGCGCTGTTAAAAAAAAGCCTTTACTTTAACAGTTTCAACTCCCCTTCTGACACACCTCATCTAATGAATCTAGGCAGCCCAGCTGTGAATGTGCATCTTCTGAGCTTTCCATTCCCTCTTGTTTTTTCTCACATGTCAGTCTTCCAGATACCATGAGACACATCTACAGCTTTGTACTTCTAAGACCGAGTTACTTTGAAAAAAGGCAGCTCAGATCCATTTCAGGGCACCAAAGTTTTCCCCTGGACAGTTTGGAGTTTTATGGCAATCCATCAAACCGTGCTGGAGCTAAAGACCTCGCCTGATGCGACCCTCATTTTAACTACAAAAAAAAACATTATTTAAATGGCAATGCCAGCCACATTTTAGCTGCTGCCATCTCTTCAAACACACAGTGCTTTGTAGTGTCGATATGGGTAGGGCGGTGTGTCTAAGTGGAATGGTTTTTGGTCAGGCAGGAGGATGTATCGGGGAAAAGGGCCTATCCTATCAGGTAGAACCTCCAGCAAGCTCTGCAGGGACCTTTCTGCTTTCAAGCCTGTAGCCTATGACAGAAAGCTTTAAGGAGCTCTTTTAAGGGTCGGCTATCTTCTGAAGCTGAGCAAGAGAGGGACAGGTTGCACTTGCACACACACACAAGAGCAGTTTGTCACCAGTCCAAATGTGCGCCGATCTACTACAGTGAGGCAGATGTAGCTCAGCTGGTACAGGGGGCAGGTGGAGATTGGAGAGAGGTAAGAGTGGAATTCTTGCGGCAGGGGGAAGTGGGAAAATAACAGTAAAAAGCAACCAGATGGATATTTTTGTGGCTATATCAGGAAAGGAGAAACACAGTAACAGATAGAGCTTAGGATCACAAAGGAGTTGCATCCCACTGGTAACATTTACGCTGAGAACCCTGCACTGCTGACTAAAGTAGTTCTGAGGCATTGTAGATATACAGTCATGTGAATGAAAGTGCTCTAAAAGTAAGGGCCTACAGGTGAAGGTGGTATAATTGAATAAAAAACACAATTTACTTTTTCAATCATTCACTCAACAATAAAAATTAACGAATGTAATGTAATTCTGTGGAAAATGCAAGTACAGTATATAACCCTAACCCTGGCCTAAGGAACTGTATATATAACTTCAATCAGAAATATTTCATCTTCATCAATTGTGTTCTGTTTGAGCCATTTCTATGTGGATTTATTTGATAAGCTTACCATCATCATCCTGCTTAAATTCAACTTTTGAACAGATGGCCTGGCATTCTCCTCAAGGGCTCTCTGGTATGATACAGGATTTAAAGTTGAATTTACGATAGCAAGTTGCCCCTGGCCCTAAAGGCAGCACAGCAAACCTGAACCACTTCTCCTCAAATCCTATGTTTGGTTTGTGCCAAAATGTGTGCTGGTACTGTGGCCAAACAACTCTTTATTTGACTCCTTGCCTTGCCTATAGGTATTCATTGGCAACTTTAGTCTTGTTCGGATGTTCTTTTTAGACTGTGAAGGCTTCATCCATGGCACACATCCCATGAAGGTTGATGTTGTGTCCTTTTTTGATTGTAGAGACATGCACTTTATGATGTATCTGCATGTCCCGTGGTGAAATTCTTGGGTTGCAGTGTTCCTTGAGTGTCGTAAAAACTGCTCCTGGGCTGAATATGGCTGAATCCTCTTTCTGTTGGCTTGCGAGAGCTATTTTGATCTAGAAATAATGATACTACACACTTCAATAACAAAGAGCAAGAGCAGACTATTGATTTCCAAGGTTTAAATAAGACATTTTCCTCCTGGACACCTCCCTAACGATGTTCTAACTGAGTCGAATTGTATGGATTTGAAGTTGTGATAAATGTAGGGGTATACCTACTTTGTCCATGTTTATTTGAATTACATGCAGGACTTACTAATGACAACGCTATGCATTTGTTAAATTGTATCACATGTATCTACAGGCACTGTTGAAATAAATATCAAGTATAAGACAGTCAAAATGTTTGGATTTATTTTTCACATAACTACAGTCCCGGACAAAAGTCTTGTCACTTATCCATTTTGTAGAAACAACAGCTTATAACCTGATTTTTAATTAATCCATTGGTTTTAGAAATGGCTCATATGAAAGCTAAAACCCTCCCAAATGATGTTTAATAAACTAAAATGTATTTGCTTCACTTGATCATTTAATGAACACAGAAAGGTCAGATGTTGGCAGGACAAAAGTGTTGTCGCCTACAGAGAGTAATGTGAAAGTTGAACAAATAATTTACTTCAAATACAAAAATATGTTGCATAACATCAGTGAATTAAGTAGTGGTGCTGTGAGATCCATATTTAATATCTTGTATGACTTCCATAAGCTTGAAGGACTGCATCCATGCGGTTTGACAATGATTCATACAATTTATTGATGAAGTCATCAGGAATAGCGAAGAAAGCAGTCTTACATGCCTCCCAGAGTTAATCAAGATTATTTGGTTTGGTCTTTCATGCTTCCTCTTTCATTCTACCCCAGACATGCTCAATGATGTTCATGTCTGGTGACTGGGCTGGCCAGTCCTGGAGCACCTTGATCTTCTTCGCCTTGAGGAACTTTGATGTAGATATGGAAGTATGCGGTGGAGCACCACCCTGCTGCAAAATTTTACCCCTATTATGGTTGGGAATGTAAGAGGTAGCTAATTCTGCTTGATATTAGGCTATTGATATTGCCTTCCACCCTACAAATCTCTTGCACACCCCCATACTGGATTTAACCCCAGACCAAGATTTTTCCACCACCAAACTTAACTGTTTTCTGGGTGAATCTCGGATCCATTTAGGCTCCAGTAGGTCTCCTGCAATATTTGCGGCAGCTGTGATGGAATTCAACTGAAGATTCAACTGAGAAATCCACTTTCTGCCACTTTTCCAGTGTCCATCCTTTTAGCAGGCTGTGGGCCTTAGAAAATGCTACACATTTTTTTAATTGCCTTTTGTTTAGTGCTGGTTTCTGGGCACTGATTCGACCAGGAAGGTGGATTTCTAAGATGAATCTTCGTTTGAATTACATCACATGGTTGCTCCATCGCATACTTCCATATCTACATCAAAGTTCCTCAAGGCGAAGAAGATCAAGGTGCTCCAGGACTGGCCAGCCCAGTCACCAGACATGAACATCATTGAGCATGTCTGGGATAGAATGAAAGAGGAAGCATGAAAGACCAAACCAAAGAATCTTGATTAACTCTGGGAGGCATGTAAGACTGCTTTCTTTGCTATTCCTGATGACTTCATCAATAAATGATATGAATCATTGTCAAACCGCATGGATGCAGTCCTTCAAGCTTATGGAAGTCATACAAGATATTAAATATGGATCTCACAGCACCACTACTTAATTCACTGATGTTATGCAACATATTTTTGTATTTGAAGTAAATTAACTGTTACATTTTCACATTACTCTCTGTAAGCGACAACACTTTTGTCCTGCCAACATCTGACCTTTCTGTGTTCATTAAATGATCAATATGTCTTCAGTGAAGTAAATTTATTTTAGTTTATTAAACATAATTTGGGAGGGTTTTAGCTTTCATTTGAGCAATTTACCAATGGATTAATTAAAAGTCAGGTTAAAAACTGTTGTTTCTACAAAATGGACAAGTGACAAGACTTTTGTCCAGGACTGTATATTCGAGGTGAGGTTTCTTTCTTAACCATTCCCTTGATGTTGAGTTTGTTCAGTGCAGACAAGGCCTGGCTATAGGCTGTCCAGAGACAATGTCTTAGGGCACAACACTTCTCCAGTGAATTCCTGTGTTGGGATACAAGCTTGAAGGAAGTGTTGCTATATGTTGTTACTGCAATCCAGGCAAATGACACACCCCATGTTGTGTTGCTTAACCAACATTTACTCCCGGATTTATCTACATCCCCCAGACCCAGCTGCACACCACTGATTGGTTTTGCTTGAGTAATGAGCACAATCGACAGAAAGTACAATTTAATTACGAGCCCTAAACAGCGACGCTGAGATGGGAGATACTGGGAAGAGGACGGGGATGGCGATTAATGGAACAACGCCTTCCCAGTGTTCTATCATCGCAATCTGATTTATTAATTAGCCGTGGCGGTGGGGCGGTTTTATCTCACTCGTCATGCAAATTGGCAGAAAAAGACCCACTCGTGCATATACACTCACAAAAGGAAGGCAACATGTGATACTATGGGGCTTGAGGAATGTGTCTTCCCCATATGTGCAATTGAGAGCTCAGTGACTTGTGGCAGGTTTATTTGACTCCAAAGAAGGTATGATTGACAGCTTGGTACAGTCACACACACACACACACTCCATCAAATAAGGCTGACCTCATATACACCCGTGATTGTGGAGAAGAGGTCAAGGTTGGCCGAGCGATGTTGTTATGGCTGGTAGTGACATCACTGCCACGGGACATTCGGAGGGAAAAATAGCACACTTTAATATCCAGCTGCTGACTGCCTCTGGCGGGGATTAGTACCAGATTACGCTTGAGTGCTCTGCGCGTCCTATGTGGCGTACTGCATATCCACAAAAACACAACTGCTCAGATTCGACAGGCAAACAGAAAGTACAAAATGGCACGCAGACAGCTACATCACGAGGGATATGTACTTTCAGTTTGACTTTTCTTGTCGCTCTCCGTCTCTTGCGTTGAAAACCAAAAGCTGTGTGGTGCTGAAGAGATAGGCACACCCACAGATGCCTTGTGAACACAGATGGGTGAAAAATTAAAGGGGAAACCATTGATAAATGAGTGGAGGAGCACAGTGAATGCAGATGCTTACACAAGGGTGCACTGCATGATACATAAAAGTAATTAGCATCAGACCATGCTCATTAGCATGTATTTAAATACAAACGTATGAGCAAGTCCAGTCAATTCAAATTGTGTATCAAGATGGCAAAAGGAAAAGATCAAAGTGACTTTGAAAGAGTTCATTGTTGGGGCATGGAGGGCAGGAACTTCAGTAACAAAGACTGCTCAGCTGGTGAGTGGTGGAGTAGGAACTGTGACTAAAGTGACATCTGCATTTAGTTCTATCGGTGCAATAAGTGGTTCTGTTGTGCTGTTTAAGGCATATTGTTGGCATGGTTTGGGTCCACTTGTCCCATTAGATGTCAAGGCCACTGCAAATCACCTTACCGCAACGGTAATAAGGCGTTGGCAGCACATCAGGCCATTGAGAAGCTGCCCGTCTTTGAGGGTTTGTGCCGGGCCGTTAATGCACAGACTCAAGTGATAAGCGAGGTGAATCGCAAGCTGGAAGTGATTCCTGGACTTATTCGGAAAGTGGATTCGATCATGGCTGCCATTAACCGGCCGTAGGCACTTGGAAAAGGCCACTGGATTTCGGATTATTAGACGGAAACCAGTGACTGTAAGACAGGCTTCATTCCAGCGCCTAGTCTCAACCAAAACAAATCGCAATCTCTCAATTCGGCTCCCTACACCGTCCTTGGCGCGGTGCTATCTCTTCTCTCCTCTGGATGTTTACGTGGAGAGACGCTCTACCCCCCACCCTCCCATCACCTACTTCTCCTGTGAACTCTATCTGTGACCGGGCCGCGAGGCCGTCTCCACGGCTGTCTCATAACACCTGGCGCCTGTAGACTCCCACTACGTCTGGACAGAGATAGCTTCATGGAACACACACACACACACACGTAAACACATAGCACACACATCCTGACTACTGAAGCCCTCTTGAATCCGACCCCCTCTCCCTCCCACGTTGCAGACCGGATGCTGCGGGCGGGGCGCGCCTATGGGCTGCGTACGCCCCCTGGTGCCTGGGCTGTGACACCTACCGTCCCATAAATCCCTAACCCGTTCCTTTAATGTGCAATGTCTACGAGTCTTATTGTTTGTGGTGTTTTATCATGTTGCTTATTGTGCTAAGGTAGTTTTTCACTGATCACGCACTGCGCTCCCATAAGGAACGTAGTTCGAGATAAGCATTTTTTTAACCTGTCTTTCCCAGTTTGTTCTCCCTCTTCCTTCTAAGAAATAGGAGCGCGGCCCATGCTAGACGAATCTACAGTTACACTCTCCCTGTCCACCCATGTTAATGTCACTGTCTTATATGTTTCTTGGGGGGGTGTGAACTGGAATGCCATTTCGTTGTTCTGTAATGGTTCAATGACAAATAAAGATCTATCTATCTATCTATCTAAATCAATACAACGTTTTTGTGAGTGTTCACCTTCATCCCTATGGTAAAAACCTTTCTGTACTGATGGGTGTGGTCTCTTCCAGGATGACAATGTTCAAATCCTTAGAGCACAAGGGCTCACTGAATGGTCTGATTAGTATGAAGATTATGTGAATCGTATGCTGTGGCCTTCACAGTCACCAGCAACCACTAGCACTATGGTAGATGTTGGACCGACATATTAGTCATCATCAAAAAGCTATTGAGGGAATATGTTAAGATACAAGTCACTTTATTTTGTTTTTTTTCTTTTAACTTGCCTTTTTTCTTTTTTTGCAAAGAAGCCACTCCATGTAAAATGCTCAAAGCTCACAATTCTTCTCACATTTTGGAAAGGTTTTATTTTGCTGCTAAATTTTGAAGGAGCCAGAAGAGCAACACTTAAAATCTTTCACCATCAATGTGCTGCTCATGGGTAGCAAACCGTGCTGAAAAGCAGTGTTTGAAATTAATAAAAGGTGGAAGCGCCAAGTACACCTGCATTCTTCTCAGCTGTAATTGTATATCACTTCAGGTGAGTGGGTACAACGCAGTGAACCAGTCTGGCAACTAGTGTGAGGGAAAGATTGGTTCACTTTATTTGTGCAACTAGAAAGCACTGACATAAAACGATTAAATGGCACTAAAAACAAGGGGGATATCTGAAAAAGGAAATGCAATGTACATAATGGGTCAGGAAAGAAGAAACCAAAAGGGGTTTATTAAAACCCAATGCTACAAACAAGTGGCTTAAGGCCTTCTGTAGTTATAGATAATCCTACTGTTCTTAACCTGCCAATTTCTGACACACTTGTGCAGAGTTTAATCTCCAATTTAAATCCTGCGATTGTGAAGCACTGTGGTATAAAACTTTTTCGGACTGTCAACCAGGCTCGCGTGCAGTGGGACCCATGGGCCAAACCCAGCAGATTATTAGGAGGACATCTTAATATCTGAAGTGCTATCCCTAAAAATTATCAACTGCAGCATCTCTTGTATGAATCAAATCTGGACTTTCTCTAACATGGCTGCACGAAAACTCTCCTGCTGACGTATTAAACGTTCACGGCTACAATATGTTTAGACGAGATAGGGCTGATGTCAAAGACAGTACAAATTGTGCGCAAATTCACATATCCTGTGTAAATGACTTAAAATGCATTGTTCTCAAATGAATTCTTTCAGCTCAAATGTCATTCACTATGATTGGAATATATAGACCACCGTCCACAAAAACTGTTTTTTATGATACATTGAATGCCCTTTAGAAGGAACTTGAAACAACTATACAGAGTTTTATGAGGAAAATGAAATGTAAACCAGGCAAAATAAACCATCTACCTTGGATAAATGACACTACACGGTCACTAATGAAACAGAGGGATCATGCCCTTAAGGTGGCTCTCAAAAATAAACTGGCTCATGAAAGGCGATTTTATACCACACTAAGAAACAAGGTTTTAAAAGAACTCAGGCAGGCAAAGGCAACATTTTTTCATGAATGCTATTCCTGAAGCTAGGGGGAATACCAAAGAAATCTGGCAGAATTTTGAAAAAATAACAGGGAAATCAAATGCCATCAGTAAACCAATAGAACTAAACATAGGGGGAAATGTAACAAAGGATTCAAGTCAAGTGGCAGCAGCATTTAATTCTTATTTTATAAACTCAACAACAACTCTGTCTCAGGATTTTTCTGGATCAAATTACTCCGTCACCCCTCTAGATGCAGATGCTCCCATTCTGAGTTTTAGAGGAGTTACCAACTCCAAAGTGAATATGATTATATCCTCTCTTAATGGCTCAAAGGCAAAGGATGTATATGGGATGGACACAGTATTTATTAAAGCTCATAAGGAGGCACTCATCCCTTCCATCTCAAATATTGGAAATTGTTCCATAAATGAAGGAGTATTTCCCAGCTCCTGGAAGACAGCTATAATTACACCAGTATTCAAATCAGGGGATCACTGACTCACGGCTCGGCAGTCTCCCCTCCTCCTCTATATGTTTTCCCTTGTCTGTCTCTCCTTCTTTTGTTCCATGTGTCTACCTCTCTGTTGGCATGTGGGCGTGGCGGCACTCCTGGGCAGACTGCTCCAGGTGTGGATCGTTGGCTAATCAAGATCTCTCTACTTAAAGGCCTACTTCACCAGTTTGAATATGAAGGTGTATTGAATTCTGAGATCCTATGTAGTATAAATGTGCGGTTAAAAAAAACTTACTTTGTAAATATTACTGTGATGTCTTTTACTGTGACATCACAGTAATATTTACAAAGTACGTTTTTTTAACCCTATATTTCTCTTTCTGTGATGTCACGAGAAAGAGAAATATAGGGTTAAAAAAACACTCTTTCTGCCTTTTCTCAGGCTAGGATGAACCGATTTTAATTTTTTTTGCACATTTATACTACATAGGATCTCAGAATTCAATACACCTTCATATTCAAACCGGTGAAGTAGGCCTTTAAGCCTGTGGACTCCAGTCGTTCAGCGCCAGAGTATACTACGTTCCAGAGCGGTAATGATCCGAGATCCGGATTTCTTTGTTTGTTGTTTTCTTCCTAATCTTCAGTTTGAGTTTGTCCTAACTCTGCTCCTTTTTTCCCTCCGTGCTAGTTGCCTCCGCTGTTCACGTTTCCTGCTCGCCTGCCTGCGAGTTTCTGGATATCCACTTGCCTCAGCTCGCCACGCCATTCAGCCATCCTGTAACCTGCCAGCCTGCCTAGATAAACATTGTTCTAACTGACTACCTAGTATCTGTTCTGCTTTTGGGTTCAACCTCGAGCAATCATAACAATCACACTGTCATTAGCGACTACAGACCCATAAGCATTCTTCCAGCCGCATCAAACATTGCAGAAAAATGGATTTCTGAGCAGATCACAGTGCATTTAAATACAGGTTCCTTCCCATTACATCCTATGCAATTTGGGTTTAGAAAACATCATTCTACAGAAACAGCAAATTGTTTTCTTTTGGAAAATATTAGGGATACAATTGGATAAGGGTGGAGTAGTGGGGGCTGTTTGTATTGATTTAACGAAAGCTTTTGATTTAGTTAATCATGAGGTCTTAATTACGAAGTTATCAAAGTTTAATGTTTCACCTGATGTCATCAAATGGATAACATCATACCTTACAGAGAGGAAACAATGTGTTCAAGTGGATCATAACATTTCACAAATAGCTGAAGTTTGTGTGGGTGTACCCCAAGGTTCCATTCTGGGTCCCTTGTTAATCAGCCTATTTATTAATGACCTACCTGAAGTCTGTCCACCTACTGTCACCTGTCAGATGTACGCTGATGATTCAGTCATATGTATATACATGCTAAAAACAAGAAGCAAGCTGCAGAAGAACTATCAGCTGCAATGGTCAATATTTCAAATTGGTTAGCAAACTCATGTCTGCATCTAAATGTTGAAAACACTGTATGTATGTTCCTTTCAAAATCAGCAAACAGCGATCCAGATCCAGACGTGACAGTAGAAGGGAGAAGACTGTCAGTGGTCCAAGAAATCAAGTACCTGGGAATAATGATAGATTCTAAGCTCACTTTCAAAACACAAGTTAAAAAAGTCCTAATCAAAATCAAATTCAACTTATCAAATTTCAGACACATCAGGAATAATTTAACTACATAGGCCTCAAGGTTGCACCTTCATGCTATGATTTTCTCACATATTAATTACTGTCTAACCAGCTGGTCACAGGCAGGAGGGACCACATTGAAACACGTTTTAAACAGGCCTTGAAAACGCTAGATAAAAAATCTAATTTATATCACCATTGTAAAATCTTGATAAAATATGATTTGTTAAACTGGGAAAACATGATTAAGTTGGCAGACATTCTACTTTTATATAAAATATTTCATGGTATGGCTCCCCCTCCGCTAAAGGAGTTTGTTAAACAAAATATAAACTCTTCCACCAGAGCATCCACAAGAGGGGATTGTAAAATACCATTTAGAAAAAGTTATTTTGGGCAGTCAGCCTTTTCCTATCGAGCAGCACATACTTGGAATACCATACCCACAGAACTAAGGAACATTACATCACTCAAATCCTTCTCAAAATCTATAAAAAACTGGTTACTGACAAATCAAATATGCTTCCATGATTATCTGGGATAGTGTGTTTGTCTTTGTGTTTGCTGGTTGGGTTTGTGCTCCTTGTCTGTATGCCCTGTGTGTGCTTGTGCGTTTTTTGTCTGTGCTTTTTGTCTTTCTCTGGGTGCTTGTGTGTTTTAATCGTGCTATATGTTCATGCACTTTTATCTGTTTCTGTATGCTTCATATTTGTCGCGCATCGCCAACCTGTTATGTGCTGGAAAAGTGATTGTGTCATTTTACTTGTCTATGCTTGTGTCATTTTGTTTTTGTGCTTATGTGTTGTATTTTTGTATCTTTCTCTTTTTAATGTTTCTTTTTTTCTTTTCTACCTGCCAGGGACTACAGGTGAAAATGAGCCTGCATGGCTAAATCTGGCACATTTACATGTTGAACTTTGGTGCTCATGTTTATTAATGTGCGTTGTCCCTTTTTAAATAAAGAAATCTAAATCTGAAAAGGATACATTTAAGGTTAAATTAAGGTTGAAAAAACTCAAATTGATTGATTTTGTCAATAACAAACTGTTAAATAAATGTTGGTTTCTAAAAAGGCATAGCTTCCTCTACAGTACATTAGTGATCTCCAGGGAAAGTGAACTTTTGGTTATACCGACACTGAGTAATGGTAATCTGACTGGTTCAATATCTGTGTTAAATAGTCAAATATAAAAATGACTTATGTATGTCACTCACGCAGTTTTGATGGCCACACAGTCAGTCAACCAGCTATGTCCAGACATTGTTAATGTGCTTGCCTAGGGTGCTTTTCACACTGGCCTGATTTACTTTGGTTTAATCAAAGCCTAGAACGTTAGTCCCCCTTGGTGAGGTTTGAACCAAGCTCAGAATATTAAGTTATACGATCAGTCATGTTGGCCATAAATGTTAGCCTATGCACGCACAAGCCATCATAAGATCATGCATTCCAAAAAAGCAGTGCCAAACACTTTGCTCCAACACACACCTTTCCTCTCCCAAACCCCCGCCACTAATTCTCTCTCTCTCTCTCTCTCTCTCTCTCTCTCTCTCTCTCTCTACTTGGATGCTAAAACACCTTGATGTCTCTTTGATGGTTTGCCACGGCACATTTCCACGGCAAGTCTAGCGTGTTATGCCTGTGCCAGCATCGCCAAGTCCTCATCATTCATTGCGATGAGTCACAAAGCGCCGCCCGAAACACAAATGTCGCCCTGCTATATAGACACCCCCGACCCCCCACCCATCTGGATGAGAGAAAAAAACATGTCTTTCTGTATTAGAAGAAGAAAAGGAGCCAATTCACACTTATTGGCCACCACTGCCTCCAGACTCCATTTGATGATCAAGTCTTTAGTAGGTGTATCAAACAGTGGCCTTGTGGCTCGAACGTGAGGGAAAATGATCTAACAGGTTGTGGAAAATAAATTGTTGCCCTCACTTACCTCCCCTTCATTTGTGTGAATGTACCACACGTTGAAAAAGATCACTACTCGATTATGCAAAATATAAAGAGGATCTTGTGTCAAATCCACCGTTTTCTGTGTTGACGAAAGGCCCAATATCTAACACCGATGCACTCTTCCGATTGACAAATAGTACAACGTTAAGTCGAATGAATTGAACTGGCAGATCTGATTCCACTGAGAAAATTCCGAGTCGGGAATGGCCTAAAACCTCCAGAAATAAAGAGGAAAAAAATCACCAACCTCATTCAGAACTCCCTCATAGCCCTCATTTCAGTTCATGGTACAAAAAGAGGCGGGACTCTTTATATTTACAGCGATCAAACAAGGTGGCATACCAGTCCCTTAGGTATGCCATCTTCCACCCACTCCTAAAAAAACAACCACGGTCTCAAACACACACAGACACACATTCACACATTACCCAGGCTCTGAGCCACAGCCAGCTGAGCTAAGGCAACATTTGATTGGAGGTGATGGAAATGGAAGAGCTTGTAATCCTGTAAAGGGGGGGCGACTCCAGCACGTTTGAAATGGGTCCCAGTGGCAGTGGCGGTGCGGTGCTGGCTTCGGGGCATTGGTAAATGAATCTGTCTGCAGTCACACACAGCCAAATGAAACACGCAGAGCTAAGTATGAGAAGGGCGGGCGCGGCAGTTCATTTATGAAAATGTATTAGGATTTATGAGGCAATGAAGTGTAAACGTGCTGTATTACTCTCACAACCGCCCCATCAGTCCACCGAGATGGAAAGCAGAAATGACACCCCAACTGTTTCAACTCCTGTTTGCTTTTCCCCTACTCTAATGGCAGGAAACTGGCATAATGAATAACATTCTGGAATCAATTTCCAAAACCCTTTTTTTTCCATTCCACAAAAGATATGTTTCTACACTTTTATATATAGATTTATAATAGCTATGTTATTGTCAGGGACCAGGGCACACCCACAAGATTTTCCCATCACACTGTATGACCATAAGCCAGCCTTATAATGCTACTCTGTGACTCCTGGTTGAACCAATCCTAAAAGCCATCCAGGTGTGGCAAGAGAGAAAACGGTGCTGATCTCCTGAAGCCATATCAAGCAGAAGGAATAAGACAATCTTATCTTATCTGTGTGTGTGTGTGTGTGTGTGTGTGTGTGTGTGTGTGTGTGTGTGTGTGTGTGTGTGTGTGTGTGTGTGTGTGTGTGTGTGTGTGTGTGTGTGTGTGTGTGTGTGTGTGTGTGTGTGTGTGTGTGTGTGTGTGTGTGTGTGTGTGTGTGCCATGGGACTGAAATGTGAAGAGTGGTTTTGCTGGTTCACTGCTTCATGGTTGAGATCAAAATCATCTCTCAACTTGTGTGAATAAGGTCTCCAAGGAGAGTAATGGAGAAAAGGCCAGCTCCGTGGTTTTCGCTGGATCGTGTGTGTGTGTGTGTGTGAGAGAGAGTGTGAGTGTGAGAGTGAGAGTGTGTGTGTGTGTGTGTGTGTGTGTGTGTGTGTGTGTGTGTGTGGATATTCCATAGACAGGTTCTCAACTCTCTCAGCTATATGATGTCATCTATCTTTTGGAGTCGATTGTTTTGCTCAATAATGGCTGAATTTGTGCCGCTGTGTGTGTCATTTTGTATAAATTGTGTTATCATATAGACTTTATTATGGGGTAAATAAACAATCTCCAAGAAGGTTTTGCTGGAGAAGACAACTTCAGGGTCATTATAGTCCCCTCAGAGCAACATCTTTCACTTTTACCAATACTCAAAAAACTGAAGAATAAAAGCTTTTTATTACATTTTTAATGACTAAAAATATTCTT
Source organism: Ammodytes marinus (assembly GCF_949987685.1). NCBI lineage: Eukaryota > Metazoa > Chordata > Actinopteri > Uranoscopiformes > Ammodytidae > Ammodytes > Ammodytes marinus. Next base: position 19,686,048 of record NC_137221.1, read on the forward strand.
GAGTTTAAGAGCTGCTGAGATCTGTTAAGTCGGTTCAGTGTCTCCTCAGCACACTTAGTTCTCAACGCATGTTTAAGATCAATTGAATAAAATATTAGTCATGATGAATGTTACTTTAGCTAACGCAGTAAGGCGCCTACAACAGGCATTTGATCTGAACATTCAATTGGATGTTACAACATGACTTCACTTTTCCTGCATCTTCATTGTCGTCACCTGAACATGTGATATTCAAGTTCAGTGTATTGTTCAATATCCCCAATTTTGTTTAAGCCTGAATAATCAGTTTGCATAAGTTAATTGTGGTTTAATTTTGCACTGTGATATGGGCATTGGTGTACTATACTTTACACCTGATTTTGAGGATGTTATTTGCCACTATATAATGTACGAGTGTCTCACCTACTCTGACTCCCTACGATGCTTGTGCAACGAGAACATAACATTAAAGCGGCAACGAGTAACTTTTAAATATCTTTTAAACAGCCTCATGTTTCCTCTAATAATCATAAATTACCTTTAACAGCAAACGAGACCATCAGTGCAAAGAAAGACGTTTTTATATAGTTTTTATTACTGCATTTGATCTGGTCGTACACCCAGTCCGATTTTCGGTTCACGCGTGCATGCTCTATGTTCACATATCCGTATTGGTCACAGATTTCAGTGTGGCGCAGGGATGCGATTTGAGAAGCCTATCACTCCAGGTGAGGGAAGGGGAGCGGGAGCCTTGTTTGAGACAGTTGTTTGTCGTCATAATGACTGATAACGGGGCTGAACCATCAAAGAAAAAAAAGAGAATGCAATGAAGAAAAGCTAAAAGGGAGAGTGATAGTCGGGCGGGAGGGCGTTGCCAAGCAAAGTATACTCAATTTCACGCAGCGAACCTAGACTGCAGTGTTTACTCCTAAATGAATGAGCGGTAGCCTACTAAAACAAAGTTTACTTTGCCTGACCAGCATCATCAGATGACCATTATTCATCTGAAATAGTCATTATTTACAACATAAACACATTACCTCATCGTGATCCATAGAACTAACTGCCATCTCTCGTTCATTCGCTTTGTGTGAGGACACGGGGACTCGTTCAGCTCCGTGAGAGGTGACAATGCATCAACTCATTGCAATCAGGTGTGTTTAGCACTTACTGGCATTAGTTGATGCTGTGTCACCCATAGACTCACGGAGCCGAAAAGAGTCCGGTGTCCTCACACTTTCAACACACGGACACGCACCATATTGCTTCCTGATTATTTGAATCTGCACTCCCTGCACGAGCTAGAAAACAGCTTCACGACAGCTGGCGTCGTAATAATACTACCGCTTTTGTTCAAAGGTGTCGCCAACGTGCCGACTTACTCGTAGTAGCTTTAAGTATGTAGGCCATGTTTGTGTTTCCTTTGACATTTCCTAGCCCCCCCCCCCCCCCCTCCCTGTGCTGTCTGGCCTCTTGACCTCCCAGCCAACAATAAGAAAGAGTATTTCATTAACACCCATTGAGAGGAGGGAACGCTACCTGACCCAACAACGCTCACACCATGAAGCCACTTCCAGGAAGAAAAAAAGAAGTAAAAAAAAAAAACACAAAGCCATGCTCTTCTGTCCATCACTTCCAACACCAGCTGCTGTGTGAATACAACGCACTCGGGTGACTGTAAACCGAAAGTTATTAAGCGGCCACTTCTGCACGCTCCCTGACACACTTGATTGTCTAATGGCAGCTAATTATGTGACCGCGTAATGCTGGGGTTTCTCCCAGGTCAGGTTATGCCACTGTTTTGTCGCACTGAGAATGCTATTTTGGCAGGGGTGGGAAATGCAGCATGGGTAATTATTGGTGAGAGCCGCTCCCTCGTTAGAAAAACACTGAGCAGCACAGAGGGAGAGAGAGAGAGAGCAAAATCTAATTATCACCCTCTTCTCACCCACTCCCCTCAGCGACATCAATACTCCATTATAGCGACTTCTCCCCAGTGTGCAGACAAACACAGACTCCTACACGTGTGCAGTGTGCATGTACAGTACAAAGTATACACACAGCCACAATACATGAACAATTCATTAAAACGTGTGAACTTTTGCTACATAGGATGATAGGACATGGCATGGTGGGGTCAGCAATTATGGAGAACGCTTGTCGTCAAATTCAGTTCTGTCTGTTTGTACTTTGTGTTCGCTGAAAAGAAACAATCTGGTGTTAATACACAGAACTGGGATGTAAACAAAGGGGTCACACCATAGTTGGCAACATGTATATTTACAGAGCCTAGGCTGTGTATTAACACTGGATTTTTTTTAACTCATACTCTGGAATAGCTGACTCCACCTTGAACAATATAATTTGATAGTCATGTTCCCTGTCTTCCTGATCTTATTTAAACGTTGGTGTTCTGTGTAGCAAGAACGTTGCTACAGGGATCTTGTCAAATTACCTGATTCCACGGTAACATTTTCGAGGCTTCTGCCATCGCTCGAAATTCAGCCTAAGGGATGAGAGTTGTTACGTGAGAGGAAAAATAAAGTCCAATTTTCTTTTCATGTAATGTAGTGCAACAATTTTCTAAATGTACACCATAGCTGGCCTGCTCCCTCTTGTTGATGTTTTTCAAGTGGCACTTGTTGACTGCAGCTTTCCATGGCAATCATCAAACTAGTCATCCTCAGTCTCTCTCTCTCCTCGTGAAAGCTACGGATAGGAAAGGAGTGTTCTTTAAAAGGCCTGCCATTGTTTGGGATTGAGTCAGGTTGTGTGCCGTTGACCTGCTGACATGCATCGGGCAGCTAGAGCGACAGTCAGCACAGTCTCGGCTTTGGGGGTGATTATTTTTTTTGATCTCACAAACTTGTCGGAGAAAAAGCTTAAGTCCATGGCTTTGTTTCTTCCACAGTACAGCCTCTGGCCTTGTGGCTCAAACTGCTTTAGACGTCTACTGTTCAATTTCTGTTAGTTCAAGACCATGGTCTCAGGCGTAGGATTAGTTGCTGCTTGTAGTGCATTGTTTCTGAACTGTATTTGGCCAGCAGGAAAATGGAGGCCAACTCAATAGTTAATAATTGTAGAAGGATTCCTTGGAAAGAAATATTCCACCAAAACAATATTAACTCAAGGACAATGAGTTGGTTCAACTTTACCATATTTTCTGAACTTGCATGCACTGTGTTATTATAGTGGCATACGTCCAATTAGCTAATATGTATTTTAACAAAACTTTGGAGCTTGTTATGATCAAATCACGATTGCAGCAATGCCCAGAGATTTGAAAATGAAAGTTGTCCTGTAAGACATGGATATTTCTCCGAAATTAAAAGCAACCACATCCCATCGATAATAACCTGAAATTTGATGTTAACACGGATATGCTGTGCAAGAGGGGCCAGCAGCGCCTTTACTGCCTTAGGAAACTGGGCGACTGTGGCTCAGGTGGTAGAGCGGGTCGGCTGATGATCAAAGGGTTGGAGGTTCATGGTGTCATGGTTGTTGTGTCCTTGGGCAAGACACTTCACCCACCTTGCCTCGTGTGAATGTCGATAGTAAGCCTGCTATCGGTGTATGAATGTGTGTGTGAATGGTAACGTGGGAATGGGAACAGGTCTCCCTTGAAAAAGAGTCTCCGGTCTCAATGGGATTTACCTGTATAAATAAAGGTTAAAAAAATAAATAAAAAATGGCTAGATTCAATGTTGCAAAAATCCTGTTGAAACTGTTTTACTGTGCACATATACATTCTGTCATGTCCTTCTCTGTCATCTGCTGGTACGGTAACCTCACTACCAAGGATAAAAATTATCTCGGGAAAATTGTTAAAACTTCCTCTAAAATTACTAGTATCCAGTTAGAGAGCCTCGACCCCTTTTACAATAGACAGCTGCTCAGGAAAGCTTTTTCCATCCGACAAGACAATGCCCATACACTCAACTCAGAGTTCATGTTGTTGTCATCTGGCCTTCGCCTGTGTATCCCTAAGATCACCAAAAACAAATACTAATACTCTTTTGTCCCAGCATCCATCCGGGCAATCGATGCGGCCAGCAGCAGGTAAATGCTGCTGATGCTGATTTGATTTTTGTGTTGTGTTGATGACTTTTATTTTTATTTATTTTTATTTTTATATCCTGGCACTTTATTTTTATGCACTTTGTGTCTCCTCAGGCTTGTGTACATACTGTTGTGTTTTGTGTCCATTGATGTCTTGTTTTGTCGTGTGTTTTTAAACTTTTTAAACTTGTTGTGAACAAATTTGCCCTCGTGGGACATTTAATAAAAACCTTGAACCATTGTGAGTCTTTAATGAGGTCAGAACATGGGTAGTCACACTTTTCAAATCACATGCATTCAGCACTTACTATCGTCCACCATGCAATAGCTTAAGATATCTGCCAGTGGTTAACCTGTAAAGTCTGAGTGTGAGTCACATGCAACTGAATGACTCTGAATAACGATAAGGAGGGTATCCAAATTCAACAGCATTAAAATTAACTGTTCTTCAATATCATAATTAAAAGTTATCTGCATTTTTACGTTTCATCGTAAAAAAAATCTGAATCTACTCTGTTTTCTTGTAGTTCACAGCAGTTCCTATACGTTGAATTGGGGGCCACCGTGGAACTAAAGTGCATCTTACGATCAACTTCCAAACCCAGCACTTATTGTTTTAGCCTTGGGCACTCTGTCAGCCCCCCCTACTGTCTGATGTAGAACTCGGAAATGATAGACACGAGGTAAAGACTGTAGGGAAATAAAAATGGAAAAGAAGTTGGGTTGGAGTCTGCACTTCTCTTCCACTCAGCACTGGAGTGGATGTGTGCGTTTTTCTTGCCATGTGCATGTTTGTGTGTGTGTGTGTGTATGTGTGTGTGTGTGTGTGTGTGTGTGTGTATGTGTGTGTGCAAGGTTTGCGTAGGGAGGATATATTACAATGCCAGTTCCATTAGTGTGTTTAATGGTGCTGAAAGGCTGCGTCCTGCCTGCTGTTGACCATGATGATTGTATTGTAGGAGTTCTGAATGAAACAGTCCCCGTCATGCATTGGCCTATCAAAAAGAAAAACACACCACACATAACACAGCTCCTCTATACAGCCATATCACAGCACGTTATACCTATACCCAAAGCCCCTTGTTTGGGTTAACTGCAGGGAGTGTATACGCACTGTGAGACACACTCTGTAATGATGACACATTGCCTCTACAAACTCACGCTCGGCTCAGTGTGGGGACAGGTGATTTTAATTGCTTTTCACATTAACACCTCGGTTATGGTGATACTGTAATAATTTGCTCACTCGATGTAAAGTTGGCCGAACAACGTCAAGGGTGTTTTCAATACTGCAATAACTTCCTAAGACTGGATGTATAGTTATTTTTGAATAGACACTTCAATATTCACTTTGCCATTTGATGTGCCTGGGTTATTTATTTATTTTTGCAAAATGGCATTCGAAAAAATTATAACCTTTGGCTGACATAATTGTATACGTCTGAAACTGAATTTCAAATAAGACCATAATACCACTAAAGGAACGTAGTTCAGGAACAAAAAGTGTCCTTTGAGATAGATAGATAGATAGATAGATAGATAGATAGATAGATAGATAGATAGATAGATAGATAGATAGATAGATAGATAGATAGATAGATAGATAGATAGATAGATAGATAGATAGATAGATAGATAGATAGATAGATAGATAGATAGATAGATAGATAGATAGATAGATAGATAGATAGATAGATAGATAGATAGATAGATAGATAGATAGATAGATAGATAGATAGATAGATAGATAGACATAGCAGCACTGGACCTCTGAAATGTGCATAAAGGATTTATTTTGTCAACCTCATCTGTTTTTTTGTTCCACTATTTAACACTTGGCTCCACTGCTGCTGCCCCCCCCCCCCCATGCAAAAATAGGTTAGAAAAAAAACAGAAAGAAAAAGGATCCTCCAACTGTTTTCTTAGTGTCTTATATCCTCCAGCAAACTTGATTGGTTATCGTTGTTGTCTGAAGCTTATTTACCTCGGAGACCTTCAGGGGGTCGGCGGGGAAAATGGACCAGGGTTCATTGTAAATTATGCAAGCCAAAGGGCACACGGATCAATAGGAGTTTTAAGTGCTGTAAAGTCCAACCTACAAGACGTATTGATTCGGGTGCATGTCTCGTCGGTGCACTTGTGCATGAAATTCACTGTGTTACAGCAGCGGCCATCTTTTTAATTCAAGGTGTCTAAAACCCCCTCAGGTGGCTTTTTCCGCTCTCTCGTTATGGTTTTGCTTCAAACAATGGAACCGAGGGGAATGGAACACACAGGTCAATTGAAAAGGCATTGATTAAAACTGGCTATATGGTCGTTTAGATTAGAACATGTATACAGGGCGCAGTGCATTGTGTAGCGGTAATCAAGAAGATGCATCAAGATGTCAGTTGTATGGATCGCAGGAGGAGGTGCAATACGCTTTTAATTGAAAATCTGTCCTTAACCATGCAGACATGTGCTGTCGTTAGGTATCGGGTGTTCTTCTCTGTTGACTTGATTTGTGAACCGTTACCATGGCTACCACATAGGTGATAATGATGTTTTATTTCCGGTGTAAAATGTGCAAATCATTCATCCTTGTGTGATGAGGACAATTCTTTGATACATTGACACAAGTAAAAACACCACTGAACTGCCGTTTACGAGGAAGTGCATCATCTTCAGCGAAACACTATCTACGGCGAAACACTATCTAACCCCCCTTACAGGCATTACTATTCTGATTCATCTGTTGTTTCTCCCACCGGTTCATTAACCAGCACGGTGTCTTACTCACTTTAAGTGTATTTGAGAAGATTACAAAAGAAAACAAAGAGCTTAAATATTACCCATCCATCTGCGGAAGCTGCTTCTATTGTTATGATTTGCAAGAAATGCAGAGGTAGAGCAAATGATAGGATGGAGATATAATGAAATGAATGAGAGACTGTTCATGACTGAGAGGTTCCAATACAGTTAGGTTTTTTTTATGGGTTTTAAAAATAATAATTGAATATGGAGTCAGCGATATTGGAAAATACTTGTTGAAAAATCAGCAAAAGTCTCCTCATGATTCCCCTACCTGTCCCTATACTGTGTGCACTGAAACAATGTGTTGATACACAGCCCCCTAGGCTCTGTAAACTATGTTTATGTGTATGTACGTTGCCTTTATTTGTGAATCTGTGTCCTCATGTAGCATTTTTTGGAGCTTAACATCCAACTAGCTAGCAAGACTACAACATGTTTAAAAAACAAACAATAATGACCATTCAGTGATTATTTTCTGGACTGAAGCAAAGCAGCTACAGTAGGCCTATATTGGATAGATTGAATCATCAATTTATTCCCAGGATGTCAACTTGACATTAGCCCATGATATAACACAGTACAGTATAATGCATTATATAATGTATCACTGGCCAGTCTGTCATAATAACAAAGTCAATGATGTGCTTGTTCTGTTTTTAACTGGACTACTCCACATTAAGCTCAGGCTCAGACAATACACCGGGGTTAAGAGAAAAACTTGCCACAGAACAGGGAACAACTATAAAGTCTGAAGCGAGAGGAGGATTGAGTGAGAGAATGTGCCAGCCGGAAGGACAGAGAGAGAGAGAGAGAGAGAGAGAGAGAGAGAGAGAGAGAGAGGATGAGAGAGAGAGAGGGAATCTCATTAACGATGTGAGGAGTCTTTGGCCTTGGCCTTTAATGTGATGCTATGTCTTTCAGTCTACGCTGGAAGCTGCAAACTTTCCCCCCTCCCTCCTCCCCGCTCTCTATATCCCTTTCTTTTTTTATTACACTTCTTGCAACTCCCCTTGCCCCGGCTTCTCGGTGTCTTTTCCGCTGCACTTCTTAGCGCTGCCGAGCATGGCGAGATGGGTATTATTTATTTATGGCCGTGCATTGTCTGTGTGCGTGGGCTTAAGTAATATTCATCGGAGCTGTGCCGCTATAATACAAAGCCTCATTCCTTCTCATCTGTGAGGGATGAAACACGAGCACTGGAGCCTGCTACGGTCCCCGAGTCTCAATACTCAAGCTCAAAGTCGAGCGAGCGAGCGTGTGTGTGTGTGTGTGTGTGTGTGTATGTGTGTGTGTGTGTGTGTTTGTGTGCGCCAATGTGTGTGCGTGTGTGTCAGTGTGCGCGCGCTTTGTTAAGAACTACAAAGAGGACAAACTGACTCTGGCTTTTTCTCTTTTAACTTACTTCTTGCTTGTTCCTCTTATTTTTCTAAGGCCCTTTTTTTCTTTTTGCTCATGTCCGTTCCTGTTTCCTTTTCTCTCCAGCACTAGAGAGCTGCGGGGCAGGTCACCGCTGTATAGACGTTAGGATGCAGTGAAGCAGAAGTGCTTTATCCCACTGTAGAAAAAGCCCTCTTTATCCATTCAATCTAAGCGGGTGTATTCTATCTGTCCCAGAGCAGGTTTTAATGGCCCGGCACATGACTTTAAGATGTATCTGGGGGATTTGTGCAGAGCAATACTGTATGGCGTTTTTTTCTTCCCTCGTGACTGCCATCTTGTTCTTGTCTGTCAGCAGAAAAAAAGGAGGCAAAAAGGTTTTTCAGTTGAGCTATTTCTACCAATCTGTGCTGGCCTTTATTACGTAGACAAAGAGCTATTTTGTAGTTTATACAGTATTTCCTCACTCAAAAAAGTTCACTCATTTTCCCCTTGAAAATGCTGATGGGCATGGAGAAAGAGTTAAAGGTGTATGGTGGTAGAACATAAATGTAGTTGGGAAACTTGCAATCTGTTGCTAATGCAATAGTAAGTTGTTGTGTGTGGGCATGAGGGCAGCACTGAGCACAGAGAGGAAAACTAAACTATATCCCATCGCGCGCACACACACAGACGCACGCACACTCACGCACACACAAGCACAACCCAACCAGCCGAGAGCTTCCTTTCTGAATTAGACAGCAGTGGATGTCGTTCTAATTTCCTTCTCTCCTCCTCCTCCTCCCTCCATCTCTCTATCCCTGTTTCTGCCGAGCGAAGCCTAATGATGTCCCCTGTGACAAGTGCTGGTTAACTACTAGCCATCAACACTGGCGGGCACATAGACACAGAAAGATGCACACACTGCTGCCACATCCACACACTGAACTGCCTGCCCCCTGCTCATACATTCTGGCCAGCAGCTGCTAGCTTTTGCCAACTGTGTCCCCCTGACTTAAAGGAGATATGGGGTAGCAGATGTGACTCTATTCTGCCCTGACAGGCCAGGGAGAAGGAAACAAGAGCTGGGAGACGGGGTAGTAAGGGGGGCGGAGGGGTGGGGGGGTACAGGGATATAGAAGAGCTAGTCTCCACTATTTACTGCTCGGAAATGTTCAACGGATTTGTCTGACAATGTATGACTTTGTTCTATGCAGACCCTAATGAGTGAGTGACCCGGCCTGCATCATCCCATTACCCTACAGAAAGGCCTCTCACACTCTCTCACACACACACGCACGCACGCACGTACGCACGCACGCACTAATCTGCTTTTCTATCTCTGCTGCAGCATGCCTTGTTGCAGGAAACATGCGGGACCATCCTTTCAAGAAGCCATTCCACTGCAACGGGCATCAGCTACAGTTTAAGCTGACGTCTTCAACAATGAGACAAGAATCCCACGGACATTAGACACTAAGTATAATCGGCTTAGGGAATTTCTTAACTTGATTTTTTTATTTTTTTTTATTTTTTTATTTTAGGATTTCAAAGACCTTCCCATGGGCAAGTCTCCAGGCCTTAGTTGTTAAACGTCTAAAGAAATGTCAACAGGCTGTAGCCGACATAGAGTATAGCTCACACCACACCACAGCGGTTTTAATTGTGACTGTGATCGGGAGTATTTAGCCCTGTTATTGGCCAAGATGACAGAAGGGAAAATCATCTGTGATACTGTGCAAAATCATCACGATATCCTTCCACCTAATCTACTTTCCTCTGCCAAATTCATAGCCTTTCGCATAAAGAAGAGCCGCCTTATAAGTTGCTATTTTAAAAATGATGATAAATGTGAGTCACGCATTAGCATGCCCCATAAAGCCGTGAGCCAATAGATAAGATTTAAAAAAAAAAACTTGATTTAAATTTAAGCTGTTGCCGCTCGTGCCTTCTCAGCTCCTGAATATTAAGCATGATCCAAATTCCATTACATTACTCTGTGATGTAGGATTATGATACAATAACGAATTCTTCACGTGAGGTTATACAAGCCAAATAAACACACAAAGACATGCTAATACTGAATGATCAAGTGATAGCTAAACATTCCCAGAGGACATTTCTGAGGCGTTGTCATTGGCTGTCTATCGTTTTCAGACATTTTCCCCCCCCAACATGCATGTGTGTATTATGTGTATATTGATATGTATCTATGTGAGCCTCGGAGCTTCTGCGTGTTAAACGAGTGTATTACTAGAGTTTACTCACCATTTAATAAATCCTTAGGTGAAGGGGCTTATCTGCAATCAGGCTCATTTTCTCTTATACGGGGATTAGCGGGGGGAGTCATTTATCTTTAATCTCATAAAATAGTGTGCTCAGCAGTGTTTGCACGCTGGAAACATAACATGGCAGATTCAAAACACCAACGCACACACACACACAAATAGTTGGCCGATTAACGAGTAATTTGCATTGTGTGTGTGCACTAATCTGGGACAAGGCCATGATTATACTTAGCGCAGGATGCTTGCTGGAATATTTATTGCGAGTCAGTTGGAGTAGCTGTCAGTATCCTCCAGACAGACAGACAGACAGACAGACAGACAGACAGACAGACAGACAGACAGACAGACAGACAGACAGACAGACACACAGACAGACACACAGACAGACACACAGACAGACACACAGACAGACACACAGACAGACACACAGACACACACACACACACACACACACACACACACACACACACACACACACACACACACACACACACACACACACACACACACACAACAAAGCTTTAAAATCAGCTGTAAATCCAGGAGTGTCATTCTGTTTCACTCATGTTATTATAGCACATGATAGCGAATAGAACACATTAAACATGCAGCAGGGCTTAACCCCGCTTGGTACAGGAAGCATGCAATAATCTGGTGATAAACTAGATAATGAATTTCTAACGAGGTGTACAGTCAGCAAATCCAGATATCTGTGGTATAGGGAGGGAAAAAGACGAAGGATTAAAAGTCGGTGGAATACTGATCTTAAGTCAATTTGAAGTAACTAGCAAGTTTCCATAGAAGAACATTACATCCAGGGGTGAGGAAAACTATTTTTGGGGGAAAATGCGACTAATATAAATCATATAAAATCTATATTTTATATATCTAGTCAATGTTCAAAAAAAAATAAGAAGAGAACAACTCGGACAACAAGGATTCGTATAACTTTGACCTTACAGAGAGCCGTGTGATAGAAAATGGTGATATCAAAAATGACTGCCTAAGCGTTATAGGCAATAAACTACACTGCTTAAAGTGAACCTACAGTGGAGGAAATAAGTATTTGATCCCTCACTGATTTTGTAAGTTTGCCCACTTACAATGAAATGAACGGTCCATAATTGTAATGCTAGGTTTATTTTAATAGTGATAGACAGAATATCAAAAAGAAAATCCAGAAAATCACATAAAAAAAAGATTAAGAAAATTATTTTGCATTTCATTGAGTGAAATAAGTATTTGATCCCCTATCAAAACAGTGCTTAGTACTTAGTGGAGAAACCATTGTTGGCAAGTACAGAGGTCAGACGTGTCTTGAAGTTGATGACCAGGTTTGCACACATCTCAGGAGGACATTTGGACCACTACTCCAGAGCCTCTCCTAATATTTAAGGCTTCGAGGCTGTCGCTTGAGCTTCAGTTCCCTCCACAGATCTATTGGATTAAGGTCCGGAGATTGGCTTAGGCCACTCCATGACCTTAATGTGCCACTCCATGACCTTAATGTGCCACTCCTTTGTTGCCTTTGCTGTATTTTTAGAGTCATTGGCGTGCTGGAAGAGCCATCCACGACCCATTTTTACGGACCTGGCTGAGAGAAAGAGGTTGTCACCTAGTATTTCATGGTACATGGCCCCATCCATAGTTCCCTCGATGCAGTGAAGTCCAACTGTCCACTTAGAAGAGAAACACCCCCAAAGCATAATGCTTCAACCTCCATGCTTGACTGTGGGGATGGTGTTCTTGGGGTCATAGTCAGAACTCCTCTTCCTCCAAGCTTGGTGAGTCACTATGATACCAAAGAACTTGATTTTGTTTTAATCTGACCCCATCACCTTCTCCCAAGCATTCTCTGAGTCGTTCAGGGGTTCATTGGCAAACTTCAGACAGTTCTGTACATGCCCCTTCTTGAGCAAGGGGACATTACGGGCACTACAGGATTTCAATCCATTACGGCATAGTGTGTTACCAATGGTTTTCTTGGTGACTGTGGTCCCAGCTGCCTTGGGATCATAAACAAGCTCCTCCCGTGTAGATCTGGGCTGATCCCTCACCTTTCTCATGATCATTGATACCCCACAAGGTGAGATCTTGCATGGAGCCCCAGACCGAGGGAGATTGATGGTCATTTTGTGTTTCTTTCATTTTCGAATAATCGCACCAACAGTTGTCTCCTTCTCACCCAGCTTCTCGCCAATGGTCTTATAGTCTATTCCGGCCTTGTGCAGGTCTACAATCTTGTCCCTGATGTCCTTAGACAGCTCTTTGGTCTTGCCCATGATGGAGATGTTGGAGTTTGATTTATTGACTCTGTGGACAGGTGTCTTTTATACAGGTAACAAGTTGAGACAGGTGTGTTTTATAGAGGAAACTATTTGAGATTAGGAATAATTTTTTAAAGCACGAGGACTAATCTGTGGGAGCCAGAATTCTTTATAATTGGTAGGGGATCAAATACATTTTTCACTCAATGAAATGCAAAATAATTTATATATTTTTTTATGTGATTTTCTGGATTTTCTTTTTGATATTCTGTCTATCACGGTTAAAATAAACCTAGCTTTAAAATTATAGGCCGCTCATTTCTTTGTAAGTGGGCAAACTTACAAAATCGGTGAGGGATCAAATACTTATTTCCTCCACTGTAGCTGTGATGGTTTTCACCTTTTCGTACTGTTTTCGCTGTCTCTAAAATGGGACACTCAAATCTATGATGCAGAACATCTTGGAGAGAGCCCGGAACACAATGGCATTTCACTTAATGCACCTGGCATTTCGAATCATTTTGCGCGTCTACAAGGCCAACTGACGACTGTTGAGTAGTTTTAGCAAAAACAGGCGTTGTGCTTCGGAGAAACAACTCTGGTGTTGCAGAACTGAGAGACCCAACACACACATAAACATAAACACACACACACACACACTGTCACAAATCTTTTTTAGCTCTCATCTGAAGACAGAACATGCCCTGGGCCGTGCTGGGAGAATAGCAGTGAAAGACAGAGAGATGGGGGAAGAGAAGGGAAAAAAGAGAAGGACAGGGATGGAAAACAAAATGAAAGAGAAAAGCCAAGGGGGAGAACAGGGAGTGATAAAAGGCCAAAGCAGGGAGTGGAACGAGGGAGAGAGAGAGAGACAGGGGCTGTGGATCAGCCCGGAGGATCAGCGCGGGGAAAGAGAGTTATGGTTCGTTGTAATGTCTCAACCTCCCTCCATCCTCCATCCACGGCCACGGGTCCAACCCCCCACACACCTCTAGCAGCTATTTAACATGGAAATTGATTTAAACAGAAGCCGCATATCCGCAGAGGGACCCGAGGACAGGTGCCTCCAGTCAGCAGAGGAGAAGCTAATGAGAGGTGAGAGACCCGCGCACAGCTAACAAGGAAAAGCGAGAGAGCCACAATGAGATGGCAGAGCACGGGCAGACATTAGAATGGATGTGTGTGTGTGTGTGGGGGGGGAAGGTGGGTTACTGGAGGGGGAAGAAATTGAAGTGAAAATGGAGAGGAATGAGGGAGTCGAAAAATGTTATAATTTCCAATTCCACTTCTCCTGCCAACTGCTACGACAGGAAATAGATAAATAAATGAGAGAGAGAGAGAGAGAGAGAGAGAGAGAGAGAGAGAGAGAGAGAGAGAGAGAGAGAGAGAGAAAGTGAGTCTGTGTGTGTGGGTGTACTAGAGAGCTACAGTCTTAACACCAATATACTATTTCAGTCAAGCAGAAAAACTGTCAGGATTTTACCCATATGGAAGAAAAGGTTTTATGTTATTAAATACAGCAAAGTAAAATAAAACTGCTCAATTAGTAGCTTGTGCAAAGTAAAGGTTAGAACATTTGGTAGAAACTACTTTTTCACACACTGAAGGGCTTGTCACTTTTGGCTTCTATCTGTACAGCTGGCTAGCAAGACCGGGGAACTAGCTACAGCACAATTAAGCTAACACGGTTTACTGTGTCCACAATAATAATACCCAAATAAGAGTTGTAACATAAGTTAACCTTAAAGGTCACATATTAGGCTCAGTTTTTCAGTTCCAACATTTTGATTTGGGTTGTTCATGGTTAAGTGTCCAAAGAAACCTTTATATTTCTCACAGTGCCATTGCTGAATCTCTTCTTTTTCAGCCTCTGTCTAAAATGCTCAGTTTAGAGCTTGTCCGAAAAGTCCAGTCTGTTCTGATTGGCCGTGAATAATTAGATTCAGTAGTATCTAGGGGTGTGGCTTATCAAAGGTGGAGGTAGTGCAAAGTAAGGTTGGCAATGAGGGGCCATGACTACTCCCCATATCTCTTCATATGGGGAGAGAAATCTGACTGGGGTTTTTGAACACAAGGGTTGCGTTCCGAATCGCATACTCTTTCTTTTTTCTATTCTACATACTACATCCGACGATAAAAAGAATCTAGTTAGGATGCAGTAGGCATACTATTGGGACATACTTTTCTCTCTTATTTCATCATAACATTGCGCCTTGATCTTGCCTCTTGCTTTTATATCCGTAGCATCCCCGTTTGTTTTCATATGGAGGCTTCGTCGATGTTACGTCACTTCACGTGCGCACTGGATTGTGGGTCAGAATCTCCCAAATAGGATGCACTTTTCAACACTAACAATCTTGGCCGCATGAAGTAGGACATCCGGGTACTTCTAACCATCCTAAATCTGGCCACAAGAATCGGGACATCCTAAATCTTTTTTCTACATACTATATAGTAGAAAGTATGCGATTCGGAACGCAACCAAGGTTTCAGAAAGGTGGAGGTGGAAAAAAGGAATAAGGGTTGTTTTTCCTCATACTTTGGGAGCCATGGAACCCATATGAATGTTGAAAAATCATGAGAACGAGCATTTGGCATTATAGGTGAACTTTAAGTTGAACTTGAACTGAGAAACCACACCTCTTCTAGACCTGGAGCCTCAACTAGAGATATGAAACTGTGAACATTGAGCTATAAAAACATGGCAGGCTGACCAATGAAGTCCAGGGACAAGCTTTGGGTAGATGAGGCTAGATTTAGCAAGAAGACAATGACACTACATGTTCACCTGTAATCAGACAAGCTGGAGAACCACTACATCTACACATGAATGATTTCAGACCTAGTCTTTGCTTGACTTGTCTGTGTGTTAGAATTTTTTTTTAAATAACAGTGGAATAGTCTTGTTCTTCCCTTCATCAAAGCACAGCGCTAATCAATAAGCTAAACCTAAACATATCCATCTAATGAGGGGAGTGCCTACACAAAGCCCCTTAAAAGGCTCATGGCAGGACAACAAAGCCCCTTAACCTGTTGATAAATAGCCTACGCAATTATAACGGGTAGCCTATTTAGTCAATTTAAACCCGCATTTATTGATTTTTCTTTGTGTGCTGATTTGGGGCAGTGCAACACACTGTAAACAAATCGATGACATATTGTCAATTCTTAAAGTCCAATGCTATGTTCACTAACTAGTCATTATTTATTTCTGACTTCTGATTGGTGCTGGGCAGGCGAAGTAGCCTATAGACAAGTGTGTTAATTGGACCTTCCTTTTTTCCAGCTGCATCTGAAAAAGAGGTTGATGATGGCAGTCAGTGACAGCAAGGGTGGACTGGGACACACATTTGACCCCTGCATTTGGTCCGGCCCAATTTCAGAAAGAGGGGGGGGGGGGGGGATGTGTTGCTTAATAATTGCAAAATATTAGGCTCACATCAGATTATGGCACCAGAATCATGTGGCACACTTATAGGCTCTCATAATGAAATATTAAACACGGTGAAGCAATTCAGCTCCCGAATGAAATCACAAAACATTCAATTGAACCACTATAACACAATTTTAGAATTAAATGGAAATGGATATGCTTAGGCTATATTGTTTAAACGTGACACTCAAATGCAGACTACTACTCAGGATCACACAGGCTTCCACTATGCTGAGATAATCCCCTATATAGCCTAAACACATTTCCTTTATTATTAATTCAATAAGCACAAGCAAGCAATCAAGCAAGACAGCAGCAGTTGGCACACAAGGCGGGCGCTCTTTCAGGGAGGCCAATAGGCTAATAATAATGATGATAATCATAATAACATTGCATCTCTCACACACACACACACACACACACACACACACACACACACACACACACACACACACACACACACACACACACACACACACACACACACACACACACACACACACACACACACACACACACACACACACACACACACACAGAGCCAGGTAGGCTAAAAGCAGTGACGGTTCTTACCATCTCATTCTGAAAAAAACTCTATTTTGAGCCGAGTGTCTGCAATCAGAGTCGACTGTAAAAGCGTGGCACGGCGGCCATATAGACGGAATTGAAAAAGAAGCGCCCTACCTTCAGTTGTCAGAAGAAGTCCCATCAGTTTACTCTCCCTCACTGGGTCAGTCAACATGATGTTGGTGGGCCTTCTAGCTGGACTGCTAGCATTAGCCTTTGTTTCCCCATCTTTCTTCGACTTCTCTTCCCTCAACTCAGACATTGGGTCAGTAACAGTGCTAGCTGGATTGCTATTGTAGCTGGATTGCTAATTGCTAATTAGCCTCTTTATTGCTGCTATCACTGGTTTGGCTGAACAAAAAGACATATGTGTTAGCTTTGCACATTTAGCTTCACCAGCCTCTCGGTCTTTCAGTCTTCCTTTATTGTTGTCTTTGATAGGCACTAGTGGTTTTTGAGGTAAGCTTGATTGTGAGGTTGGCCTTTAAATAAGGATAAGAGAGGAGGCTCCGGCAGTTCGATCTGTTTGGCCTTGTGTGGCCATTATTCAAGCAGCATGTGTAACAGTGACAAAAAAAAAAAAAAATCCCCTTCACCTAGCCCAACCCTCACCCTTAAATACCCTCCCACCAACTAATTGAGATGGATCAAACCATTAGTGGGGGTGATCACTTATACTCTGCATTTTGGCCATGCTACTACTATTTACATTTCACATTATCCAATTAATTTGAATAGACAACAATACATATACACTCCTAGTACACATGATTCACAATAACAGAACGCATTACTGGAAAGGCACATCAAGCTACCCCCTCATTTTCTTACACATGCAACAATCAGGAACAATAAAAAAGTCTCCGGTTTCACATCAAAATACCTTTGCTTTAGACTAGGGAAGGCAGGTAAGATCAGCAGTTTGATCATTACATCAAACAATGGGCCAACTTAGTGAAGGATTGACCTTATGACCCTTTTGCTTGAGCACATACACAAAGCATGACTTCCACATGGGAAAGAGCAGAGTCTCCATCACATAAATATTGAACGTGAACGTAGCAATGCAGTTTGAATAAGACAAATTAAAAGGCTTCAAACATACAGTAACCCCTGTACTGCCTGGGTAGGCCACTTGAATGGTGTTGGTTAGGTTATTATGTTTCAATACACATGGGCCCTTCTGGACAGGGAACCAAAAAAAATGCCATTTCTGGAATAAGGAAAATGTACTGAAAGATTGAAACATGAGTGCAGATAAACACACCACCACCACACATTCTAGTGAGGCATACGTGATCATTGAGGAGGGACTATTGAAGTGAGACTCTATCCTTTGTATTTTCATGAAACTGTTGCATAGCCTGCCTTCAACAACACAGACTACTTGGGGGAGGGCATGAACTCTGGTTAAGGAACAAAACTGATTGGAAAAGGGCCAAAACGTATGGGACTGTGTTCACTGCAGCTAAGTGCTATTCCTTTTATGTTTCACGCCCGTTTAGTAATGAGTCTGTCGAAACCTGGCCAACTGGCTTGGGTTCACGATGCACATGCAGTAGTAAAGCTATTTGGCAAGGACCACACCAATTAAGTGTGATACATCGTCAAAAGCTGATAGCTGCCAGCCCCCCCCCCCCTCCCACACACCCACACAAAAAAAAATACACAAACACGCAAATGCTTGTCCTGCCATTTGAAGTAGCGACTGACTGATGGAGGTCAAAGTAGAAATGGCATAGTATTGACGGATGAAGTCAGGGAAGCGTGCAGGTTATACCGTCCAAACCAAGCTCAATATGAACAGTTCCAAACAGCCTCTTTTGACTCAACTTGAACCTCACCTCTCCCTTTTGTGTAAATCGCTTTGGGCTCGCTGCAAACTCATCTCCACAATCAGCAGGGAGATCGAGACAAGAGGAAGTCACTTCATTATTTTTGATGGAAACCACACGCGACAAAGACGCACGAGCACGTCACCGACGAGCGGGGCCAAAATTGGAGCCCCATCTGTAGAAGTCCCCCCCCCCCCCACACACACACACACACTCTTTGGTCAAGATGTCTGCACATTTCAAAAAATAAGGCTGACTTCCGTAATAAGCCGGGCTCCTATTGATATGTGCGAGACCACACGGGGGGAATGTGGAAATTCAACATGTGAACGGCCCTAGACACGTGCTATTGAATATCAATGGGATTAGTGAAAGGTCTGGCTGTCGTGAGCTCTTCAGATTGTAAACCAGACTGAAAAGACGGGGCCATGTTGCTCTTTAAATGTGATCCGGCAAAACTTGATAAATGTTATTTAGGTTACATGACAGGTATGACATTTCCTAGCGATATCCACACACACACACACACACACACACACGCACACACACACACACACACACACACACACACACACACAGATGTAAAGGCACCCTTTCTTTCTCACCCAGACTTTCTATCAGCCTCGCTCTGCAGATACTGATGCCCGCGCACACACAGACAGACACACACACACACACACACACACACACACACACACACACACACACACACACACACACACACACAAGCACTCACTGTTCTTCTGTCTTTCATTAATAAACAACCCAAGATGTGCCTCCAGTCTCTTCCTTGCATACATACACACTCCCAGACACACACACACACACACACACACACATACACACACACACACACACACAGAGACAGACAGCCTTTCTCTAGAGTACCCCACATTGCTCTGCTGCATCGAGCGAGTCCTCCATGGCAACCATTTCAAAAGTAAGATTCATCCACTTTATATAGCTGGCCTAATTTGTCTACATTCCAGCCCCCACTGAGCACTGCCATCCGTGATAACGACTGGGCCCTGTCTGTGTAGCCTGCACAGGGGAGCTGGGGCGCAGAATCCCCTACGCATACACCAACATTTAGTCGCGAAAGTTCTGTGTTCTACTTAATGAAGACTTGGAAAGACCTAAATAAAAGTGAGATAGGTGCTCAAGTTGCAGATAAAAAGAGAGGTAGAGAATATGCATTTAAGTTGTTCCAAATGACGGAGCATGGACGCATTGCCAAAGGATGCGTCCTCATTGTGTGTAGTCATTTTGGCAGCTGTGCAGTTGTTGAGCATCTCTCTGAACTTGTACCCAGTACATTATCTTCCATTTGAAAATGTGAGACTTTGTGCTGCAGATTGGTTTTGACATATGATCATTTGAGAAGGCTAGTCAACTAGTCAAGAGAAGACACTGAGGGACACTTAGAGAAGAGGATCATGTTTAGCGCCACCAACAGTTCAAATGTGACTTTTCCATGGCACATGAGTAGTTTACTGCAAAGGGTATGTGATGTAAAGGATATGTGAATAAATATTTAAAAGGAAAATTACAAAAGTGTCACAAACTATAATCCCATGTCAAGCAATATATCTTATTTTTATTAAATGAGGCAATACTTTGGCTATGGAATTCTTCACACTATGTGTTGTTGTGTTGTGAATAAAAAAAGATTATTTGCTTTATTACTGTATATATTCTTATGGGAAATGTGTATGTGAGACTTTACAAGACGTCTTAGGCTGGAAAAGTATTTTCCAGTGTAGATCCACAACATTAGATGAATGACCACCAACGGATATATCTCTGTATGAAAAGGTGTGGCAGCTTGGCATCTGTAGTTTAGGAAGATGTTCAAGTGACAGAAAAAAAACACATTTCTAATGGGAATACTGGCAGATCGAAGGTTACTATAACAGTTTTGTAAATTAAAAAACTTCCAGATTTTGATCTTCCCTATAAGCATACACCTACATTTAGTCTCGAAATTTGCTTGAAATCTGATCTGAATATGTGAAATACTTTGCAGAAGACTGAAAGCTAATTTCAGCGTGTAGGGCTGCTGTGGTGGCCCCCGCACTGTGGAACAGAGAGGGATAATGTGACAAAAGGTCGGCAGTGGGTTTCAAATACGTTCCATTATGTGTCTATTATCGACCACATTTAAAAATCTTCCCTTTTCGTTTAACCCAATGGGTGAATAGGAAAATAAGCATTTCTCAACCCACCCAGGGAAGTTTCATCCCTCCTTCCTATCTGAAAAATTAAACCTCACCATGAGAAAAAAGATATTCCCTTAAACAGCTGCTCGATGCAGTCTGTTCCTTGCTGGGGATTATTTTCAGCTGCGGATTAATACGCGTTTGGTGCATAACATTTATCGTCAGTAGACGGTATAAATTGAACTCAAAATAAACTACAATAGAAAAAAGGCACCTTTCAGCCTGTGAATCTGTATATCACACAGAAGCTACCTATACACTCTTATAAAGCACATGATACTTCTTGGTAGGATTCATTGTCTCTTTGTTATGGGATGTTAAAAAGCCCTATCCTTGGACACTACACATGACAGACTGCTTGTTACCATAGCCATCCCTATACATCTTCAACCTGGAAGGTCAAGGACCATTGGGGGAGGGCGGGTGGTGGGGGGGGGGGGGGTCAGCTCAACCCACTTGAAGCACCTGGAGTCACCTAGAGATGATTGGCTCTCCTGATGAGGCAGGCAGCAGCTGATGTGTATGTGTGGGAGGAGGATGATTGTCACAGTCTTCACAGGCACCAGCAGCAGTATGTGATGTTCCTCAGATGGTGTGAATCCATCCAGGAGGACAGACAGTGAGATGCAATCCAGCTGTCCACCATATCGACCCACGGCATCATCCCCACCTCGGACGCACACGCAGCAGCATTTAACACATCCTCCCACACATCCTGCACCACCCCTATGCCACCCACCCCCAGCCTAGATAAGACAAGACAGCCTGGTCGCCTGTCTCCTATATGTGACTACACCACCATTTGACAACATGGGGATGGGCAGAAACACTAGACTAAGGTGGTGTTCCAGTCCACATACTTCCATGCATTTTAGTATGGTAAAAAGGATTAAGAATTACCTAAAGGCTTAGGAATATCCGGATGCCCTACTACATCTAGTCCTCAATTTTAGTGTGGAACACTGCATGCTTTTAGGGCCATTATATTATCTACCACTGCGGAACGGAAGTTACGTCACATCGACGGAGCCTTTGTGTGAAAACAACCAGCAAGAGCAAGAGGTAAATTCAAGGCGTTATGTTATGATGAAATAATTTAGTAAAAGTACGTCCCAATTGTACTGCATGCTTACTACATACTTTTCTTGATAAGTATGTAGAAAAGTAAAAAGGAAGAGTATGCGATTTGGAACACAGGGTTTGTTTCAGGCAGCACAAACCAAGAGAAAACATCACAGATGACGGATACGTTTTGCTCATATTAAAGTCTTCGTTTATTGATCATTGCACAGTAACATTTACTTTCTTCTCCTCTCTTACGCTCCTGGTCAGTTCATCGATTCAAACAGAGGAGATGGCTTCCACACCATCACTTATCCTTCATTAGATTACAGGAGACACAGAAATCATTATTCCAGACATAATAGCACATAAAGACTGAAAAATGGTCCGTTTTGGATATGGCCCCGTTGACATCTCATCTCGAATGATGGTTTCTATCCCTTATATCCAATGCTCTATCCTCTAAACTGCTAGCTTTTTCAATAAACCAAATGGAGCCTTCGAACTTGGCTAATGTCGCTCATGACCAGTGAATGGGGGCAGAGAGATGTGCTTTTAATACGGGAAAGTAGAGTTTTGACCTCTAAATGTAACCGCACCGCAGGCAGCCATAATATCATTGGTGATAATAGCAGAAAATGCTTTGGAGAGAATCAAATCAACAGAGGCATGATGGGATGGATGGATGGAGGGGAATAACGTCTTTCCTCACCCTCTGTCCTTTTCTCACATGTATAGCTCTCCTCCTGGGTCCCTCTCACCCAATTACCATACTTGGACGCTGAACGGCCGCGAACAGGCCAGCGTCGGTTGCGAAAGTGTTGCACATTTTGCAGCGTGAATACATACATGCATGCAAATTAGGCACGCTGCATTAGCATTCAATGTCCTCAGGGCTAACACAGGAGCCGTGCAGTGCCAAGATGAGGTGGGCGTGTGCGCGTTGAACTCGGCCGCAGCGAGATAGCGATCATCATTCTCAAGCGCAGTCTAATTTCACGCGGCAGCAGTAAGTATGGACACTAAACAACACGTGGGCAGAATGTTAAATCAAATGCTTGACAACGCAGACCTCACACAGTTCTCCCATCGATGGAAGCATATAGCTTTCCATGCAGGAAATAAGGGAGTTCCTTCCTTTGTCTAATTCAATTGTTAATGGGAAATTAAAACAGAATTTCACAGCATGCTATAACAGGAGTGCTCATTTTATGGTAAATTAGGCCGTGACAATTGCATTTGTCGGACGAGGGGGGGTGGTCTGTGCAGGCTGTGTTCAGCAGCAATGCAATCAGCAAAGGCTCAGAGAGGGCGTCTTCGGAGTTTGAAAATAAGCACACAGTGACACCGATGCACAGTAATTCAACATTGACATTACATGTAGAAAGATTAGAAAAATAGTCCACATGAAGTGAGAGTTGTCTGTTAAAGTCTCTGGTTATTCTGGGCTCTCCGCGGGGCTCACCGTCTCAACTGACCAGCTGCAGTCTTTGAGTCCTGATCCAGTGGGAGTGTGAGCAGGCTCCTGTGGGTCACCTGGCAGCCAGCCACCAAACCCTCTCCATGGCAGGAGCGTAGCTGGGCTCCGGGCCATTGCTTTTCAACAGGGTCCCAACACAAAATCCCCCCTCCCCTCCATTCCATTCCCCCACTCCACCCGAACACTTCCTCTGACCACCTCCTTCATGCTGAGCTGCTTCTGTGTAGCTTTCACTGCAGAGGGGACAAAAGCACGGGGTCTTTTTTAATACAATGACGTCAAAAAGGCAGATAAACCATTCTACTATTAAAAGGTGGAGTCAGCGATTCTGGACAATGATTGTTGTCAAAATCAGTGAAGATCTCCTCGTGATACACTACTGTTCCAAAATGTGCGTGCACTGACAAAAGAAATCCAGTGCTAATACACAGCCTAGGCTCTGTAAAGGGGGATGTTGCCAGCTACAGTGGGCCTCCTTTTGTTTACATATTAGCTTACAGAGCCGAGGGTGTGTATTAACGCAGCGCACACACACAATACAGACAGCTAAAGGATCGTGAGGAGAGATTCACTGATTTTGACAAAGTGATTTTCACATCAAGCATTCTCCAGAAACGCTGACTCCACCTTCAAAGGCATCATACATAAGACACACAGAAGATACAGTATATATATGAGAAAACAATGCGTTCCTCCAAGTAAAACATTTATAGTGGGGGGAGTACAAAATGCTAAGGTCACCGTGCTAAAATACTAACATTTGTTAATTAGCATTAAACCCAAGGTATAGCTGAAGATGGTGGGAATGTGATGAGTTTTGCAGGTTTAAGGACAATGAGAACCATTAAAGATTTTGGTCTGACGGTTGGAGCTTGATGGGAAAGAATCACCATTTATTAAATTGCTTCCATAAATCCCTGTGCTAAATCTTTTCAATAATTGTGAGGACATTTCACCTGAAACCAAATAAGCTAACCTCATGGTGGCGCTAGCATTAAAAGTCACCAATTACAGGATTCACCCAGGTCACCGTGAGCGTCTGAGTAAAAACATTCATAGCCTCGCAGACATGGGGATGAGCAGATCCTCCTCTGCTTTAGTTCACACTGGTTAAATGACAGATAAGAGCTAGTGTTTGGCAGAAGAATAACAAAAGAGCCCACTTGTTTATATTTAATTGGGCCTGTAGTAATTAAGAGCTCACTTTCCTGCCAAGTAGCACAGCTTTAACAGTAGCTAAGCAACATTTTGCTAAGTGAGACCTCATTACTGGCAAGACTGTTGATTTTGAATTAGTGCGTTAATATTTCAATAGACAGCTAATGTGGTCACAGGTCTAGTTTTTTTCTTCTTTTCTGCAGCGGTTCTGAACACAACAAGGACCAGACATATCTCTTTGATAATTCAAGGTTTCTGTCTGGACATGAAGCGGCATATATTTCTTTCTTTATTCAATTCTGCAGATTTTGCTCCGAGGGACATAAATGAGTCAAAGAGTTTCAAAGCAGCTGTTGTGTTGCTTCACGGACTAAAAAAAAACAGGCTGTTTTAGTTTAGTTCCATGCCGGTGGTGGTGTTGAAAAGTTTTCTTCACAAATAATTGAGTGAACTTTCTATCAAAACATCTCAGAAATGCTCTTTAAAAAAGGCTTGTTATCCAGCTTCCCTCAACTCAAATGCCAATGATGATTAACGAGGCTTTCACACCTTGTTTGGACTTTCGGACTTTTTCGTTTGATCCAAACCTAAATTACAGGTGTGAAACCTCCTGCGGATCATGGTCCGGACTATACAGGCGGACCACCGAAAAAAAACGCAGACGTCAGACGCACGCCCATCTACAAACCAATCTATGTCCATCATAGGGGGCCTCAGCCCACGTAGGTCATACAGACAGGACGTAGGTAGACCTAGGTCATGGAAATGTCTTTAGTGCGCCACTGCACTCGCAAATCTGCTATATGAAACCATACAGAGATCAAATCTATGCTGGGGTCATATGGTCCTTGGTTTGGACTTTTAGGTGTGAGAGCCCCCTTAGTTTCTCAAAGGGTGACCACCATGCATTGCTTTCACAGCCTTCATTTAAGTTTTCCTTCCTTTAAGGCACGGACAAGAAAGCCCCCCCCCCCCCTGCCACCATTTCCTCTAGCCACTGTTTTCTTTCCAGCATAGAACGCCCTGAGCCGTGGGTCCTCATTAGTCACTTTCCCTGGGACTACGCTGACACCAGAGTCGCACTCGCCCTCGCTCGGAACTTGCTGAAGGCTAGCGCGGCCACACACCAGTTCACAGGCACTGTCAAAAGGCTGGGCTACTTACAGGAGCTGGGCAATCAACAGAATCAACCAACCTTTGAAACACTGTAAATATGGTTCATGTGCTGCTGCTGCATAATGTTACACTGGCCCACAGGCATCAGCAGCAAAGACTCTTTTGGAAAAATGGCCATACCAGTGGGTTTGCATGTTCAAGACCATTACCTACAAATAGTGTATACTTCACATCACACTTTAAGATGGCTACTCCATCACAGGAGGAATCTGTCAGCTGTTTTGAAAATTGTGTTGCAAGTACATACATTTTTTTTTAAGAAATAGTGGTGACTTAAGCTGCTAAAATCAAATTGCATTAAAAGGATATTACTGAAATAAACTGTAAAGCCAGTAGCACGTTGGCTTAACGACTGGAAAAGGAGAGAACAGCTAGTCGGATTCTGCCCAAATGTCACGGTCAAAGGGTTAAGTGTAAAAGCGACAATTTGCTGTGTTACAGAAAGGAATGTGAATAGTATTATTTGGTTAGAACCAGTTGCAGGCAACCAGCAGTTGATCAATGAAGTAACCATACCCCTGTAAACCCACAATAAGTAGCTTTATTGCATTGGTTTTGTATAGAAGATGTATTTATGTTATCTTTGGAAAGAGCCAGGCTTGTTCCCCCCCCCCCCCCAAGTTTTCAGTCTTCATGCTAAGCTAAGCTAACCAGCTCTTGGCTGTATCTCAGGGTGTCCAAGTGTCCCATGAATGCATCAACAAGGAAATATTCCAAAAATGATGCTTCCTATATAAGCAATGAAGGTTTAACACCCAAAAGTACAGATAAATAAAGATGCTTGATTTCTTTCTTTCTTTCGTGCAAGTTGAATGGACATTAGTGGCTGCCGGTAAGGTAGAAAAAAAAAATCAATCTTTAAGAGCTGCTGAGCGGTAATGGAAGAAAACATATGCAGGTTGAACGTTAATGTGCCTAAGCATGCAAAAAACCAATGGTTCACCCATCTTAAAAGGGAAACGGATGCAGCGGTGGACCCACCTGAGGTTAGCATGGTCCCACTCCAGCAGACTGTCAGTCTCCGGGGCAGAGCTCAGTGACCAGTAACGAAGCCTGGAGGAAGGACAAAGCTCAAATCAATACCCTGTCTAAAAACACTGGGACAAGCTTGAGACAGAAATCATGCAATGTCTACGGGAGAAGATATGCTCATGCAACTCAAGCTCACTTTGTTTGGATAACTTTGTACAGGCAGAACCTTTTTATATATATATATTACAGTAAGCAACCTTTACACAGCAAATTAAAAAGTAACAGCAGCTCAACTGTACAGAAGATATTGACAGATTTGGCTTTGTTCATTTTAGCAAGAGTTGCATTAACACTATCCTAATAGATTTTGTTAGTACACAGAACAGTTATTTTGGTACAGAAAATCCACTACTGTATGATATTGGAAGTTACGTTGTTCTTACTTTTGAGTACTTTTTGTTGCCATGACTGCAGTGATATTTTAAGAAAGTGTACGCATTTAAACAGCAATTTTATGTCAATGGATAAACACACTACGAAATTAAACATTTAGGGTTAGGTTACCTTTACAGTGGAGTTGTCTAGGTTATAACCATCCTCTCCATTGCACTGCCATTACTCTGTACTAAAGTAGCCATCGCGCCAGCGTCATTCATGACAATGAAGCCTAGACCTGAATGGTGGTTTGAATTCAGTTAATTTTCAGATGCTATAAAAGCAATTCTCATTAACGATTACGACCACAGGTAAGAGGATTGAAAAAGTCTTATACATACCCAGGCATTCAATGCTTTAGAACTCTATACACATTAGGAAGCTATCCAGGTTATTTTAGAGGTCTTACCTCTGGGTCCTTTTTAAAAAGTATAGAAAGAGAGAGAAAGAATAAGTTGTGCTCTTTTGATAATCAATCAAGACATCATTTAGTAGGGTTAAAGTCTTCAGACGTCAATACATTCATTTAGATTTAAAATGCGCTTTTGAATGAGAAACAAAGGAAAACACCTACATCTGACTGAGGAAGGTTGTTTTAAAAAAAGTCATTTCAGAATTTTACTAGGACAGGAAACAAATAAGGCAAGTTAAGTTTCATAAAAAACAAACTAAGCTTTATTGACAAACTGCTGCAAAACATCTTTTGGACAGATTTAGTAACCTATTTAGGCAAGCTTACACATGTAGCATAATGCATTTTATGGAGAGGGTACAGATACTAGTGGCAGAATAAGTACAGTTAGGATGTTTTAAAATATGTACAAGAGTTCGGATTGAGCTGCAGGATCCCTTCTCTTTAGAAAGAGAAGACCCATGTGGAGATTTTTGTCCCATTCCTTCTTTGTGTACTTTGTGCATGCAATTATATATAGAGAATCAGATCACAAAATGAAGACCTGGACTATTTTTAGCATAACAGGAGGCCATCTCCCGGCCATGTTTTCATTAAACATTTTGTCTTCAGAATATTAATATTATTATCTTTTTTTACATGATTAACAAATTGAGGATATGAGGACAGGCCATCTCAACAGTGTCTATTAGGGCTATATTTCAAAACTCTAAGTACAATGAAAAAATATTGCTTCCTAATTCTAAAATGGACAACGTTTTAGAGCTATTTAAAAACAAACCATCATCAAGAATGAATTGTACTGATTCCATTAACATTGATTCTTTAACCTTGAATTAATTTAAGATAGTTATTTTTTTGTTGTTTCTATATTACATAATTGAACGTTTAAAAGGTATTTTATTCAGCTATATTAACAGAATTTTGAAATGTAGCCTAAATGGGAATCTGCAACTGACCCTCGACAGATTCTTTGTATTTAAAAACAATTAAATGAATTCATTAGACAAGTGGATAATGAGCCACTAACTCCACTAGAAATGACTACTCCCAAACAGTTAAAAAATGAACTATCAACAATGCAAAACAAGCCAGAGGGAGAGTGGGGGGTTAAAAAAGGGTCAGAAATAAATACAGCAAAATAAATAAAAATATAAATAAAAAAAGAAGGAAAATAGGATGCCAACTTCTCTCTAACCCATCTAAAAGCCGCTTTGGATGGAAGGAGTGGTGGCTGCTTGGTTAGGATGTTGGTCAGTGTGCCAAAGTAGGTGTGGGAGGGGAGGGAGGGAGTTTGCGGTCAAATCTCAAAAACCAGTTCCCATTTTCAGTTCTCAATTTGTTCTCTCGTATAAAGTCCGGTGTAGGAAAAAGACCAAACCAAAGACAAAACGGACAATTACTTTTGTCGGGCTTCTTAAAGCGAGAGCTGCCGTGGTAGACAGGCGGTAGTCAGGGCGACACAATAAGGGTGGTGAGTCGGCTTCAGTACTGTCGGTACGGGTGCTCCCGGTAAGGCGTCTTGGCGCCTCTGGAGGGGGGAGGGGCCTTCCCTTGACCTGTGTGCGGGGTCCCGTTCCAGTCTTCCTGACCTGGAGGGGTCAAACAAAAAAAAACATTTACGATTCAATGTTTATTCAGACCACTTCAAAATTTATCACAGAAAACTAAAAAGCTGGTCTGTGCAATGCATTGGATACAAGCTAAACTGAAAAAAAATATTACTCCGTTAGCGCCACTAGTGGTCAATTATCCACAGCGTACCTTTAAAAGATGACAATAATTGAAGTTTACTTAAAAGTAGTAGCTAAATGTAGTTGGCTGGTGAACCAAAAAGTCAAGTGTAAGTCCTGCTCCAACAGAAAGTCACAAGGAATACATGCATACAATATATGTAGAACTAGTTCCATTTGACACTCTCTGGACATTATACCAATCAGTCATCTAATCGATAAAGGAAAACACATTCATACCACCACGGAGGAATTTCTTTTTTTAAATGAAAACAAATCTATTCTTGTACATTATTACATGCACCAACGTCCTTGTTGACAGTGAATGGCGTTTTTCCCTCACCATAAGACTCGTACGACTCTGTGGTCTCTCCGTGTCCGTAGTCGTAGTATTCTGGCTCTCTGACAGTCAAACACAGGGAGAAGAGAAGATGAAAAATCACTTTTAATCTTTAAAAAACATCAAGTAGCTGCTGACTGTAATGTCTAGGGGGGACGATAATTGGCTTCCATGAATAAGATCAAAGCTAGACTCTCTGGCACGAACATGTTAGTCCCAGCTGGTTCTCACAAAATAACACCGCCATCTGAACCATGAAACAAGTACCATCAGCGCTCAATTTGTGCAGAGTGGCTGAAAAGTATTTCTGCGGCTCTCGTATCCCTCTTTTCCCAATAAAAAACAAGCGACTAGGCAAGAAGCAGGTAAAAAAAAGCAAAGAGATGTCTGAATCACTCACGCCTGCGGCTGACTGTAATAGCTGTCGTATGACTCGTAGGCTGTGTCTGTGTAGCTCTCGTCGTAGCCCTGCAGAGGGAAACAGAGAAACACAGGGAGATTTGAGCAAAGGCTTGTTCATGAATCATGAATGTCAAGGTGTCCCCAAAGTACTGCTCTTGTACTGAAGCAGACACGCTCCCCCTCATGTCTCAAGCCCCCTGAAGCACTAACCCTTGTGTTGACAGACAAGCAGTTCAAAGCCAACCGAGTGGCCAGAACAGGCGCAGTCCGAGGAGACATGCGTTGAAGGGGGCAGATTTAGCTACGTCATCTTTTACTTGTTTGTATAGTTATTATATCAAAAGGTGCAATGTGTAACTTTGGGTATGTCAAAAAAGTGAACATTTTCTTGGGCATATTTACTCACATGAAAAACACATGAAACATTGAAGTGAGAAAGCTACCTTAAAAGTTACTGTTTCACTGTTGTTGTTTACAGCAGCAGGGCCCACAGTTTGGTTATAGGTGCCCCTTGTTTTGATGTATGAAAGACATTCAATACTAAGAATTACATGTAGAGTAAATATCTTTTCTCAACAAACTGCAGGCTCCGCAAATGTAAAAAAAAATCCCCTCCCCAGAAACTGCATAACGCACCTTTTAAATATATGTCATTGTGCTAAGGACCTCCACATATCAACTGAATGTAAAATGAATACCCTTCACCACTAGTTGTACTTACATATTCCTCGTAGCCGTCAGTAGCTGGAGCGGCGGTGTGCTGGTGGGGGGGAGCCATCCTCTGTGGGGGTCCGCCCGCTGGAGGCCTGGCGCGGGGAGCAACTGCCCCCCTGGAGGGTGCTACTGGAGGGCCTCCTCGACCTGTAGGGACGCCCCTCCCTGGACCTCCTCTGGCTGGCCCGCCTCGACTCACACCTCCCCTGGCAGGGGCACCGCGAGGAGGCATTCCCCTACCCCTGGAGAAAAGAGCAGTCAGTAAAAACGTGTTCTTCTATTTGTAGGAACAGTTCATCATTTAGGAACGTTGCATTTTTCCATTATTTATTATTTATATTTGCCTAAATATCTAACAATTTAGTTTTTTATTTGTAGACGTTTATACTTTTTCGACACACTTTAATTAAGAAACTAAACATGAAACCTCAAGAGAGCATTTGGATTTCTTTTGAGTAAACTGTTACGGATTCACAGTCAAACGGTATTTTGCCAAAAATCAGCGAAAGTACACAACAAACTGTACAGATTTATAAAAGGGAGTACATACAAGGCTTCCTTCAGGCCTTGCTCAGAATTTGTATTAATTCTTAGATAAAGAGTGTGTATGTGAGTGAGTGAGTGAGTGTGAATCTCCACACCTGTGTGCTCCAGCAGGAGGGACTCCACGGCCTCTGACCTGCGGCCCCCCTCGGCCTCGGGCTCCGTGCTCCTGCCCTCCATTCAGGTAACCCATCTCCATGAACTGCTCTTGGCAGATATCATCCATCATATCCTACACACACACACACACACAAACACACACACACACACACACACAAACACACAGAGTTAGAAACAAGAGCAAGGAAAGTGAGAAGACAAGATGGCAGTGTGAGAGGAAGCGCGATGAGTTTAAGAGAATGAAACACAATCACAGAGCCACTCACAACATGGCATCCCCCTAATGGTTAATGGAGCGGGTGTTGGAAACTCAGAGTGTTAAAGAGGAGGGGGCAGAGGGGGGTCGTGGATGTGGGAGTTTGGAACACTTCCATCCACACTCCCCGTCTTCCTGTGCCTCTCCATCATGTGCAAAATGCAAATCACCTCTCGACAAGTCTGGTGTGACTGAATGCGTCAACTGTTGCCTGATTCCATCTCCAGAAACAAAACAGTGGGATGGATTAGTGAAGCTGCCCGTCTGAGCAGCACAGATCCAATGCCCTCCTTCAGGGAGCGATCACAAGGGCTGCACTGTGACCCAATCAATTCATTTCCATAAATCAGTCCCTAGAATGGTGACGGAGGTCTAATGATATGGATACTAGCATTTGCAACTCAAACGGCTGCATTCAATATAACTGCAGCAAAAGCAGACAAACACAAGCCATTTGACCGCTCATCCATTCAGTGAGGAGCAGTGTGACTGCAGCCTCATTTTACACGCCAACGAGGTGACATGTCTTTACCTAGCAACGTTTTTCCCAATATAGAAAAGATTTGAATAAAGCGTGAGCCGGTATGGAAAAATCCTTCACATAAGTAAGGTTCTGCTTTTGCATTGGCAGACATTCAGTCATACTGATATAATAAAGAAAAGGAAGAACAAAAGAGTCAATGCCTTCTAGAAAACCTGAAGAGGAGTAGAGGTAATACATAAAACATGTCAGCAATAAATCACACACAATTCCCCATTTTCCAAGAGCCTAAGTCATTGATTAAAATATGGCCTGGTTATAAATAAAGCCCGTCAAGCCTGATTGATTATGGCCTTAAATTGTAATGACAGGTTCCGCAGGGGACGGCTTTTCACATAACACCACAATACCAACATTGCAACTGGTTAATCAGACCGTTTTTTAGCACCCTGCACACTAATTATAATAGACAGGCACCTCATGAACCCCTGGGCCTATTGGCCTGCTTTGGCAAGAGCCACCGTTAGAGGACTATGGGCTTGACAGCAGACCAGGTTGGCTTGCACTCAAGAATCTCTCAGCATTAAACCAATATAGTAGGCATAGACCACGCAGGGTGAATTCTACCACATATCAGTCTGGTAGCTCTACAGAATGAGCCCAGGGTACAGACACACTGATGGAGCAGCCAGGTGAAGGCAGTAAGCCTGCTGACAGGACCCCATCCCTCTTCTTAAGTGGATTTCTTTACATTGTATTGCTTTGTCTCGCTCTGAAAAGGCACACAGTCAATTACCCAGCAACACTTAAAGCAGGGGTTTCTCAACCTTTATCAGCCACTCACACCTGTTTTAGATCTGCAATCTTCTCTTAACCCAACATGTCACAACGCTGTGGGAATACTTAATGCGTGTATGACACAGGGTTTGCATGGAATAAAAAAAAATCTAATTAAAACTATAAACATACACATATATAAAAACACCAGTCTCAAATTTGAGCTTCTCCTTTGTGACACTCTGGTGCTTTTCTTTGTCTTATGTGAAAGGGAATCAATCACTTACAGTGTTGAATACACTACTCTTATTTATTTAAACTTAAGCTTATTTATGTATGAGCACATTGAAAACACAGACAGCAGCGAACCCAAGAGAGCCAAGCCAGACTCACAGGAAACAGGAACTTCTTGACCTCCTCCATGGCGTGGGCCATGCGCAGGTAGACGTCTGGTACGGGGGCAAACACCTCGATGAAGACGTGCAGCTCCATAGACAGGTGGGCGTACTTGGGCTCGCCGCCTTTCCTCAGCCCCTCCTCCTGAAACAAGGGGAACATCATCACACAAGTGTCAGTGAGTCAAACTGAGAAGCAGAGAAAGCTACAATGCTGTACATTCTGTAATGTGACGTAATCATATTTCATCGTTCTATCCCGTTCCTTCATAAAGCCTCATTCACACTGGTGTTAAACAGCTTGAGCAGGATATCCTGAAGATTCCTGGAACAGATGTGCAGTGTGTGGATGCCCTTAGCTTTATGTTTACATTCAGCCGATATCCATGTGAGCTGAAGCCATCTGGGCTCACTGCCTGCCATCCGTCTCAAGTACAAGCCAGATGTGTTATGGCTGCAGGTACCCTTATAACAGGCGTGTAAATCCAAGTGTGGTGTGTGTGTGTGTGTGTGTGTGTTACCTTGGATCTGTCTCTCATGGATCCTTTGCCCAGAACAGAGATCTTTGCTCCGGTCTCCTCCTGCAGACGTTTGATTGTGTTGCCCTGCGGTCCCAAGATCTTCCCCACGAAATTGAACTAAAGGCAACACAAAGCGGAATAAAATGAGCCTGACAATCAAAGCCCAAGCGAGTTTACGACCGAGAGCATGAAGGAGAAACCGCTGTCAGGGGTCTGGTGGCACATACTGCAGTCTCAAGTAGTAGAATTACCACAGAGGGTCGATACGAGCCCCTTGGGGCTGGAACACCGCCAGTTACTATTCACTGTAATCACCAGAGCACTGAGCCAGAACCAGCTTATGATCAAAACGCTGCAATCTGTACCTCCTCCAGCTTTGAATACGGCAATTACCATGTGTAGATGACATGTCCTACATTAGCCGTCACTGCCAGACACATTTAGCAAAGGGTTGCCCCCCAAAGGAAGCGATTCCTCCGAGTGTTGTACAAGTAGCTTTTGTAATCTAAAAACAGTCATTAGCTTTGTGATCCCTGTAACAGTGGATGATGGATCAACTAACACCTACGTCTAGCAAACACAGATGGACTGATGAGATGCAGGAGGACGACCAGCATCTATAGCTCTTACTCTTGTTAGAACTTGTAGGTGGGGAAAATGCAAAGTAGGCATTGCTTGAAGAGCAACGTGCCGTTTGAGTGTCACAGGGAAGACTATACCCCTCACATGCAGTCTCCCTCATCATAAACACTCATCCTAAAATCAATGTGGCCATTTGCGAGAGCCAGGTATAAAATATTGAATGGATGCGGACGAATACACCTGAGCTTACAGGAGTGGAAACATTTGCTGAACACAAACAGACAAGCGGCTCCGATGTGCTGCAAGCAGTATGAATTATGTTGCTGTGCAGAGCCATCCTAACCACATTAAAAAGGCGGAGTCAGCCATTCTGGAGAACGCTTGTTGACACAATCACTTTGTCAAAATCAATAAATATCTCCTTATGATCTGTACTGCGTGTGCGCTGAAAACTAAATCCAGTGTTAATTCACAGCCTAGGCTCTGTAAAACAGGCATGTTGCTAGCAACGATGGTCCCCTTTACTTTACAGGTAGCGGATCATGAGGAGATAGTCACACTTAATATTAGGATTTTGCTCCTCTGAGTGATACTATGAAATGTGCAAGTATCGGCAGTAATTATACTCTCGAGCTTCAAGATCAAGGTTGAGAAGAGTAATTTGAAACTCCCAAGTAACCCCACGGCTTTGTGTAATTGAAACCCGCCAGCAGGATAAATTAAATCAGGAGCAGAGAGGATGAAGAAAAAGAGAAAGAGAAAAAAGCCTAAGAGCTCACCTTGGGGTACTGTTTGACAGGTATGAGCACCCGCTCCTTAAGTTTGATGTTCTTTGTTGTGAAAAGGTCCAGGTATGCGTCTTCCTCCTTTTTCGTCTCGCCTTTCTGGATTCTTTCAATTTCTAGAAGGAGGGGGAGGAGGGGGGGTGGGGGTGAAGAGGTATCGTTTCAGGCGAAGTGTTCATGCAGTCAGACAGGGATTCACACAGTACTTCTCAGCCGGGAGGGAGGATTTATGTGCACACTTATTCATGCGCATCATCGAGTAGGCATCGATCTAAAAGACGTGATGCAGCTCATAGCATATAAGCCATCCCAGTGTCCCCAGGTAGAAATCTGGTGGGAAAGCCTAAACCATTTGTAGACACTGACGTTACACTTAACGACCGTTCCAAATGCAATTCTGTGCTTCACAGAGAAGACATCAGAAAGAAAATGAACTTTTGTCGAAAATTTGCAGCTCATCTCATGCCGATCGGAAACAGACCCTACGTACCAAATCACACACTTTTTTCTAAAGCAATCTGGTTATAGTGCAAAATGCAATTGGCTGTATTAGGGCATCTGGGTATTTTTGGCATACCCCATTTGACATATTGGGACATCCTGAATCTTTTTCTAGCATACTTAAATAGCATTGAAATATGGGTATTGGAATGCAGGGGCAGTCTCTTTGGGATGATCAGTCAAAAAAATAAGACATCCAGGGATATTTTCTTTTATCGTAAGAAAGAATTCAATTAAAATCAAGAAAAAATGTGTCAAGACTAAATCCATAATGACAACAATCTTTGGATCTAATGCCCTGACCCCTAAAACCTGTCTAACCACAATTTGAAAAAACACATTTCGAGACCGAGCCAATAGCCATCAGTCTCTTCCCCTCCACACCTGCTGTCGCCTGAGCCATGAGGCACACAGCAGCACATCGCGCCCAAATTCATCTTCATCTCAAAGCGCCCCCTCACTCCTGGCTACGACAACTCCTGAGCGCTGCCGATGTGCAAACATGTCAGCTACCCCACGGTCTAACCAGCCACACATCCTAGAAGGAGGGGGGGTGGGGGGGGTGGGGGGCTCACCACCAGATGTCGAAACTGAGGGAACCCACCACAGAACACAAACTGACACGGTTTCCTGGATGTGTCTCGCTTACTGTGTCAAGAGATGTAGCCTAGATTTGTGCACACCCTGTTACACAGAAGACAGCCGCAGCTCAGCGACTACCAGAGGCACCACCAGTGATACTTGAGATGGAGAAGCATTTTAGGAACCGGCCAGCAGAAAAAAAATGTCTCACCACCACAACTACTGGAACAGCACATGGGAAACTGACAACACAGACTTATCACTCATCTAGCAATCAGTTTGTCTATACTATAGGCCAGCAGCAATCAATAGATAGCTTATAATGTCCTCATGCTGTATGTTCTATAACATCACTGTTTTGATGACATAAGTCATAGTTTGTGCCCATTAAAATGCTGTCCCTGTTTAAATGTGTACAGAAAAAATTAATAACAACACGATATGGCTTGATTTTAGAGCTTGCTCACGACCACAAGGAAATAAACGAATACCAGAGGTAATTGTTTCCTTTGTCCCCTCTTCAGCACGGCTCTACTGGACAGCATCCCAAGGCTGCATTATCTTCTTCACCAAGGACACTGAAGCAAGCAGCGGGACTTTAGAGATGTCTGTCACCGCCGCTAGGCCGCCTTTCTCGGCAGGCGAGGTGACCCCCTTCCCCTCCTCCCAGCCCCGGAGACTGGTGCACATTCACAGGCTGCTGCGCTATATCGCTGCCGAATAATGAGCTCAACAGGGGCTCGACACACGAATAGCCTACAAATGGGGCGTTTGTCAGAAAGAGTCCGGGCTTCCTCCGAGTTTAAACTCGGCACAAGCCACAATAACGTAGCGAATAAATCAAATGTTACGAGATGCAGCTGTGCGAGTTGAAGCAGCAATTCGAACAATTAAAATAGTCTGCTTCTGTGGTGTTGCGACAGATGTAGCCTACCTACCTACCTCACACACACCTGCTCTCTCCATCTCTTTACACAAACACCCACACATAGTCATTGAAAGCACTTCAGCGTCCCGTCCACAAACATGATGCATACAGCGTGGAGGTGTGCGTCATTATTTTTGTTTTAGCTGCGTTCACAAGCCGTGTGTGGTCACCCTTCAGCTGACAGCACGAGGAACATTGCGCGAGACATATTTAGCACGCGACAGTTGTAGCCTACTTTACCTGCGTTTAAAAGTTTCATGGCGTGCGTGAACGACGAGTCCAGGCTGTCCTTCTCAGCCAGAAGCTCGGGCAGATATTTGTCTTCGTTCTCCATGTTGACTGAAGAGAAGGGGGCGATTCAGTTTCCGTGCAACAACAAATGTTTAAAAAGACGTAAGAGGAGAAAAAAAAATCCCCAAAACAATAGAAAAAAGTAGTCCAGTTATGTAACTACGGAGAGCCGCGTATCCTCTCTGCAGACTGCGCTTTGCATGTGGCTACCGGGCGGTTTTTCTGCAACCAACGGCTCCGTTACTTTGCATCTACGCTGTTTCCCCGTCCGGCTGGCTGGCTGTCTCTCCAGCAACAAGGGCTGAATGGAAATGGGAGAACAAAAGCGGTGAGAGACTGTCAAGAGCCGATTCAAGCCGGCGGAAGTGAGCTCAGAAGGACGTAGTTCTCCGGTCTGACGCCGCCTACTGTGTGTGAATCCGCGCCGCCTCCAGCAATGAAAACCCCTCTATCAGATTTTCAACAGTGAGGAAGGTGTGCCCACTATGCTGTGGTGATGCTGCTGTTATAATAGAACTGTTGAAGTCCCCTATTGCTGTGTTGACTTCACTCTCATGTGACCCAGATAAACTTATCTAGGAGCTTATTACAATAGGCTACTATTAATATTTGGAGACCTGTGTAGCCTGTGTGTAGGCTATCAAAGCCAAAGGTGATCAGAAATGAATACAGACCTACAGTATGTGAACTGTATTGTGTGTTCTATTGTGGCAAACAATGTGTGTTTTTGTGATACAGTGACTTGGAGCCCAAGACACATTTCTCCTATACTGGACAGTAAAGTATCTTAGATGATAGGCTAATATGGTGTTAGACAGTATATTACTTTAGGCTTATAACTACACCCTCAGACTATATTGCAAATCAAATAAGTATTGAATTGTTGTCAACATATGCTACTGCAGTGTAAGACCTTTTCATATCAAGGATATACTAAGTGATGTAATGTAAATAGGATAATGATAGACGATGACACATCCTCAGTGTTAGTATAATTTCCCTTTCAGACAGGGAGGGGGGGGCCCTGAAGATGAGGCCTTCACCTTCATTCCAGGCTCTCTACTGCCCCTTAGTGGCGGTGCTGATCATAACAAAGAGAGTGCCTCATGCAACCCAAACTGGGCTCCATCGGAAGAAAGGAGCCTGTTCTTATAGTCTAATTCCCTGTTTTCTCCTCCACTTGTATTGATTGAGAAACGCTGTTGTGCAGGTGAAAGGCGCGGTGAGGGGGGAGAATGCGTGGAAGAGATTTCTAAAGGATTGATTCCATTCCATTCAGATTGTGGTAATGAACCTGTCACGCCTTTTGAGTGGAGCACAGGAGGTCAGGGGTTAAAGCCGACCTTATGCATACAAAGCAAGAGCAGGCCACCGCTCCTCGCGTGTCACCTCTACAAGCATATACAGCATATAGCATGAATTATCTGCAGATGGATGCTCTTTGAACAAACGGCGAAAACTGCAGGTCATTTGTCAGTCTGCCCGAGCGAAAACTATTACGATCGACCGCGGCAGCTGTACCCAGGAATGCATCTGCTCAAAACAAATGAAGGCAAACATTGTCTGCAATAAACACTTATGGGAGGCCGAAGAAGACCCACTCTAACTATCGGCGTTCAGCTTGATCTATCTCTGACTGTAACAGTGTTATTAGTGTTGGGGGGCTGCAAGGTTGTCCTGGCCCCTCTTGTCATTGACGGAATGGATAGCCTGTGAGCTGAATTTCAATTGGCTCATAAAAGGAAGACATACTTCTCTTGGCAGGTGGAGGAGTTCCAATCCGGTAGCTTGAGCTCTTGCCTTCTGCTTGTGTGGACTTCCCCTGTCCCCTAACATAGCCACATTCTGGGGTAAACAGGCACAGATGGAAAGGGGTAGACACTGGGGTTAGGCTTATTTAAGCCGCCTCTATTCCAGATATTTGCATTGGATAATTTTTCCTGTCGCCAAAGATTTCCCCCCCAAAAAATGGCAAGGATTCAGTGTTACAGAGGAACCTATGAAACAACCTGCAAAGCATCATGGGATTCTCAAACTCAAAGTCAGGAGCAGAGTAAGGACATTCTTCTGGAAGGGTTTACTGCAAATGTTTGCAAACGTCAATTTAAAACTAAGAGTCTTAAGCAATCTTGTAAACTCTGTGGGGCTGTACTTAGGCACAGTGATGCGTTGAGCTTAATCTTGATTGCATGCTGATGTATAGCAGGTGTAACTTATGCCATTTTCAACATCTTGGTTTAAAGCTATAGTGCGTATCTATATGTTGCCCCACAACACTGTCTACATGAGGTAAGTAAACCTCATGCATGGATTGTATACCTTTTGTTGTAAGTCCAGGTTTATTCTTAGCAGTAGAATAAACAAGTGAAACATTCATTGGGGCTTCTTGAGTTATTCGGAGCTCCTATGCCAGTGTCTGGGGGCGAAACCAGTTTGTAAATGCTGCCATGCTGAGAAATACAGAGAGTTTTGTGGAACTGATAGACTTATTCAACAGTGTGTGAACTTGTTTGGCGATGACTTGAATGTACCTTGTACAAACTGTAATAGCACTTCATACAGGAGTAGTTGTTGAGGTATTTAATTCAGGAATGGTACAAGTGGTTATCCTAATGGACATCTCTACAGCCATAGCATAAAAAAACTCCCATTAAAACAAATACATTGATATGGAAAAATTTGTAATTGCAGCAGATTTTAAAGGTTTGATATTAAAGGTGCACTATGTAACTTTTGGTGTGTCACATAAATTAACATTTCCTAAGGTATATTCTCATGTCTGAATAAACAAACTTTCTCCACAAGAAAATTGGATACCTGAAACACTGTTGGAAGTTAAAAAGGTACCTGAAAAGTTACTATTTCATTGCAGTTGTTTACGGCAGCATGAATCGACAGTTTTGTTTTCAAACATATTCTAGTCTTAAACTTCTGTGCCTCAAAATATATAGTTTTTAAAGATTTATGATGATGGAATTATTCAATACTAAGAATGACATGTAGAGTAAATATGTTTCGTAAACTAACTGCAGGCTCTGCTAAAGTACATAAATCCCCCTCCCCTGAAACTGCATAGTGCTATAAACCTTCATTCTAGTAGTATAGTGGTAACGCTTAAGTCGACAATAACTTAATAGAATAGATCAGATGAAAGGGGTGGAGTGACAAATAGAAGGAGAAAAGGAATTTGTAAGCTTAAATCCTATAGTCTACCTTCTGTCTGTGGAGGGTTTTTCTTGCTCTAAGGCGGTTTAGTCAGGAAAGGGAGCGAGGGAGTATGAGAGGGTTCAGTCCCAGGGTCACGCTCAGTTTAGCATCGCTACAGGGACACAGAAACCTTTTTTTTTATTCCTCCCCATGAAAGCTTTCAGAACTGTCACACTTGCTTAGGTCTGTAACACCACGACACCCCCTCCCTCCCTCCCTCCCTACCACCACCCTTTTTACTCCATCCCCTCCTTTTCCCAACCTTCCCACACCCCCCACCCCTCCATCACCACTCACCGACCATAAAAAACAAGCTCTCTCTCTCCATCCAATCCCTCATACTTTCTACATCCCTGTCATGCCCACATTTTTGATGATCAATGTTTCAGGGGAGGCATCTGCATCTGAAGAATTGCTTACATGATAATATTTACAATATACAGTATATATTTTTTTTAAATGACATTTTATTAGAATATCTTGTGTTTGTAAAATGACCCGGTACTTTGTTTAGCATTATTACTCCGACTTTTATTTACATATTCTGCTAGTACTGCAAAAAAAAAAAAAATATCATAAAAAAATTGTCACATACCCAGTAGCCAAAATATTCAGTTTACCCTCTTAACCGGAGGCAGGAGAAATCACGATGCCTTTTGCTTCAATGAATTAGTAATGTGACATTTCAGATTGTGTTATTTCTGACAGAGCGGAGATGGATTGGGGGAAACGACTCCGGTTCTACTTGTTAAAAAAAAGAAAAAGAAAAAGAAAAAAAAGCAATAGCTAATGTGAGGGTAAGAAAATATGAGAATGTTTTATGCTCTAATAACTCTCCTTCTGTTACAGTAATTTATTCTGGAATGTGGACACCATTAGCCCAACTCTTTTTTAAATAAAGCATAAAGTAAAGGGAGACCAATATAAATGTGCAATTGGAACTAACAAAATCCAATAGCCTTATAATTGGAAAGAACTTGGACACCAACATCGTCCGTCTTTCCTGAATAGAATAATATTTCTCCATGCTAACACTTTGGAATACACTTTGTTGATTGTAACATTTATTATGGGTTCAGAAAAAAATAGCTACCCTCCACCGTTATGCATTAGCCAAGATCTTTAGGACTGCAGGCGTTAGTGTCGTAAGAACACTAACGCTATTGTCCAGAGGGGGCGCTAGGATCACCAAAAACTGAATGTTCCTCGTAGCCACTTTAAAGTAAGAAGGTGCACTTATGAGCTATATAGTGGTAGAGGAGCGTCTGGTACTGATAACTCCTCTTAATTTGTTATTTTCAGTAGATTTCTGTAATCGTTTTGCCTTTCTGTGTGCAGGGAGGTATCGCTACTTGCTTGTGATTTATGCAGAACATGCTTTACACCCAGGGGCTTTTACCTCTCTCGGTCACATTCTGATGTTACGCCCTCCTTGCTAAAGATATACCCGCAGTATTGATTTATGGTGCCCGGCTGCATTTGTCGAACCCAAATGAAAAACCAATATGGTGTTCATAGACACATATATATCTTCCCAGTATGCCCTGTGGCTCGTTAAGTTTTTATATTCAGTGTTACCTCTGGGAGATCGCTCAGGTACCAGTTTGCATCAACCTTGGTTCTGTGTCATCAGTAAGCAAACAGTGAAGTGGCTGTGGGAGATGTGTCTGCTCTCGGGCAGGGTTGTTGCGCCCCACATAGACTGAGTGAGTATATCATTGTGTGCTGTAGACACATTTTAACAGGCAGTGTGAGGGAATATACAAGTACACGTCTCCTTGTAAGGGCACAGTAATCCTCCTATTAATAATGGAGTGGGTCATCGTGGTACTATCTGTATATTTTTCCTCAGTATATTATGAGATTCCTAGTTATTCTGATGCCAGGATAGGAAAGAGGGAAGGTAACAGTGTCTGCTTTTTATATGGGCCTAATATATAGCAAAGTGGTGACCAAAGTCAGGCATTTGAAATCCTAGCTCTCAGTTCATCCTTCACCTTCAACAGTTAAAAAAAAAAAGTCAGACCTTGAGCTGTTCACGCTGCTGGCTCAGTGACACAGCAACATCAAACAGGGCTTGCAGCCCGTTTGATACGTCTAACCGTGGTCTCTCTCTGCTGAATGGTGTCAAAAAGGCATAAATGCTATCGGTAATCTCTGAAACCAATAGAGGATTTAGCACTTGGTTTAAGGCCTCAGTAATTAGAAATGCATTTAGGTCTTCAAAGGGAGGCTGCGGATGGAGATCATAGGCTTCTCTGTTAAAGCTCTGTAAAGAAATACCAGGAGTGCTGGGACTTTTTTTTTACCGTTTCTTCACCTGCTTTCTCCCTTCAGGGCGTGTGTAAAAACACAGCCAAAGTCATCCCATATTCAGTTTTTAATGATTTTTAATCATATATCCCTCTTCAAAGCTGCCATTATTTTAAGGTATAAAACAACAGTAAAGGAGAAAAATCTCTTCCCTTTGATCGAGGTCCAGGTGTGTGTGTGGTGTGTGTGTGTGTTTGTGTGTGCGCGCATGTGCATGTGTTTATGTAAACAGGAAACAAAAATGCTATGTTCCCAATTGCCAGAAATGTGTGATCAAGCACAACACTTTGAGCAATCGGTTCATCTGTATTGAACTGCGAGGTTTTTGCACTTCCCAGCTAATGAAGGGTGCCCCGGATGGAACTTTGAATGCTCACAACAAACAAACAAAAAGTCAACGTTCCATGTTACTTTCCTTGCATCATCACGCCTTGCTTTGAATGTTTCATGTACCAAAATGAATGCAGAGAAATGCAATTTATCATACCTCTTCCCTCCACATACCGCTTAAAATTATTCATGGGAAATTCGCAATTATGCAAAGGGGACACTTTTCTCTTCATTCCACAAGAACAATATTCATATTCTGACTCAGCTTTCTGCAGCAGGATCCAGTACAAAAAAAAAAGCCCAGCCGACACTTGGCCACTTGGCTCACTTTGTACTCATCAACAAAGTTTTGCATTGTCCACAGCTCCACAGCCGTAAAGTTCAGTGTATCTCTGCACAGCCACAAGGCTTAAGCTCTAGAAGTTGTCTGTATACGTCATGTACAATGCCGTTTTGCATTCAGCTCAGCATTCGACCGGACAAACCCCACAGCGGAAAATCACGTTACACCTGCTAAATTAAAACACAATGTTTTGTTTCTCGACTCACAAGGCATGCCCATAAGCCAGATACCTGGTTGTACACACGCAGGCTGGCAGACACACACAACAAAGAGGCCATCAATCAAAGCCCTGAGGGAGTGTGTGTGTGTGTGTGTGTGTGTGTGTGTGTGTGTGTGTGTGTGTGTGTGTGTGTGTTTTTTTGTGTCTTCTCACATATCAGAGAAACCCGCCTCTCGCCTGTCGTTCTGGGTAATCCAAATTGTTTGGCAGGGCCTCCTTGCGTCAGGGTTACCAGGTCCTTCTTGGGTGTCTAGTCAGATTTGTCTGGTTTGGCCTTTAGTAAAAGCACGCACACGCTTTCTCTCTCACACACACACACACACACACACACACACACACACATGCACATACACTACAACACAACACAAACAATGCACCACATGCCTTGATGAAAACATACACACTCAAGCTGTGGGTGAAGCCTCTCCACTCAGACACCAACACCTGGATGCAGACAGCTGGCCTGATGAGGTCTGATGTGGCCCGAAGGCAACTGAAGCTCTGCATTCTCCGTAGACTCACTCGCTATATACCTGTAGCCTTTCCTACAGAGCTGAGGTCAGACAGACACCATCCAACTTCATGCAGCCAAGGCCGTATAGATGAATTTGAAAAAGACAGCTCTTTTTTTGTATCCGTGTTTTAAATCCCACTCCTTTTCAGCTATAGTGATGGGAGATCAGAAAAGCCTCTG
The DNA here is from genome assembly GCF_949987685.1 of Ammodytes marinus. NCBI lineage: Eukaryota > Metazoa > Chordata > Actinopteri > Uranoscopiformes > Ammodytidae > Ammodytes > Ammodytes marinus. The sequence goes on from NC_137221.1 coordinate 19,730,597, forward strand.
ACATATACAGACAACCAGACTTTACCAAACAAAACATGCAGTTCAAACTGGTGCTGAAGGCCCCCTGCAATTACATCAAAACTTGAACTGCTTACACTGTTAACCTCGGTGTACTAAAGTGCTTACAGACACTACTTTTCATCGCTCACATGTCCACACTTCGACTCCGTTCAGCGTTTACACTTTAACCTTCGTTTTACCTGCTTTAAGTGCATTCACATTGACTCAATCCTCCACTCCTTTGACTGATTATATATCCACTGACACGTCAAAGCCCTTTCAGCACTTCACCTTCAACTCTAACTCCCGTGCAGCATTTCAAATGTGGAAAAGAAATTCTATTTTACGTTGTGTTCTTTTCACCCGCGGTCTTTTGTGTAAACTAGCCCTCGCTCCTCGTCTGAAGAGCATGGAATATGACAAATAGGAATAGTTGTTGAAGTGTATATATGTCATTTTATGGTCTTTCCTCCTCACTCATATACCATGACATTTCTGATTTATCCACACATATACTGTAGACTAAAATTAGATATGAGTTTGAGTGTATTGAACTCATGCTAACAGTTTAACAACTGAAAAAGCAGAATATACATCAGTTTAGAAAAATAGAAAGTCTAATAAATAATAAATACAGGCTACTGTACATATGAACCTGTACATTTTGCTCACATCCTCATTTCAAAAACCGCCATCCTATTAAAACACATATATATGGCCCACGTAAGTGCCTTACCATCAATGCTTATGCAAATGCATTATGTACTGCACAGCCAACAGCCGACTACAGCTAGCAGTTCCATTCAGTATGGCGACTGGCCAAACTATGCCATACCCAATTTACCCCCACGCATACACCTGCGGGAAATGCAGCGAAGTCAATCAAGCGATTCAGTGATCCAGTCAAACTTTCAGCTTGAAGCACTTTTCTCCCCCGTTCCGCCGTCGGGCTCCATGCTGCAGAAAGTTCCAGCCCTGTGAATTCCATTAAGATATTCCGCCCCCACCGCTTTCTCCTTGTGGCTTTGATTATGATATGAGCTAAGGAGTTAATAAGCGTATTAATTACCTGTTTAGGAGACAAACCAGCTCCCAGAGCAAGCCCACTAGACCCCCCTCCCCATCCTCCCACACACCAACCACACTATCACCATTGCGTTTAAATGAGCCATCATCTTCGGACATGTCTCCAAGGTCGGCCGAGGCTATGCCGTTAGCGCGCTACTTGCTACGGGGGAAGTCTCTGAGGTCGCTCGGTAATGAGAATAATTATAATAATACAAGGTCAAGCAGGACGACTGAGGTAATCGGCAGAGGGGGATGTGGAGAGAGAGAAGGAGTTCAGACAGGAAAGCAAAGTAGGAAAGGAGACAATGGTTGAAATCCTCCCGGAGAGTGGATGTGATCACGGCTCGATACTTAAGTTTGTAATTATCTCCGTAAGAGAGTGAGGTTTCTGTAAGACAGCCTGCACACGTACACACGTTTGCACGGCAATACTTGTGAGGACACTCATTGATATACAGTAATGCATTCCCTAGCCCCTTACCCTAACCATCAAAACTAATTGCATAACCCCAACTGTTACACTAACCCGTACCCAAACCCAATTCATACCTGAACCTTTAAAACCAAGTCTGAACCCTTATACAGCCCTTTTAAATGTCTGTCCCAAAGTCAGAACTGGCCCAAATGTCCTCACTTCCTACAAATATTCTTACTCTTATGGTCAAAAACTCAAATTGGTTCTCAGAAAAATAGAAGTTGCCTACACACACACACACACACACACACACACACACACACACACACACACACACACACACACACACACACACACACACACACACACACACACACACACACACACACACACACACACACACACACACAGAGAGAGAGCATGACACATCTTCATGTCTTCTGTCTGGGGAATCTCTGAAGATATAGCATCAAAACCTCATAGATTCCCTAGATGGACATGCAGACAAAGCAACAGTGTGAGATTTTCTTGAAATTTTCTCAACATGGATTTATAGTATCTGGCACTTTGAGCGTGCCGGGGCATAGGTGCCCTCTCGCAGTGAGCTCTGTTGGAGGAAAAGCCAAAAGGCGCAGTCAGAGAAGAAGAGCATCAGCTCGGTGTGTACAGCGCATACTGGCAGAGGCCAGCAAAGGTCAGCACACAGGAGTTGCCCCACAGCCCAAATAACAAGCAGAACAAACAGCAGGATTTCATTTCTGGATGGTGGACTTTCTCTTCTGAATGCTCTCAGGAAGCGTATTACACCAGTGCTACCATGAAGGACAACATTTGAACTTCCACAGTTCCACAATAGTCAAGTGTGTTATGTTTAGCTATTTGTAATAGTAACACAACTTCATGGAATCCATATTGTGCTTCACATTAACCCACAGCATGGAGTGGATGGACTCAAAGATGTTGGGCAGTGCTCAAACAACTAGTCCTTTAGATTGAATTGAAACCATGATTTTGTCTTCCGGGGTTTATTCCCATTGCACTGGATGCTGGCAGCGTGCCGTGACTTTGCTAATCAGTATCATCTTTTATTTAACAGTTGCTGCATTCATGCTCAGATAGGATGAGAGTGAAGAACAAGCTGTCCAATGTTATTTGTCTGACAATTTAAACAGTATCACCAATGGAATGGCACACGTCAATGGCCCTCCAAACCGCACCACTGTCTGTCACTGAACTGAGAATCACATTCACACCTCTCCCAACAGGTACAGATCATTCTGCTATGTGACATATCCATCGTGGTTGTCACGTACCAAATTGAATGAGAATTGAATCAGATTTTGACACCCCAAAAACATGTATCCATAACTCCTGGAAGAGGAAAGCAAGTATTTTCGCCAGGGTGAGGTTGTGCTTGTGCATGCTTAAAGCTCCCATATTATACACTTTTCGGTTCTATTATACACCATATTATATGGTCTTAGTGGTCCCTAATACGTTTTTCTTTAATTGTTTGCTGAAAAAAACTTTCAGATAATTTATTGTACTATGCTGATGTTCAGCTAATCTCACAATGGCCTATTTTTAAAAAAAGAGTTGCAGGTCCCCTCGTAAATATACAATCTTTGAGCTCCCCCCGCCCCCTGTCCGGAAGCGAAGCCAGATACGCCTCGCCCTCTGTCTGTCAGGGCCGTGGACCAATAAGAAATAGGGGTGTGGGCTGCACAGTGGAAGCTTCTGGCTTTACGGTTTGTGAGGTCAGAAAAGGGGATAATTCTGACTGGAGTGTTTTTGGGGGGAGGGGTGGGGGTTTCAGAAAAGGGGAGAGTGAGAAAAGGAGAGATTGTTATTTTTTTTGATATTTTGGCAGTCTCTAGGCACACCGTGGACGCATGGATATGTTGGAACACATTTAAAAAGTGCATTTAGCATAATATGGGACCTTTAAGCAGTATCCAGACGTGTCTATCTCCGGGGCTGTTGGTTTTTGTGCATCTGTTGTGTCTCTTCCTTACACTCTAGGCCTAATTTGCATTCCAGCCGCCGAGCAGGGGCCGTAAAAGTGACATAGGTGGGAGCGTAACGTTATGGCCTTTTTTAAAGTAATAATGCAATGAGGTGGTATATTTATATGATCGTCACATTGTGTGTAATGGCATAGGGCAAGAGTTACAGTGTGTGTGTATGTGTGTGCGAGTGTGTGTGTGTGTGTGTGCGTGCGTGTGTGCGTGTGTGAGGGGAGGTTCATTTTCCTGCTTCATGTGGGCCGCTGCACATCATCAGTGAAGTGAAAGACAGCATTCTGGCATCTTTTACACTCGAATACACAGAGGAATAAATTCCCCGCAAAAGACCACTCTTTCCTCCACACACAAACACACACACACACACACACACACACACACACACACACACACACACACACACACACACACACAGCCGCATCCTGCAACAAAAAAAAGGCATAAACACACGAGGAAGTTGCTGAGAAGCGAAGAAGCCGCTTAAGCTGTTGATCCCGTTTGCCGCTTTGAAAATTTTTCCAGGAAATTTGGGTTTTGATCTTTTTTAACAGAGGGATTAGCGTGTGGCAAAGGCAGGCGTGGTATTATCTATTGCAGGGCAGGGTAGCGCTCTCTGGAGCTGGGCACACACTCAGGTGCTTCTCCTCATGTGTCCTCCGCCAACACACCTAAATAAAACCCTTGTGATACAGCATGAGACAGCAGACATGAAATCAAAAAGAGGAATGCAAGTGTGTCAAAACGATTGTTTAAAAATGCTCCGTTCAGCATCCATCCACCATCAATGACTTTTCAACCCCAGTTTTCCTATGCAAAAATGAGCAACATTACAACAGTGAACATTTGGAAAATGGTTTTTCCCTCAAATACAGTATCAGTTTGTTAATAAGCTGTCCGGCCATTTGTTTTTGCCCCACTGGATCTGTAGCTGTTTCGCTGTGTTCCCAGATCACTGTTGCTTTGATTAGCACAGTATTTATGGTAGGTGTGATGGCTGAAGCTACCAAAATTAAACCCCAGCTATTAAATCAAGTTCAACAACAATATGTAGCCTTCATTTAAGAGGTTATCCAGTGATTGGATTTTAAAATAAAATGTTCAACACATTTACTAGCGATCAAATGCTGTATTCATTCTGATGAGGTCAGTCCCTCTTGGTGCGAGTGCCAGAACTGAATGGGAACACTTTGGCGGTGGAAATCAAAAGAACTCTCCGGAGTCTAAAGTGATTGACTTACTAGTGCCCTTGAGAGCACAGTGTACACTTAATGGCTTTTTTCACTAAGGCTGCACTGGAATTACTGTGTGTTACTCTGCAAGGAACTAGGGAGGGCATTGTTTGCCAAGAGCACACACGCTCAACAAAAGCCTTCCATGACTGAAATGAAGAATTTTAAAAATATATGGGTCTTATTTGAACATTTGAGGTTTGACGTTTTTTTTTTTTTTGAGCAAGGGTTGGATTTCTTTCAACATGAACTTTTTAAAGTCTGCAATCCTATTGAAGGGAATGTTGTTAGGAAGAACACAGTAAAGATAAGTTACAGGTACCAGGGGAGTTTTGCTTATTTTATTCTAACCTGTGCGTGTTAAAGGATGGTGTGATTGGGACAATTCCTTTGTGGAAATTCTTATCTGAAAGGATTAAAGGGGGCGGGGGAGAGGGGGGGGACCAGGGCCCCTGACAGATTCAGGGCATAGCATGTCGTTTTGTGTGTGTGTGTTTGTAGGTGTGAGAAAGTGTGTGTGTGTGTGTTTTTCCTCTTATTTGTCCTCCGAAATGGGGCACGGTAAAAAAAAAGGCTTCCTACTCATCTACTCTTGTGTCATTCTTTCAAGGGCAAACAACCTATTCTGGCTGGTGCCTTATTTAAAAACAAAAATGGAATTTGGAGCGCTGTGGTAGATGGGATTTTTCACACACGTTCACACAAATACAGGTCTAACCTTTTCCCTTTCCTCTCTTTATCTCCATCCGTCTCTCCACACTTCATTTCACACCTCGCCCCAAAAAGGACACGTCGCTAAAAGGTGAGCTTGCAATGAGATGCTATTCAATCAGACAAGAGGGCCATAGACACAAACACGTTCTTCTTCTCCCACCCTGCTTGTAAAAAGAAAGCGTCCCGTAATCGGATGAAAAAATAACTGCGACTGCACCTATACAAAGTAATGACCACCACAGACAAATTGAATTGCATACTTTTCATGCCACTTGTGTCATCAAGTGTTTTGTGAGGCAACTGAAATAGCCGGGAAATCGTTTACCAATGCACTCGGATGGGCCTGTGCAGTCAGCAAAAAAAGGTGACGGGTCATGAATTCTGCTTTTCCACAGGGAAAAAGAGGATGAAAAACACTTCTTAGGGGAGTGAATGATAGAGGAGCCACGGTGATCTCAAAGCCTGACGCGGCCAAAATACACCTCAGTGTGTGTGTATGTGTGTGTGTGTGTGTGTGAGAGAGAGAGAGAGAGAGAGAGAGAGAGAGTGTGTGTGTGAACAGTACTTTTTCAATGTGTCTTTTTTTGTCTGTGTGTGGTCGTTTGTGACTTTGTGGTATAGCACGGAATATTGTGTGTGTGCAACCGCAGCACTGAACCACGCACAGTATTGTAACCCTCTCTGCCTGTCTTTCCCTGTCAATCAAATAAGAATGAAGTATATTCATAAGTTATATTGTCGAGGAATAGTGAAGCCTTCTTTTATTAAATGAGATGATTGATAAGAGCTTTACAGCTACTGTATAGTGCTTAACTGTTCCATATGAATGAATGCAGGTTTCTTTCAAGCCATCGCCAAATGAGTTGACACAAAGTGGATTAAGCCAACTCAACAACACTCCATATTTCTGAGTATGGCAGCGTTTACAAACTGATGTTGTCATTTTTACTTGTCTGTTTCTGAGATACAACATGTAAACTAGTTTTAGCTTTAGAGTTGTTGGTAGCTTTTTTATTTATTTTCACTTTTGGACGGAGCCAGCCTTCTATAGCCTTAAAGATCTGTTCTTTGGCCAAGTGATAATCCAATCAGATCAAAAGATTGTAATAAAAAAGCAGCATGCAGGCTTTATTGTGCAGGGCTCTGCTCCTTTCCCTAGTGCCACAAATGAAACAACATCTACAAACTGTTTTCTTGTTGAAATTCAAACATATCCCAACGCACAACGAGACAAATAATGTGTTCATATTGACATGCTTGCACCGCAGAAATTAAGCAAACAAAGCGTACTCTGAAGCAGCTGAGTGTATTCTGTGGGATACTGAGTCTAGCTTCAGGCTGTCAAATGGACCAGATGGTTGTTTTTTTGTTTTTCTACCGCAACACGACTCTTCACGGTGTGCCACACAACCAAGACAAACAGAGAGCGCTGCCGATTTGACTTGCAAATATGTCCGTGTGATTGCAGACACTCATCATATTGTCTTATCTTGTGTACAAAAAAAAAACATGTACAAAAAATACAAAAAGACAATGTGAGAAGCTATCTGTTCCCAGTCTTTCTGAAAGTCATTTGGAGTTCAAGGTGAGAAACAGCATTGTGTTTGTGAAACTAGACAATGTGGCAGCAGATTCCATTGCTGAAAGAACAGCAGACAATGTCTCCCTCATGTGGTTTAAGGAAGCAAGAACAGTTAAAATACGATACAATTAAGCCTGTAAGCATGCGTCATGTGAACACACACACACACACCCTGCTGCATACACATACAGATACACAAACAAATACTGACATGCCCGTTTTCTAAATGGATTACAAACATTTGGAGTATCTCCAGACTCAAACCCAGAGGCCAAATGTTCAGCACACAACAGCTTTCTGGTGGATTTGGGGCCAATGTGATCATGTTGCCATCACATTACATCAGTCACTGTGACTCTGTCCACGGGCAATGAAGCACTAATGTTTTTCTAAATGCCAATTTCCCCAACACAAGTTAATTTCAACTCTGCATGCCGCCAAGTGCCTCACGCTCCGTGCACACTGCGCTCAACTGAAAATCACTTAACAAGTTGGACAACATCTGTGCATATCTGAAGATGTTCTGATTACATTTGAGGGAACCCTTGCTCATGAAATGTGTGTGCTAGACAAAGTTGTGTTTACTGCCTAACTAAAAGTTAGTCAGACTTTGTAACACAGGCTGTGAGAAGCTCAAGCTCTTCCTATTTGAATGGCACTGAGACCACACTGCAATCAAGCCTAAGAATCTCATCTATAGGTAGGATATCACAGCTTACTTGAACAATTGAAACTTCAAACAACAATAATCATAATCATAATATGGAAACCGCAAGACTTACATGGCCAAGAACTGTGCCAAAAGACAAATACTGTAAACAACAACTAAAGGTCCAAATTAAGCATTAAAACAGCATCGCATAAAGACACACGCCGCTCGAAAATACACACAAATAAACAACAAGTCAGCAACATACAATGCACATTTGCATCATTGTCTGCGCGACGGCACACATAACTAACTGGCCCTCCAATGTCGCCACGTTGTTCCATTATGGGCAAAAGGTTCTAGTTGGAGTAATAAGATAAAGCCATTATATTTGGTTTAGGGTTAGCAGGACGCACAAGAGATAATTGGAGATAATATTTAACAATCAAATAACCCTAATTAATCTATTAAGTATTACAGTAAGTTATAAGAAGTTTCAGTTAATGATTGTAACTTGAACAATTATTGCTTCAGTGATGCAAGTGGATTTCACATGAAATAACACTGCTGCAAAAGAAAACTTGTTTCTTTGTATGTTATACACTAGGGAAATACATGAGTGAAAGTGAGTTAGCAGAACTTCAGTCTGTGTTAAATGTTGACCTGTAAATGACAAGCGATATAAGCAGACATTTTAATTTGAGTATTTTTATTGAACTGCTGGTACTGTTGTTATTGAAATTGTTACAGATTATTTTCAACGAAACCTAAAAGCTTGGGTCTTAATGCTATATGTCACCCCACCCCACCAGCCTCCTACCCAACCCACCCGAGAACCCAAGCCCTGCCTGAAAATGAGATGACATATGTTACAAATTATTATTAATAAAACCATTAGGTAGTGTCTAATTGCTTTGTGGTGTTTGGGAAACCGGAGCACCCGGAGTAAACCCTATGATGAGAGGCCAGAAGATGAGAAAACAGATTTTTTTTCCATCATAGGCAGGACTTGAGCTCTGTATTGTATTCAATCTGAAAGAAAACAAGACATTACTTAACAATTTCCCCCAAAATGAATGCTACATTTCACTTACCTATTTCTAAATTCCAAGAGGTCTGGTAATGGGTTGAAGATTACCTGACCCAGACTCGGATAAGCGGATGATAGATGTCACAAGTTCTTATTGATAAAACCAAATAGCTAGTGTCTACTTGCTGTGTGGTTTTTCGGGACACTGGAGAACCCGGAGAAAACCCTTTGATGTTACACTGAACCCAAGTCCTGCCCCAGATGATGGTAAGACTTAGCCTGGTTCTACCAGACCATCATACTTCATTTCATTTGTACAGAAGGTCTGGAATCGCGCAATTGACAAACGTTAACTCACTTGAAGGCGGGTGTCTGTTGAAGTTTAAAACTATTGGATCTGCCCAGTGCCACTCTGGATCTGCCAACCAACCATGTCATGCGCCGGCTTCTGAGCCACTCCTTCTGTTCGCTGATTGGACCGGCAGAAATCTGTCCGGAGAAAACCTAAGAATATACCGCACACCCAGACTGACTACTGAAGGGAAATGAAAATTGAGCGGAAGTAGTAGGCGGGTCCTGCTGACTCCTGCTTTGTTCAATCTCCTTGTCACCAGCTTCTCCACAAGTATCCTCACAGAGTATCACAAGTATCCGCCACTATTATTATTATTCTAAGTCTGAGCGTATATCCACACTTTATTTCTGCCTACAGTAACGTGACTTCACACACTGTGTGTATGTGTATGTGTGTCTGATTGGCAGATCTCTGCTCTCACAAAGAGACTCGCTTACAGCCAACATGTCACACAAACACACACACAGACACAGAGGTGAAGCGGATTGATTTTGTCAGTTTTGACGTGTGTTTATCATTAATCACGGCGGCCTGATGTCCCGTAAAAATCACCAAATAAAAGGAACGGCGTATAATCTAGCTGGTCATAAGGTCCGCTGCTCAATCCAAACCCCTGCGCTTCATTTTGCAGAGTGTATGAGTCAACTTCTGCCCAGGGGAAGTTGTACAATGGGAAAGCTAGGCTAGGCTAAGCCACACACACACACACACACACACACACACACACACACACACACACACACACACACACACACACACACACACACACACACACACACACACACACACACACAGACACAGACACAGAGGTGAAGCGGATTGATTTTGTCAGTTTGGTTAACAGTCCCAGTGATGTTGGACTCAGCGCGTAGCAAGATCAACTGGCACATCGTGGGGACAGTAAAATACGGCCCTCTTACTGCAAGCTCCAGCACTTCTGCTCTCAATTCACTGGCCAGTGATGTTGTTGTAAAGCAGCTGACCGGCGCGGCGCTAAATGTTTACGTCACACCTGACGCTGTTTACAAGCACCTCTTTCATTCCGGAACGCTGTGTAAAAGGAGCTACTGATGCGCCAGCAGGCCGGCGTTGCTTGGTTCTGTGTAAATAACACAGAAGCAAGCAAAGCCGGCATATTGGAGTGATGTTGTTCCGTCAATATGCCACAATCTCTGTGTAAAAGGGGCTAATGTTTCTTCCTCTGCGTTTGTTTCTTCAACAGGTGCAGTTGCCAAAGGTTCACTCACCTCCACTATGGTGAGAACCTCTGATTGGGTTGGTACCATCGGCTCAGTATCCATTAAGGCCAGTGTCACCCTTTTACTATGGCCGCCAACCTGGGTGTTGACCCACCAGCTTATCTGTCCCAGGAAACACCACACTTTGTTTCTGATGTCAAAGTGCATGTTGGCCTGGGTCGGAGGAGCAGACCCTGTGCTGCAGGCTGGACTGATAATAAATGGTCCTGGAGTAATATTGGGCCCTAGTCCATCTGTGATGTGGCCGTAGAGGAGAGTGCTAAGTTCTTGCGTGAAGAACAGCACATTATCAGAGGAGATATTTGTAAATCTCTTTAGATATTTGTAAATAGACACACTTCATTTCCACCCTGTTTGTCATTGTCCCCTTTCAGGAGCAGAGAGTCAACACTTTCTATGAGCGACTGCATTGAGCTCCTGCATTCAACATTTGACTCAAGATTGAACGTGTTCTTCAATTGCGCCACTATGCGCTGTAAGGACGCTTTGGCAAAGCGTTTTGCAAAAAGGCTCCTTAACAGTGCTCCTAGCATTAAAGGTGGAGAACGCTTGTTGTCAAAATCACTTTTGGTCAAAATCAGTTAAAGGTGCTGTAAGCAGAATGGTTCTTTTAGCTAACTTCCTGTCAGTTACTGCGGTTAGCAGTCCCCTCACTCGTCCATACGTCACCACATTAATGCACTGCGGTCTTCAAGCAGTGAGTTATCTAGCATCATCTCAGATCCATAAGTGTGATAAAACATGATAAAAACCATCAAAACAGACATTGGGAAGGATTTTTACCTGCTACGCTAGGCGCATACACATTCACCCATCTGTTGCTCTGGCGTGCACCAGCAGTGAGACCATGGAGTGTATATAGTATTTATGAGTGAGACGGGTGTCGGTTTGTAGCGTTCTCTCTTCTGATTGGATAAAAATTTCGGGATACTCCAATAAGTTTATTTGCCGATTACATGCAAAGCAGCTGACTGAGAGATCAGCGTTATGAAACGCGCACATTATGTAAGTGATCACTGTATGAATAAAGAGCGATTTAACACTTATATTAACATAAATAACCCGCTTACTTCACCTTTAAGCTTGTGTTTTCAAAGATTAGCTGGGTTTTATAACTACAGTGCATACGGAAAGTATTCACACCGCTTCACTTTTTCTACATTTCGTTATGTTACAGCCTGGAATAACACTGGATTCAATGTATTTATTTTCCTGAAAATTCTAAACATAATACCCCATAATAAACTTCAAAAAAGTTTGTTTGAGCCCATTGCAAATTTATTAAAAATAAAAAGAACAAAGAAATCAATTGTACATAAGGTTATTGGCCACTTTTTTTGGTCATTTTTATGGGCAAGGGACTCAAACCAGAGTGACTTTACAATGTTACCCCCAACACAGTGCTGAAAGTACAAGACAGTGGATGGATAACAACTGAGCTGTATTTGGATTAGGGGAGACAGCTCATTGACATGCTCCCAAAGTTTGAGGTGGTGAACACGACACAAAATAGTTTTTGTGTCTTTAATACTCGACTATACTATGGATTTGGTGGTTGAATTGTATTCAGAAGATATAACAGAATGCCTTAAACTCAACTGAAATCTAAGCAAGGCACAGCTTGTATTAAGTATATCACAGGTGTCTGCTCAACATTACATTACGTCCTTTCAATACATAAAATCAGTGCCTACTCTCAGTCCCTACAATCTGTTCGAAACAAATGGTAGGAACTAGCGCACATGTGACACTTCTATAAACATCGAAATGAAAATAAAGAAATACACATTATGTTCATATTCTACTGAACCAATTGTCAATTCAAAAACATTTCTGCAGTGCAGCTGAGTACACTGACTCAGTCACACAGACAGGGGTGCAGTGACGTGGCATTAAGATAACATGCTTGTGAAGTGGAACTACTTCAGGTCCATAAACAGCACTAAGTGACAACATTACACATTATTCACAGTACACAGTTTTATGTTTAACACTCATACATGCAAAGAGAAGGTACCTGAGCATGACTTTCACATGAGGAGGACGGGCCAACATTTTGAAAGAAACTTGACAAAGACAGTATTGATGGACACAAGCACAATAGGCCAGGCAAAGTAACCCATTTTTGGGCCAAAAAACAGACAAATTGTAAAATAATTTTTTTCAGCTCAGATAATTTCTATGAGGTGTCCAGAACAACATACCAAAAGTCCTAAGAAATCCTAGTTGAGGAAATATGTTTAATTCTCATCAATCCGAGATGTGTGCCAATAAGGCGAAACACCAATAAATCCCAATAGGGCTATTTTTTTCCCTTAGTCCTATCAAAATGAAACTTTACACAATGAAAGTATCCATGAAAATAAAAAAAAATTGTATTACAAGTTTCTTTGAAAATGAATTTTAATATGCAAATGAGCTATACACTAATCGTACATGCCCAAAATAAACCCAAATAGGCTTAATTTTTTCCTTTACTCCTACCACAATAAAACTTTACATAGTAAAAGTATACTAGAAAAGTCACTTTTTTTGTATTACAAGTTTCTTTTTAAATGAATTTGAATATGCACATCAGCTCCACACTTATTGAATATCCAATCATCCTACTGCCAATGGGTGATGGCAATGCTGCTTTTAGACTGGCCTCAAACCTGAAAAACTGCCTGGCTTACCTGCCAGGGGTGCCTCTCATGAATTAGATTTGTCTCTTCAAATGCCACTGCACGCAATTTGATAGCACTACAACCAATCAGAGCAATGAACAATGTGCCGTATTAAGCCCCGTTCATTTAGCGAACAGCGGGATTAACTGTTAAATTTAACTTTTGCCGTGGTCGTCTGCAAAACAGAATATTCCTCTTACTTGCTAATGAAAGATTGAGTGCCGTCTTCCAAATTGTAAAGGGTCGAGGCCAAAGCCGTCTCAAACTCAAACAACATATCCGCAGCTATCTTTGATGTTTACTATCACGGCTTCGACGGCGCACTGTCGTCATCCGTTTACGTCCGCCCCAGAGCACCATACATAGGGCTCTGGCCCGCCCATATCAGATAGAACCAATTGAAATGTAGCTCAGGATTTCTTGACATATTTAATGAGCTTCAATGGAGAGTGCCCAGACCAACAGGCGCAGCACATTTAACTTGCCAGCGCCTAGTGGCAGGTCTGGATTTCCAGGCTAGTGCCATTCCCTTTCCTATGCCAAATAGACGAGACGTAGAATCACAGCCTGAAATGGCATGGAGAAAGAGGAGATTGTCACACACCTTGGGACCAAGTAACTCCTTTGTCTACTTTATGCACCATATCCGTCTTGTTTTTGTTGCTTTCTTTGGTTCTTGTGCCATAAACGGCTCCTGTGCATTCAGATCAGCATGATGCAACAAGAGTACTAACAGGTCTGTGTCATCACCTACTGAGACTGTCTTTTGTTCTGGCAGAGGCAATGGCAGTTTGGACAATGAGCACATCTGCATCGTGCTTTGCATGGTTTGTGATATTCCATTTTTATCTTTGAAAATGGATTTTAATATGCAAATTAGCTATACACTTATCAAATATAGGCTACCCAAAATATATTCGCATAGGCTTCATTTTTTCTTTTAAAGATCCAAGTGACTGCTGCAGATATTGCTGCAGTTGGTCGCATACACATTCAGTACTTTATGATTCCTCCTATACGTGAGCCTATTGTGTATCAGCCACTGGCTCTGTTGCCAGCAGATAACAAAACATCACAGCTGGATGTTTTGTGGAAGACAACCCTCCTCCTTCACTCTCAAAGGCCATCATGGTCTGGTATGATGCAGATCCTGCATCTTCTAGATGAACACCCTGGGAGAGCTTCAGTAACATTCCTTCCAATGATTGATCTTGATCCCAGTGATGAATCCTGCATATACTCAACATTGAGGTTTGTGGCAACTCAAGCTCTGCAGTATGATGTGACCCCTGTTCTGACGTTCGACCAACCCCTTCTGGAAAGCCTTGACCATTATAAGTTAACTTCTAATACAAATGTTTTACTTTTCATGTAGACTTTCATTGTGTAAAGTTTTAATGTGGTAGGAGTAAAGGTTCAAATTAAGCCTATGCGGATATAATTTGGGTAGCCTATATTTGATAAGTGTATAGCTCATTTGCATATTAAAATTCATTTTCAAAGAAACTTGTAAGACAAAAAATGGTGTATCACAAACCATACAAAGCACGATGCAGATGTGCTCATTGTCCAAACTGCCATTGCCTCTGCCAGAACAAAAGACACAGTCTCAGTAGGTGATGACACAGACTTGCTAGTACTCTTGTTTCATCATGCTGATCTTAATGCACACAAGCTGTTTATGGCACAAGAACCAAATAAATTAATTGATAGCTGTCCCCAGACAAATGTGCAACATCACATCTCTCTTCCTGAGATCCTCTGAGATTGTCTTTCCCTTTTGGCAAGTCTGATCTGTATGGGTTCACTTTGGTGGGCCTACACTGACCTGGTTTGATCTCTGTTTTATCTAGTGCCACCCAATTTCTTTATTACATTGGTCCATTTCATCACAAATTTGGCCCACCTGATTACCAATGCAGCTCAGGGTTCACAAACTTTTTCACATACAAAAGTTGGCAAATCATTTTTTTAAATCTGTTTTAACAATTGATTTCTGGAAAAGAAAAATGTTGAATTGATAAACAAAAATCTGTTATTTCATATAAAAAATACTGGTATTGATAAATAAAATTCACAAAGGCTCAAGGGGTTCACATACTTTCAAGCAGCACTGTATGGTGCATAAAGTAGACAAAGGAGTTACTTGGTCCCAAGGTGTCTGACAATCTCCTCTATCCATGCCATTTCAGTCTCGTCTATGTGGCATAGGAAAGGGAATGGCACTGAAAAAAGTTAAAAATTACACTAGCTAAGGGAGGGGTTAATCTAATTCATGAGAGGCACCTGTTATACCCCTGGCAGGTAAGCCAGGCAGTTTTTCAGGTTAGAGGCCAGTCTAAAAACAGCATCGCCATCACCCATTGGCAGTATAGGATGATTGGATATTCAATAAGTGTGGAGCTCATGTGCATATTCAAATGCATTTAAAAAGCAACTTGTAATACAAAAAAAGTGACTTTTCTAGTATACTTTTACTATGTAAAGTTTTATTGTGGTAGGAGTAAAGGAAAAAATTAAGCCTATTTGGGTTTATTTTGGGCATGTACGATTAGTGTATAGCTCATTTGCATATTACAATTAATTTTCAAAGAAACTTGCAATACAAAAAATGTTAATTATCATGGATACTTTCATTGTGTAAAGTTTCATTTTGATAGGAGTAAAGGAAAAAAATAGCCCTATTGGGATTTATTGGTGTCTCGCCTTATTGGCACACATCTCGGATTGATGAGAATTAAACATATTTCCTCAACTAGGATTTCTTAGGACTTTTAGTATGTTGTTCTGGACACCTCATAAAAATTATCTGAGCTGAAAAAAATTCTTTTACAATTTGTCTGTCGAAAAACGCTATTTTGCCTGGATTACAAGGCACTTTAGGTTATCTTTAAAAAACATTTAACACTGCAAGAAGGACAAAGACACTAATGTAGTACTTGTCATGAAAAGAAGAAATTCTGATGGTGTGCATCAGACTCTGAGCTCCATGACAGGTGTACATGTAATCCAGATAATCCATATCTAAATCGTACGTGCCAGATTGGTTTTTACCAGGCTCTGAAAGTGGGTATTTAAACAAAAGGGGCTCACTGTAGCTAACAACATGCCTGTGTACAGAGCCTAGGCTGTGTATTAACACTGGATTTATTTTCAGCGCACGCACACACAATACGGACAGGTGAATATGAGGAGATATTCACTGATTTTCACAAAAAGTGATTTTGACATCCAACATTCTACAGATTCACTGATATATATACACACACACACACACACACACACACACACACACACACACACACACACACACACACACACACACACACACATATATATGCCTATGTATTTTGCATTTGGACATTTATTTCATTCCATTAGTTTATTCAACTGGGATGGACAAATAAATGGGTTCATGTTTTCAGTCAGATGTGTAGAAGGCAACCCGATCATTCATTAATGTAGAAGATTGTCCCTCTTGATCAAATAAAGACTGAGTAATTGATTGATTGAAAAAGAATAAAATTACATCTGCAAACAATTATATCTTATGTAGGCGATGTATTTGAGCCAACACTGTAAGAAAGAAACCATGCATGTCCTTTCTCATTTATTTACAAACACGAAACACAGCCATAAATACAATTTGAAGAATGCATTAAATGTAAAATCTACTGTATATTGTTAGAAAACCACTCATTGTCCTGTTTTACACTGCAGTGTACAAAGACAGTGAATATATGCATATTGGTGCAAGCTTTGCTGGAACCAATTTGGAATGCCAGACAATAGCTGATCAGATTTGTGGCATCCCACATAAAGGCCACCAGGCGGCAGCATAAGCTCACTAGTGTTTGACTGTCACTTCCAGATCTCTGCAGACCCTGACGATGCTGGATGAAAAATGCTGCACCCCTTGGTTGATCCCTGACAGAATCTCTTGTATACTATGCTGAGCAACCAAAACAATTATACATACAACAAACAAACACTGTAGATGTTAAACTCCTCTTAGAAAAGACGTTAATCATTTATGGTTTACTGTACATGCGGATGTCAGCGCACGGTGTAAAGACATGGGAGATTTACTCAATATAGGTTTGAGTTGTGGGGATTTTTCACAACATAAAGGCACTCATTACTTATTATCCAATCAACCTACCATTTGCAATTGTAAAACATCCTTTGCTTTTAAAGGCAGATAGCTGTATCAATGTGGAGCTACACTACAGCTTTATCTAAATAATTCATAACTGTTTGAAGGCTCTTGAGTCCAAATTGTAGCTCAAATCTCTACCCATCATATCACCATGTGAACTAGGTCAGCTCAGGGCTGATGCTGTGTTCAGTTAGAGACATGTTCAGGAGGATGTTCGCCTCTGTTCGAATGGAAGAAATACTGTAGATGTGAACAGTAGAAATGGGGGAGTGGGGGGCTTCAGAGGTAATGGTGCTGATCTGAGGGCCATTCGATTAATAGAGGGCCAGGGGTCATTGGCGCTAACATGGTAGTGTTGATGGTGTGTTCAATTACCTCCAAAGCAATCGGATATAAGACATGGGAGTGAAATATGTGAGTGTTTCCTAGAGAATCACAGTAGTAACAGGCCTGGCCATGTGATGTATCAAGGCAGCGCCACGTGGAATAAATTGCCCCCCTGATTTGAGGTCTATTAAAATGCTGGCCTTTATACTGGGAAAGGTTATGGCGGACCCCTTTTCACAAACTCTTTGTGAAACACCAAAAACCTCCCGCCACGAGAACAGCTTCCTCCTCTCAGCAGCCGGCCTCATTACCGAGGCCCCGGAGCCAAGCTGACATAGACTTTTATCCCCTCCCATGGACACACTACACGTTTTATTAACCTACACTATCCTTAATGCATTACTGAAACACATCCTCATCCTCTCCAAACCTGTGAGATCTCCTTTAATGTTCACTACTGCACAGTTGCACGTCAGCTCTTCCTTTTAAATGGATGATGGCACATGGTTGTCTTTTTTATAGTATTTTCTATTGTAAATTGTATATTGATATTCTTTGATACTTGCCTTAACATACGTTCTCTATGTGTCTTTTTTTGCATTGCAGCATCAGACAATGGTGAATTGCTTGTGTGAACGTACCTGGCCATAGTGTACATCTCATAATGGTTCTGATCTTGCTTTTATCGTCAATGGTGTCTCATTATTTTTCCTGTTAAATGATTGTCCTTTTTTATGTTCGTTTGAAGTGAATGCCAATCCAATAGTAGCCAGTAATAAAAATATATTGATGTCAATATGAATAACAAGTGGAACACTAATACACCTGATCAGTGTCGGGATTATTTGTTTAATGTCAAAACCCTTGAAAGAGAATATTTCCCGACCTGCATATTATTGCAAAACTACATAACTCGTTCTGAATAGCAGCTTATTAAAATTATTAATGTTGTTTTAAAAGTTACATGGCCTCGCTTTAAACTGGGTTTTGAGGCCAAACATGGGAGGAAATGGTGTAGCTGCTCTAATTTAACATTAAACCATAGTTTTCCTCTTCATACGTTCCTATACGCACACACACCAAAACAGTTTTAAATGTATTTTAATGGTTATTTTCAGGGTTCAATTGTGTGCTGAAACAGCTGCCTGTCACCTGTTAGCACTACAGTGCAATAAACCTGTTAAATGTGACAAACAGGCTCTGGGCCCATCTCATTAAAGTGTACTGCTTTGTGGGGTAACATATGCAAGGCGTGATGCTGTAAATAACCATGAACACACACACACACACACAAAACGGGCAGGTAACCAACATTTATTTACCATTATCAACTTTACAATAAAACCAGTAACATCTGTCAACATTAGCAAAATAAAGAACAGAAATCAATCCAATGTATTTACAGAGACAAAGCAGATTCAGGCTCCACACACGACAGATAAACAACTCTGCTTCATATCAAACCGCAACAGTGAACATAGCAAGCTTAAGTGTTCTTTTTTTTTTTCATAGTAAGGTAAAAATCAAAAAACGGTCTCTTTTTTTTTCTTCTTCTTCTTTTAAACAAACAAGTAATAGCTTCTCTGAATCTTTAAGATGGTTCTCTATAATGCACCACAAAATACTTCAAATTTGGATTAAAATATAGGAATGTAAAAAGTCGGCGAGTCTCTTTAAATTTTTCGGATTTCATTTTCTTTTCTTTTTTTTTCTCTCTCTTTAATTAACAGTCATTTCAAGTGGTGGTTGGTGTCCTAGTATCTTTATCTAGCTTGGTTCCATTTTGTCGAGGAGGAGGCATCTCGATGTGCAGATATTTAGGGAGAAGATGCTTTGACTCCATCCATCCATCCTTTTCACGGTGTCATTATAGCTGGCTGCTCTGGCCAATATTAAAAATCCACTTTTTCCCCCAAACACAGAGGCGACCAAACCACACAGCCTAAAAAAACCTCCAGTCCGGGTCCCAGATGTTTGGAGCAGTAAACCAGGGAAGTGATCTAGTAGTGAATCTAGTCTGTCGTCATCTTCTTCTTCTTCTTTTGTTATCACGACGATAAAAGTGGCACGTCAAAAGGAGTCTCTCACATACATGTGTATATATTTACATATACATATATCCATATACATATGTATACATATACACACATATATATAAATATATATATACTCTTTAAATCTCTTTCTCTTTCTCACTCTCTCTCTCTTTTTTTTGAAAAACAGTTCAACCCAGTTCATTGGTGAGCTCGAGGTATTACACACACGCACACAACCACACACGATCACTCTTTCTTTTCAGAGGGAGCCGGGGTCGAGGGGCTGGTCTCCTCTGTGGGTTTTGTGACCTCTGGGGCTGGGGCGGCTGCTGCCTCTTTGGGGGCGGCTGCTGCCTCCTCTTTGGGGGCTGCAGCCTCCTCTTTAGCCGGAGCCTCCTCTGCTTTAGGAGCCTCGGCAGCAGCAGCAGCAGGAGCAGCAGCAGCAGCCTCCTCCTTCACCTCCTCTTTCTTCTCCTCTGCGGGCGCTGCGGCTCCGTTCTCAGCTGGCTTCTCTTCGGCCGGGGTAGAGGCGGTTGCGGCGGCATCGGCAGCAGGGGCGGCCTCCTCCTTGACCGCCTCGCTCTTCTTGGTCTTCTTCAGGTTCAGTTTGAAGTTGAAGGACTTCTTGAGGGAGAACTTCTTCTTCTTCTTCTTAGGGGTCTCCTTGGTAGCAGCCTCGCCCTCCGGTTTGGCGGCCTCTCCGTCGGCGGCGGCGGGCGCTGGTTCGATGGCGTCCCCGCCAGCGGCCTCGGCAGCGGGCTCCTTGCCGGCCTCAGCGGAGCCGTTGGTGGCGGCGGCAGCCTCCCCGTCAGCGGGCTTAGCGGACACGTCACCGTTGGTTTTCACGTGTCCATTCTCCTGAAAAAATAAGGAAATCCCCACAGAGTTAAATAGGCAAAGTGTTAAAGTGCATGAAAGAGTGAGTATTTACAATGACAGCTGGAGTAGAATGCCCCCTGGTGTTGTTGGGTCTAAATATCTTGTGGTTTTAAATGTACTCTATGAACCCATTAATAGCCCCCCCCCCCCTCTTCTCATGTCAAAACCTATCTCAATCTTCACACCGCCATTTTCTTTTTTCACTCTGTTGACAGTGTGGAAAGCGATCATTTAAAACCAATTCCTAGTGGGACCAAAAAACACTTGAAATTGGTGTTAAATTTGACTCTTTGTTGTGATCATTTTATGTTACACTTCAAATTGAACTGTGAAGGTTGTCACACAATGAGTCATGTGTATCCCAAACCTTCTGACACAGAAATCATTTTTTATATCGTAAAACCTCTCTGCAAGCGCATGAAAAACAAAGGGGAACGGTATTTGATGTGTATTTCTCATTTCTCCTCAGAGCATCGTCGTGCTCATCAATTAACCACCGTGTCGCCTGGCTCGGGGAGGCGACGCCTTGCAGTACCCTAATCAGGCGATAGGCGGCGGTAGCGCCTCACACACCGCCGAGGGTACCAGACAGACAGCGGCTCAACAAAGACTGGAACTCATCGATGGAAGAATGAACACACTTTCCGTTTTTTAAATATATATAAAATTATCAATTCAAACAAATAATAGGCCTACGAAAGGAAAGGAAATACAATGAAATAAAATGTGTCAATTAAAACGCGTAGGCCAAATTAAAATGTAATGTAGGCTATAATGATATACAATAATAGTTTTCCTAAGTAGCCTATCAAATGCATAACTTAATGTGACACATCCCACGTATATGACATTTTGGAAAGTCCCAGGTTGCAAAGAAGGAGTCCAGACGACAGCCAGGCTTGTATTTTATATAGGGAGGAGTGGTAGACTGCCTACGTGCGCTCGAGCCGGCTCCCCCTCCCCCTTTAAGCCTGGCACTATGTGCACATTTTGGGTTGGAGACCTCGGTGACAAAAAAGAAGAAGAAAACACTTTCACAGTCGCTTTAAATTTTAGACTCAATTTGTCAACCGAAAACACGCTAGTCCTCCCCACTTTGTGTGTGTGTTTTTGGGTGCTCTGTGACCAACCCCATCAGCAGCACAGAGCGATGCTAAAAAAGCCCCACCTGACTTGCCCATAAATAAAATAAATAATGCCCTCACATTCAACTTTAATCAACTTAACGTCGACTGAAATGAGTCTAAACTCATGTTTTGGTGTGAGAAATGTGCCTTTTATCAATTTCCATCCATGTCCTTTATTGATAAAGTGGAGTAATAAAGCCTAGTAGTGGTGCGTAATTACCTGTCCGTTGGTCTTGACAGCTGCACCATCGGCGGCAGCTGCGTTCGCCTCCGCGGCCACGTCTCCCTTGGATGCCTGGGAACCCATTGTCTTCGGTGTAGTCTTGTAAAGCAAACGCAAAAGAAAAACTTAAAAAAAGAGTGCTTTTCAAGTTAATCCAAACCCCAGGGCGAGTCAAGTATCCTGCGGTGAAGCGATGAAAAGTCAGGCTTTTATTTATTTTTTAATTCAGACGGCAGCTATTATTTCCCTTCGGCAGCTCCTGTATTTGGACTTGTCACCCCGGTAGAGAGAGACCCTCTAAACTCAACACTGGTTGAACACAAGGCTTCAACAATACAGTGGGTTCAAGGCGCCACCCGTAGGCGGGACCTGCAGAGCGTATGACCAATCATCGAGCAGTCTGAGGGCAAGTCTAGTCGGCTCTGGCCAATCTCCGCCCTCACTCCCTAATTGTCCCCGCCCCTCCACAGGACCCCCAGCAAAGACATCAATTTAGTTCAACTGAACTCAAGAGAGTGAGAAACAGCACTGCAATGGCACCAACATAAAACATAATGATGTTTATTTTGTTCTGTTTTTTACTGTCATCTTTTTCCTCTACTACTGCGTGTGTGCAGGAATATCAACCTATCATAAGGCAAGAATAAGGTCTAGTTTGCATGTGCTAGTGTCTAAGTGCCTGTATGAGGGCTACTCTGAAGGTTGATGTAAACACTAATACATCAGTATCAGGAATGTTTTTTAAAATTGGGTCTATTACTGTCATTCTGGTAACTCTGTTCACAGAAGCAGTTATTGACACAGCAACCAAGACTAGCTGATACCTTGTGAATACATGGCAATAGATTATTTCCTCGTTTCATTGATTATCATTCAGAAATGAGCGCCTGTATACAGTCAGAATGTTCAGAGCTCAACTGGAAGTATTCGGACTGATCGTTTTGGCCAACAACACTCACATCCCAAACTCCCAAACGTTTCCATTCTATATCAGTGGAGATTTACTGCTGAACGACTAATCGATTGATCAACTTTTATCAACTCAGTTTCTGCTTTCAGTTCAGGAGGTTATGCACTCTGCTGCAACACTTTCACTTTTGAGTCTTGTTCATGAATGCAGTGTGTGTCTTTTGCTTTCACTATGGTCATTGCAGTGTGTGTCTTTTGCTTTCAGTATGGTCATTGCAGTGTGTGTCTTTTGCTTTCAGTATGCTCATTGCAGTGTGTGTCTTTTGCTTTCAGTATGCTCAGTGCTTACACAGATACACATTTTGAAATTGAAATGATAAACTGATTCAGCACTTCAGTCAGAGTTTCGGTCAAAGCCAATACCAGAAGCAGAAGTGTTGCCGGGCCGGGAGCCTGTTTATGTCATGTATACATTTCCATACAGTCATGATTCAGTTGTGAAGCTGACAAGACAATGTGTAGTTTAAGGTAGGGTCAGCTATTTTGGTAGAATTATTGTTGTCAAAATCACTTTTTGATTAAATCAGTGAATATCTCCTCACAATCCGCTACCTGTACATATACTGTGTGTGCACTGAAAACAAATCCAGTGTCAATACACAGCCTAGACTCTGTAAACAGGCATGTTGCTAAGGATAAGCCCACTTACTGTAACCCTTTTGTTTGCGTACCATTTTACAGGACCTAGGCTGTATATATATTAACACCCGATTTGTTATTCACTTTGATATTCACTGATTTTGAGGGGGAAAAAAAAACGCATTATCCAGAATCGCTGACTCCACCTTTAATGTCATAAGCAAACAGTGATATGAACTGTATCTTTCTTTACTGTTGACGATTCCAAAAGTGTGCATTTTTCTCTCCCGACGGCACACAACTCTCCAGAGACAGAACACCATGGGCTCACAGCGCAGTATGTGACCCAGCTAATGAGCATTTAGCTGCATCTAGCCAGGTTAGCACGCCAATCATTTACCATGTAAGTGAATTACAACGGTCATGAGATCACGGTCACGGTCTCTCGAAAAAATAAGTGGGAAATATTTCACAGATGGACATGGATGGAGACAAAACTCACAGCTGAAAAGTACAGTATAAAGAGATAGGAAGTGTGGACTTTGAAATGTGTGTTACTTAAAGCTATTAGTGCGTAAATGTTCTGTTACATTTGGAGTAATAACAACAACTCTGTCGGTGGCATCTACATGAGGTAAGCCCTCGGTGATCGCACAAAGGATTTTATACCTTCTGCTTGACATCCAGGTGTTTTCCTTAGCAGTAGAATCAACCAATGAAACAGTACTTGGACACTTTCGGAGCTCCTGCGCCATTGTCAGTTTGCTCACGCTGCCATAATTAGAAATACAGAGACATGTTGTGGGGGCTGATAGACTTAATCAACTTTTTCGTCATACAATGGTGAATGCCGGTTCAATCTCGTTCGACGGTGTGCTCTTATTGTGGGCATATGGGGACACAATATTTAGTGATGGAAACTCGAGAAGCGGATGAGCGTTACGGTACTATAAGCAGGTTAAGATGTGTCTCCTGATGGCTCCTTGACTGACTGGGTTCCTTGTTCACTTCCGCTGGTCAACAACATACCAAATGAGGCAAGAGAAATATGTCAATGTGATGATCATGCACATTCCACCTGATGGCATTCCAGGCAACAGCTGCCTAGGGGCTGTGGGAGGAAAAGACTTCAGTGTTCAGTGTCGCAGACCGTCTCCGCTGCGACCAATCAGACTAATTGATTTTGCGAGACTTGGGACCGCTGGAATGCGAGTCAGCAGCCCTGTCCTGATGTTCAACCAACCCACCACCGGCTCTCCACTCCACATGATGCAAGTGAATCAAGTTTCATCGAAATCAGCGCGACAATTCACAAAATGACTCTTGCATAATAGCCACATGACATGTTTATAATCCACTCAAGACAGTTAAGGCCTTATGTTCATAACTCCACATTTTTCATGTATGCAATAAATATATTTTGTTAATTCATTTGGGTATCTACTTTATTTCCACATTTTCCATAAGAAATAACTTCAAGTACATAGGCATTGCCAAACACTAGATTTATTGCCGTATTTATAGAAAATAGTTTCATTGGATCAAAAAGTTGAAGTACACCAAAGTTGTCCATCTCTTTAAACTACATTATATGGGAGATTCCAGAAATGTATGCAATTATGTTTTGGAAACTTCTGAAAGGCCGATTCACATCATTTGAAGGTCATGAAGGCAACGTGCTTTTGTTTTAATTTGGGGAGTGAACGTATATTTACCCTAGTCTACCCCAATCAAATCCATTTCTTTATAGGCTCTTGCTAGTTTTTTCACAGGAGCATTGTCAGGTTGGAACTGCAAAGGGCCTGGCTCAAATAGCTGAAATATATCGCATGATGAATTCCCTCAGTTGGAAATATAGGGCCTCTTAATCAGCATGGGACAAAAAAAGCCCATTAAACCGAAAAGGACACAACCTTATGGGGACAGGGGTGTTCACTTACTTTTGGCCAAATTGTGTACCATGATCGGATTTCTTGAGGTGTGTTCGATGCATGCATATTCCTCGCGTGGATCCCACAGACATGTAGTGTGTAAAATGGCAGCACGATTCAACACAACAGTTGGACAGATGCCATTTGGAGGGTATATGTTTGTGTCAGAATACCCAGAATCATAGCTGACAGAGCCTTTAAATAGAGCAAACAGAAAACCAATTGTTCTCATATGTAAAAGGCATGGTCATTCTTAACTTCTCTCACAATTTAAATGACCTTACAGATGTAAATAGGAAATGTATAGGCAATTGTAAATTCTTTATTGCAGTGTTTGCAGGACTGGATTTCTTTTTAATAGCCATCCGACTGTTATGGAACATCAATGCAGTGCGCAAAAGAAATCCCCTGCTCCCGATCAATCTCAAATGCATTGCAATGCATCAGAGCCTAGATTGTGTGACTGTGGTTTTGCACTCGCTTTCATTGTGGTTTTGACTGAGAGGACAACCATTTTTCTCACACACGTATAACGCTGTATCTATCTAGCCTGGCCTTGTACATGTCATAATAATGTGTCCACTGTCTAGTGTTGGAATGCCTGGCACGCAGAGCCCTCCCGTCTCCTTCAAGCTATCTTCTCCTGTGAATGGCTCTTCTTCAGCGCTGCCTGAGGTAACTCAGCCCGGGTGAGACGCAATCGTGGTTAACTTTTGCAGATGGAGCAACATCAAGCGCTCCTTTCTTCTTCATGCTTCCATGAAAAAAAAAGCCCAGTCTCCACGCTAAGTTGATGACGACAGCTTTGAGGGGGCAGTGACGAGGCTGCCCCGGCTCATCGCTACACTTGACACTTTTTGCTCTGTGTGTAATGTGCGTCTTTGTGTGTGTCTTGCACATGTGGATCTGTGTGTGTGTGTGGACTGTATGCATAAGGGAAGCATTGTCATGGGCCCAGGGAGCGTCAGGGGGTGAAAGGCACAGAAAAGCCATCTTCACACATAGACAGACACACATTATGCACTCACACACATACATACATACATACATACACGTGTCACACACACACACACACACACACACACACACACACACACACACACACACACACACACACACACACACACACACACACACACACACACACACACACACACACACACACACACGCACACAGTCATAGGGCATCAGCTGTGACAGACTTCATATAGATGTGCCGAGGATTGGAATGCAGAGAGGAGGAGAAAGAGGAAAAAGGAGAGGGGAGGGGGGGCTTCTGATCTGTATGATAGAGACGAGGCCATGGTTGGGACTGTCAACAGAATAGCCTGCTGATAGCTGAGTGATAGCATTAGGTGTGGCCAGGGGCTGTGATAGGTCATCAATCACCATTAATCCTCCCCTCCCCCCCCACACACACACACACACATACACACACACATACACACCTCCATCAAGGATTGATTCTGGTGTTGGGGGAAGGAGGAAGGCGATGTTGAAACTGGTACAAGACCAAATAAGGTGCGGTAAAATAAATATCTGGAGGATTGATTCCTTAGTATACTTCCAGTTTACAACCATGAAAACTTAAGGTTTGTCTTACACTTCAATACTGTGTCAATATCTTTCTAGGGCACATCCGCAGTGCCATACAACCAGAAGCATTCAACTTAATCAACAGGTAGATATGAGAGGCTCTAGTATCGCAGCACTAAGGTCCATGCTAATTATCCATAAGCATTTCCATCAACACTATTTGATCGTTTTGATATTACTCACTTCTACCTTAGCCTTCGTGGCTTCTAATGAACACCAATGTGACATTCATAAATTATAACCTAAAGACTGTATATTCTGAGACAACAATCCATCATAGTAGATTTGGTTAGTTGCCTACTAGCATAATGCAAGGAGAGAGAAAAAGGATGGGCCGACATGACACTGACTTGATTGTGCAATTGATGTATTTCGACTGCATGAATCATTCATGGGTGCACTTTTCGTGTTGGTAAAATAGTCAGCGATATTTAACCTTTTCTCTACGGAAGTCACCTAACTCTCTTAGGACTGTTGTCAGGGTGTTTGGTACTTTCCCATATGTAGTAGTGACATAATAATCAAGTAGGTGGGGAAACTGAAAGTAGGATGTTGTCATCGCAAAGGAAAACACCCAACACACCTATGAAACGGATCAGAGGTTTCATTTTAGTTCATAACAGTTTGACAAAATTAAATGACTCATAATTAATAATATTAATAATAGCCTTTATTTGCATAGCACCATTCATACAGGAAGTGCAGCTCAATGTGCTTTACAATATAGAACATCCATGGATTACAAGAGTGCCTAACATCGAAAGAAAATAAGAGGAAAAATATATCACATTATATTAACGAAACATCAATAAATAGCATTGATACTAACAGTCAACATATGATCAAACAACGTAATAAAGTCATACAGTATTTGTTTGACTTCAGTGGTCTTAATAAGCCAACACTCTGAAAGTTTTTCTCCTTATGCAATCTACAACCTGCTTTTTGGTCCACACACAAATGGTGGAAAATGTGTGTGTGCTAATCGAAAGGTTCACTTGAGCGACAATGGTTTGCAAATCTAAATCCTTTGCCATTAACCTAATTTAAGCTTCAACGAGCAGCTATCAGATCAGCTCCTCGGCCTGAACCGATCATTCACCACTGCCAATCACCTCAAACTGTCGTGGAAAAAAAGGGATTATTGCGTTACCTCATTGGGACGCTAATTGAGCCAATAATACCCTTTTAAATGTGTCCATTGCGTGCTATCACCTTACCACACCATGTCAATTGCTTAGCCCTCAGGGGACCCTCCAAGTCGTCCCCACCCTTTGACCCCGGCATACAACCATTCCTTTGATAGTAAGAGTGGAGGTCGCCGCCCGAGTCTCGTCATCCAACTTTTTGGTTTTGATCGCTACAGGAATGCTGACTTTGATATCTGCCCCCCTGTGTCATGTCTTTTGTCCCGTGGCAGTTGTAATTCAGTTTCATGTCAACCTCTTCTTTTAAAGCTGTACTACATAGCTATTAGTATTGCTTTGGTCTGACTGTCATTCACCGAGATCCTTTCCAAACTAAACTATCTCACCTAAAAACTTAATCCAGTGTTGTAGTTTAAGCTCGGAGAATATTTTTGGATCCTAACTGGAATTTTGTTTTTATATTGTCCCTGGTAATACATTCCTTTTTTTCACGTCACGTGGTGAATGGGCTTAATCACCATTGTGCCAACTTTTTTGGCCATGGCTTGAATGTAAGCATCGTTCATTCATATGAAAAAGTTACGCACTATAGCTTTATGCGAAAAAAATTTTGTGGACGATAATCTAGTGAAAATCTTATATCGTAACGCTTTATGCTATGCGCGAAAACCCCCCCCCCCCCACTCTCTGTTTGTCTGGCTGCAGTCAATGAAGCCTTGTGTATGTACTCCTGGTTGTTGTGTGCTGTGGGTAAGCTCTGACTGTCTCCCAAAGGCTCCATTGTTCTGCACTAGATCACCCTATATGGATGAGCGTCACAAGTCCGGCCAGAGGGGTCTAGAGAGGAGGTATCGCTGTGTGTGGGTTGGAGGCAATGAGGAAAAGCCACAGAGGGGACAAGGGATTATGGGTATTAAAACCAGCAGAAACTGATCTGATTGAATGGAGCGCGCTGGAAGTCAATCAAGTCAAACGGGAACTTCCTGTTGCTATTCCTGGACGTCGCCCCCCCCCCCCCCCCCTATCCCCCCATCACAATTTTTTTTTTAAATCACTTTAAAGAGCATATACAGTAGAGTATAGAACCATGGCCCGGAATTATAATCAGCCATTTTAATCAACGCCGGCCCGGCCTAGTCCGCGGTCAATATCTCCTAAGTGCTCGCTCAATCGTATAAGCGCCTCGGCGGAGGGACAATAGATAGCATATGGCTTAACGTTTGAGCTGACAGATGTCCACGCCACACCAACATAGAGAAGCAAGAAACTAAAAAATAATCAGGATGACTTTAGCTCTGAGCTGCCCAAGAGAGGCAAATTATAAGGCCTGCCTATAGGGGGCAAGGGGGGTCAGAGTTGGGGGGCAAACAACAATGGTGCAAGACAATTAGGGGGAGGTGGGGAGTGTTGTAAGTACACCAGCCCCCCCCCCTGTTAAAAACCAGCTAAGTAGGTCACGTTAACAGGTCCTCTGACGTGACAGAGATGCATGTTTGACTTTTACAGTACAAGACTTTGGTTTAGTTTCCTTTTTTTTTATATATTGACAGGTTTCATTATACATTATAAATTGTAGCTGAACCGCAAAGGCCAATACGCAGTTTCAGAGAAGTGGTTGGGACTTTCCATGTTCAACTCAAATACTATTATTAATGACCCTATTGGCAAGAGCTATGGATCACTGTGTCAAGCATTTTCAAAACATTTTACTTTCACTTTCTGTCCACTTCTTCTTTCCCCCGCCTCTCACTGGTTTATGGTAAGAGAGAGGGGGAATCCCTGAGAATTCCCCCAGAGAAGGTGTGTATATATTACACTGTACATTCTGTAATAGAGAAAACGTGCTGGCCTTTTTGGATTTTTTCTTTAAGGTAATGTCCAGTATTTTTGAATGGAGTTTTACAATAAGCCCCGATTCTGAAATAGGCTAATAAGGCAATTTCAGGAAATGAAGCATATACAGTAGTTTTGTTGTAAATGGGGAATTTTAGCCACGCTGTCAATGACAAAAAAACACCAAATTCAGCCTCCCAGTTTGTCTTTGTGTAACGTACTGTACACACACACACACACACACACACACACACACACACACACACACACACACACACACGCCTGGCACATGCAGCCCTGGAAATGGTGTCAGCCCAGTATAAATCCCTTTTGACATATGAGCATGCCAGTGACCTTATTACCATGACAACAGCTTCTACAGGATAATAACGTTGTGGCAATGCTGACACAATATGACACAACAGCGCCGAGGCTTATCATGTGTTGTGTTGCTAAGAAGTCAACCACTGGCTCTTCATTTTCCTTTTTACTGATTCTTCTCTATTCCTCCGGCCTCATGTGGTCCATGTCTTTTTTTCTGTATTTGCCCTGATTTCCCTGTGTTCCTCTCTCCCTTTCTGTGTGTGTGTGTGTGTGTGTGTGTGTGTGTGTGTGTGTGTGTGTGTGTGTGTGTGTGTGTGTGTGTGTGTGTGTGTGTGTGTGTGTGTGTGTGTGTGTGTGTGTGTGTGTGTGTGTGTGTGTGTGTGTGTGTGTGTGTGTAATGTACTTGGAGTATTGAGGTATATGGAAAAGTCTTTGAGCTTGAGAGGAAAGCATCCTTCCAGCAGCTTTCAAAACAAGATTGATACAAAGGTAGGTCAGGCCTGTCCCTGGGCTTGTGAGCTCTCACTTCCCCAGTGTGTGTGTGTGTGTGTGTGTGTGTGTGTGTGTGTACACCCACACAAGAGTCCTAAAATACATGCTTCTTCTTTCATACATGTGAGTACATTCAGCAGAAGTGAACAACCCCCCCCCCCCTTTCCCTTTCTGCCTCCTTCACTCCCCTCCATCCATCTTCAGAGGGAGAATTGAAATTGAACAGTTTCGTATTAAAGGGTCAATTCATCCATTTTGCTCGTCAAGTTTCACTACCGAAATGTTTCACTGTCAATAAAAACTGTTGTATATTGTATTGTGTGGCTCTGGACCAAGCTTTCCAAAGTTTGAATAAAATAGCTCAGATGAGCTCATCATCATATTAAAGGTGTTATATAGTTGCTTTATGGGAAATGTAGGATCCTTGGGTTTTTGAGCTTGATCCAAACAATAGGATACAATTGATATTTTGATCCAATAATGGATCCCAGAAAATCTGTAAACACATGTTGATGTTTAAGCATTGATGGTTAAAACATTTGTACCACCATTTTCCTATCTACTACTATGATTGTTCACTTTATTCAGTTGGATTACATAATAGGTTTCCTGCACATGCTCACCCACTTTGAGCAATTGACCTTATTGATTTTCAAGGAAAGTCAAAATCCTCCAGATTTGAGCCAATATCAGTGTTGGATGTTGCATGTTGAAAGAGTGCAGCATTGAAATGAAGGCTAAAGCTGCTAATTGCCTCTTTCTAGTAGGTCAGACCTTTTATATCTTTATATTAAATTATAAGTTTAAAAAAATACTATTTCAAAGCCATTTTGAATAGTATTTCAAGCTCATTTTGGAAGGTGCTGAGTTTTACCACCCTAACATTTCCACTGCTAATCCATTTCCACTGATTTGCGTGTGTGCACCTTGTTAGCCGACTTCATTTATACACAGCTCATTTGGTATCTTCAATCAGAAGGAAAATTAAGAGCTAAACCAAAATAGTCTGCAGCAGGCACGCAATTACTCTACAAACTTTGGTGAGCAGACGGCGCAGTCAGAGGTATGGTAGCGGGGGATGGATGGAGGAGTAGTGAGTCAGAGGGGAAGAGAGAGAGGGAGAAGTGCTGATGAATGGGCTGATGGCACACTGACCCACTAATGTTGCAGCTGCATTGCCAGTGGCACTGCCTGGCCTGCTAAGCACACACACACACACACACACACACACACACACGCACACACGCACGCACACACACACACACACACACACACACACACACACACACACACACACGCACGCACACGCACGCACGCACGCACGCACACACACACACACACGCACGCACGCACACACACAAACTAGCCCCTTTACGCCACATCTAGGCCTTTGTTTGGATGAGTCATGTGCATTTCTATGGTTGAACTTTTGGATAAGGGCTGCTGAATTAAGCACTGAAACCACACACAGGCACACGTCTTCATCTCAGATTGACTCAGAATGTTAATGTGTACATTCACTTATAATTTTTTATGCCACTTTATAGTTATACTTTACTAGATTTCAGAGGCTTTAGTTATTTGGTTCTTTACAAAGGAAGATTTTGGCACACAAAACTCATGAAGAATATATAAAATATGTTCTTAAAACAATAAACTACCATTCAACTACTAACAGTTTGTACACATATACAGTATACATTAAATTCCGCTAAATGAATCCATTTCTCTAGCTTGGTATCAGTATTTGTACTTAAGTAAAGGATCTGAAAAGCACTGTTTTGAGGAAGCAGTGCATTGCCTGGCTGGGCCGCACAGGAAACATACAAAGCATGTTTCACAACTGTTGTGCCCCCGCTAAGTTTCTAAATGTGTCAAATATATTTCCGGATCACACCTAATGAAGTTTAAGTGTATAACCTTGTTGTGGGGGCGAGAGGGACTGCTGTAGTACAAGATTAAAACCTATTATATTTTACCTAATTTTATCCTTAGTTTACCTCTGTTTATCCTTTTGTTCTTATTGCACCGTGGGTCGGAGATAAACGCAATTTGTTTCCTCTGTATATCTGGACTGGTACATATTTTGAAATTGACAAATAAAGTTGACTTTGACTTTGACGTGGATAGGAGGTTATCCGGGGACGGTCATCATGTGACGTTTATGAAGCCAAAACAACTGTAGAGGGGGAAACAAACATATAAGACTCAGGGAAGTTACTGCGCCCGGCCAAGAAGAAGTCCTGCATATTAAAACCCCATCATTTAATAGCTTGACTGTTTGTGCCTATTAAACACATGAGATATAATGTGTCAGTAAGACGACTATAGACACATTTTGTTTGCTCGCCGCTTCCCCTTTTTTCAAGCTTAACCTAATGGTCTTCTTGCTCTGTACTTTCACATCTGTAGCACAGACATGAGAGCAATGTTGATGTTCTTTTTTCTTTAAAGATTAACAATCTATTTCTTCAAGCAAGCACACAATGTCCTGTATAGAAGGTAAAGATATGTTGATGTCAAACATTTGCACAATACCTCTTGCCACCATTCGAATCCTCCAATCTTTACAATCCAATTCCACCAATTCCCAAGTTGCAATGTCATAGCTTTGGAGATAAGAGATAGGCCATCTCTGCATCTCTATAACATATACACTTATCCTTACTACATTTGAAGCAAACAGTCATTCAGCATTCAAACCATTGAAGCTGTTGTTGGTTCTGTGTACTTGACTAATAAAGTCAATCTGAGAGACTGTATGTTAAGATGCTACATATCTTATTAAAAGCTTCCAACACCTTCCAAGGTTATCAGTGCTGCCAGTGACGGGTGTGTCCCCTTGAAATGACAATTTATACACAAACACAAACCAAACCAAGCAAAACACGATAACACATATCCTCAGGGAGAGGAAACACACACACACACACACACACACACACACACACACACACACACACACACACACACACACACACACACACACACACACACACACACACACACACACAGGCAGTATTAGGATTTGATTTGACTGAGAGCTAGTGACAGGTCGGTGCAAGAAGCCCGGCTTGGATGTGGCGCTCGTTCAGGGCGGCTTGACACTGCCCCTCTAATATCCCTGTTAAGAGACC
>NC_137221.1:19766190-19823690 GCF_949987685.1 Ammodytes marinus
AGACACACACACACACAGACACACACACACACACACACACCATTGAACAGCCCCTTTCTCTCTCCTATTGCATTTCCTCCCTTTGATTAGCAAAGAAAAACATTATTGTGGTGGCTCATTGATCGGCCGAGAGTTTCACACAGATAGATAGTATTTATGGCCGTGTGCCCGAGGAAAAACACACACACACACACACACACACACACACAAACAAGACCAGCACAATTTACTTCTCCTTTCACGCTTCTACCCCCTCATCTATAACACACACCCCCTCTTGCACTCTCTCTCTCTCTTTATTTTTCTCTGTCTCTATCTATGTCGCTCGCCCTCTGCCATATCACTTTCCAATCAGCTAAATTCCCCTGGCACAGCTGAATAATGTGTCATCATTCACTATAGCAAGTGCCTGTGCCCACTCACACACACTTCAAAACACACACACACACAAACGCTGGTCCTGTCCTATAATGTTATTATGGCACCCACTGACTCAAATTACACTGAATCAATAGGTCTTGTTTATCAGTCGGGGGCCTCCCTCCTCTCAATTACAGCCCGGGGGAAACATCTAGGGAGGGGAACGTGCATGTGCATACAACATACTACGTGTGTGTATGTGTGTGTGTGTGTGTGTGTGTGTGTGTGTGTGTGTGTGTGTGTGTGCTTGTTTGCTTGTGAGGTCTCTTTTAAGATGGCCCCGGTGTGTTATCAACCTGGCCGGCCGGCATGTTGCTACGTGACTCTGTATAAAGGAACTGTAGTGGGTTCATGTGAGAAGAGTCCTTTGGCTGTCCCCCCTACACACACGGGGCCGACAACAGCAACATCAAGGCAGATATTTTTGCCGATAGCCAGATAAGCTAATTGACTCCCCGACTGTCTCAATGAAAAGCCCATTGAGATGCAGGCGAGGTGCCAGAGAAGCATCCCACACAACAATGGAGGAGAATGTTAATGACTTGGCTTTTTTTGACTGCAAGGTAAACAAGGGACAGCAGGCCACCGAAATGCCTCGTAGCATTCATCGGGGCCACATTATCACACGGCACACAATGCAGCTGTTATGGGATTCACTGATAAACATTCCTGGAATCACAGGCTGTATTTGCAGTATATCCTTCCTCCTGTGTTAACTTTCTGTTACCATCCATGGTGTCAGCTGTAAAAAACACTAAAAACAATTATCTATCATCCTTTTTGTTTCTCATCTCTTGGTTACCTTGTTAGGCTTCCTTATCCATGAAAATATTGTTTTTAATATTTTTGGTGTAGGCGGCTGGGCCTTTCTTTTGTCAGTATGCGCCTCAATTTCAATTAAAAAAAATTATAAAATGAACCTCAAGAGAATCATATAAATAAATATTTGGTTGTTGTGTTACCTGATTATTACTGAGGGGTATGAGAACACATTTCTTAACAAAATGTGTTTTATTTATTTTTTCATATTAATATTATTGACTTTTTTTTACATCTAAGGTGTTACTGGTCAATTACGACCCATAAATATTTATTTCAGAAAAGAGCAAAAACACTTTTATTTCAGCATTATACGAACACACAATAAAAACCAGAACAAGTCACAACACAAAATATAGTTTTGTCAAGTCAAATAAACAACAACCAATCAACAAATCAAACCAATCTAGTTCCAAAACTAGTAAAAAAAACTGAGTAAAAGTCTCTGTGTGCATGTGTATGTGTGTGTGTGTACAGATGTGTGACAAAAAGCAACACTTTCAGTGTTCTTTGCAGAGATATTTCTTGCAGGTAAAGCACAATACTTTTATCTATCTGTCCTTAGTGCTTCGGCAGACTTGACACCTCTTATTTTTAGAATCAGGTAGCCATTTTCACCAAAAACATGATCCAGAACTTGGCTCACTGTATATCTCCTCATTTTTGAATACTGTAAATAGGAGATGTGCACTCTGCAAGTCACCAACTCTATACTGAATTGACCTCACATGTCTGGATGTGCCCGTATGTTTGTTTCGCTTTTATTCAGGTATAAGGGCAAAAAAAGTCAAAATGAGAACCCCCCCAAAGCTCACATGATTGGGAGAGGAGCTGACTGTCATTGTGTTGGCTGACAGTGCACTTATGATTTCAGTTTTGGCTCTAGTAATTGTTTTTTAAATCTTATTTCATAACAAAAGACGACCCTAACTCCACAAGTGTTATAAATTCCACCAGAGCATTTTATAATTAAGTGATTTTTTTTTTTTTTGTTGAAAAAGAGGTTCCTGAAAAAGTCAAGAAATCTTGATGCAATAAACAAAATGTAAGTGGTTCATTTATGCATTTGAAAACCAAAACGGGTCGTTGGCGACCCTAACACGAGAGGAAGGATATACACATGTTAACGCCCAGGTGACTGCAGCAGGAGGGGCTGTTAAGGAATACAAGGGAGGGGGTGCATACAGGTAAAATTTCCAGTTCACCTTGCTTCATATTTTGATTCTAACCCGAGAGATAGCAAGGTTACATGGTTTAGCAGCCATATTTCCCCAAAATGGCCTCAAAACCTGAAATAGTCATCCTCTGGGAACAACTTGGAATGATGGTGGGCAAGATTGTATTTGATCAGGGTGATACATTATTAGGTGGTGTATATTTTAGCCTAGGGGGTTATCTGGCTTAAGGCTTGGGTATATTTAACCACAATATTGGGGCAGGGTAAATGATGGGCCTGTGTTGGCAAATAAGGATGTTCACTTTTCCTTATTTGGTTTTTCTTCTGATTGGTTAGAAACAACTGGGTTGTCAACCAATGCAACTTATCAACACTATATGTGTTTTGTATACCATTACTGTATATCTGTTCTTGTCCCCATTGAAATACTCATTGCTTATTGTGTCATATGTTTCACCTTGCCTTCCTGTTATAAAGACTCACATATGAGCTACCATACATGTCGGAAAGGTTAATTGTCTTCTTCCTAATCCAGGTGACACACATGCTTGAAATACAATGTCAATAGATTATAGCATCAGTTTACTCATTTAAAGGTGTTTCTTTGGTATTGCTATCACACCAGTAGCATTCCGGGTGGGCCACATTGACTGACAGCCAAGGAGATAAACCCCTCCCGTGGGGGGTCGGTCAACCCTTGTGTGGACACACTCACAGACAAGCAATTAGCACAAATGAATACAGACCACACAACCAATTAGAGCACCACTGTTAAGCCCCCCCTGTATGTAAATCAGTCCAGGAATTTGCAGGAGAAAGCTCTCAAGAGCATACAGAGATGCAAAAGTATTGAAAAAAAAGAAAAAGAAAAGTATCGGCAGCGGAATTGAAAAACAAATGCAGATGCAATTAGGAGGCGGCGAAAAAGAGGAATATATGTGTGCTTGAAAGAGAGGAATCTTAATAACGAGAGTGGGATGGAAGCAGAGTGATGGAGGGAGGGTTGGTGAGATTAAGAAAGAAGAAGCAAGGCGAAGTACAAGAGGGTGAGGGGGTGGAAACACAGCAGGAGAAGGAGAAGAGAGAGAGTGACGAGAGACGTAGTGAAACAGGCCTCCCATCAACCAACATACTAACATGGCTCGCTGTGTATTTATAGCACAGGCCTGGTGTGTTTGAGTGTGGGCTTCGTATGCAGGGGCAGACTCCAGGTACCCCTTTTGATCATATAGATGAGAATGTGTGTGTGTCAAGTTTGTTTGTGCACATATGTGTGTGTAAGATCATAAATTCAGCCGCCAAGACTTCACGAAATGTGGTTCATTTTGTATGCGATCCCCCTTCCGCACTTGATCACTTTAAAGACATGCCATGGCGCAGCGCGGAGCATGCATGTGACACCTCTAACTCCTCCGATATGTGCAGGCACACACATCTTCCCGTTCCTTCGGTGTTTTATTTATTGGAGCACGCCGCACATGTCCTATAGCCCATATCCGCATTATAAACTGGTATTATCCTAGTTGATGCCTATGTCAAGGTTTTTCCCCCCATCCGTGGTTGGCCAGTGACATCAGACATGTCATTAGTTCATGCGTTTAGCGCCTCATCACGTATACTCATGTTTGGTAATCTCAGCACGTCACACTCAGCTGCTTGACTGGAGCGCTGGCAGACTGAGAAAATCTATGCTAATGGGATTTAGCTCATGGTGGTAAATCCTGTCACATCAATAGTATTTCCCCATTTTAATTTCCCATCAATGCGGCCCCTTCTGTTTTATTACAATGTCACTGGCAAAAATGTCAGTGGGTCATTCTTTGTCCACGGGTAACACAAATCTGCCTTTTAGAGTCTCTAAAGCTCATTAACTTGTAATATCTCATTTGTTTACTCCAGCCAGGGCCAAGAAGTCATATTGAACGCAAATCTCCTCAAAAGCACAACTAGTTGTTTTTACACTTAAACAAATGAGTAATAGTAAGTGTACCGTCAGTGAGTTCTGGAGGAGCTGGTATAGCAGAGCTCAGCTAGCTGTTGCTAGTCTTTATCCTTACAGTAAGCTTACAGTACCTAGCTTTGTGCTAAATTGACACATTCACGAATGACATCAATATTCTCATCTAACTCTTGGCAAAAAAATAATTATATGTACCATTGAGTATTTCCCAAAATGTCAAACTATTGCTTCGATTTCAAAGAAATCATGAAATTCCTGGTAGCATTTCTTCTCGAGATTTTGAGACTTTCAAGATGCAAGATGGGTGAGGATTCACTTTCTCTGTCTAATCCTCTGTTTACGTCTGGTCTCTCTCTCTCTCTCTCTCACTCTCTCTCTGTCCCCCCTACCTCATATCTCCAGCCCTCCATCCCTCATTCCATCCTGTGTATTGGCTGTCCCAGTAAAGTCTTGTCTGTTTACCCAGAAAGTAAACAGTGGAATGAATGTGCGGGTCACTGTCAGGGTCACTTTCTCCGCATCCTCTTCCCCTCCTCCTCCCACCAACCATCCATCCATCCTACGCTACCCATTCCGGCCCCATCTACCCCAGCCTTCCCCATGCTGCCTGATTATGTGCTGGTAATGAGAGGTCTAGACATGCTTGATCAGGATTATGGCCCTGGAAGGCAGGCAGGCAGGCAGAGCGAGGTCAAGCAGGGAGAGGCAGCTTTTTCTTGGACACATTCACCCCTGTGGGCCTTGGATGGGCACCAAAAAGCCAGGCCAGCGGTTTTTGAGGAACGTTTAGGAGATATAAGGGATGAAACAAACGTAGTCATAGATGTCCTAGTTTCTGCAGTATATAAAGTAGCAGTAGTACTAGTATATTATTATAATGGGACAGCTTTTTGGAGGGAAAACGTTCTCCAATCTGAAAAGTATAATACTTATAATCATACTTTCAGTAAACATAGCAAGGCAAGGCAAGTTTATCTATATAGCACAATTCAGACACAAGGCCATTCAAAGTGCTTTACAGGGGCATACAATACATCAAGATTAGACATTATAAATGGCATTCTAGAGACAGTAAAAACTAATAAAATACATCAAGATTGAAGATCAGCTTACATTAGACATCATGTTGGCTGATCACATCTGCGCCTGTTCGGACTGAAGTCTCTTTTGCCAAATTCGAGTGTAGATGAGAGTTGGCAATTACATACCAGTCGACGCAATATTCAAGTTGTATCTCTTAAAATGTCGAGTAGCAAATATAACTTTATGAAGTGTACTTGTGTTTCCATTCAAATGTGTATAAGCAATATTGTGCAGAATAAATCAGAACTGCAGTGAATGATTCAATACAGAATAGGTGCAACAGATTCTGAAAGTATGTGACGAGATAGCATAATTGATTAAATACCAAAATAAACTAAAACACTGTGGCATTTTACTGCCTGTTTCCCACTTAAGATTTCTGTTATGAACGACTTTGTTTCCATGACATCTATGTGCACCCTGCGGTGTTCTTAAAATACACCAGGCAAAGTCGTCCAAACAACCGATAACATTGAGACTGCATTATTAAAAGATCGGTGAGTAGTGTTCATCTGTTTGTGATTTGCAATGTATTTGAAGCACAGCCTTGACTTTTGAACCGTTCCATCTGGTGCTTTGTATCTCTTCCCTGCTTTAGGTGCATGTACTGTGGATGCATGTGTTGGAAGGTACAGGACACCAGCTGTTAAAATAATGGTCTTTCAGTCCACGGAGATCCCATTTTCATCTCTGCCGTTCCCACATGGATCTGATTTATTGTCATTTCCAAAATATCCGAGAGAGGACAAGGATACTGCCACTGGGAAATTTCAGGGGGGGCAGCCGTGGCAGGATCCCTAATTAAAAAAATAAATGCACTGACTGTGAAAATAGCTCCAAGCAAAGAGGATAATTTAGAATTCAACCCTCGTCACCTTCTTGTTGGGGATTGGGGGAGAAGGGGGGGGGGGATAGGAACAGGATGGTCCAGACAGAACGCATTGCCCTTTCCACTGGATTACAGGATGGACAGAGTGTCTCCCTAGGTGACCTTGAGCAAAATGCTAAATGGTCCGAGACATTTTTTGGAAATGTTGACACGCTGCTAGAAAGTAAACAAATCTGAAGGTTAACCGAAAGGGATTGGTGATATATTATCAAAGACAGAAAAGTAACACACACAACTTAGCCTGGGTGTTTTGTCAAAGTGTTAAAACATCCCCGGAAAATGAAAGGTGAATCACTAAACCATCAGTCCATTAGGGACAACATTTGCTAAGGTGTAGTGATCAGGTCAGGGTTCTGATTTGATGGTAAACATGTTCCTTCAAACTACTAAAAATATCCATATCACAGCAATGATGACATGGCGCCATGTTTTCTGACGCACTGTTGCGCGTGTCCATCCTGGGTTGGGAATGGGAACATTTTCATCTCTTGTGGTAGCAATGTTTTTGACTAAAGAAACTTGAAATCTTGAACTATAAGGGGTTTATAGTCCCAGAATGCAACACAAGAACCACATCATTTATCATTTCCCACTAGGCCTATGTGTGATCGCAGCTCAACACTACCTGCAGAACTATAGCTCCAACACAAATTAGTCTAATTAGCATTTACATTTTTGCTGTTGAATATTTGTAGATGAATGTGTTAGTTTAC
The DNA here is from genome assembly GCF_949987685.1 of Ammodytes marinus. NCBI lineage: Eukaryota > Metazoa > Chordata > Actinopteri > Uranoscopiformes > Ammodytidae > Ammodytes > Ammodytes marinus. The sequence continues at coordinate 19,773,252 of NC_137221.1, forward strand.
ACACACACACACACACACACACACACACACACACACACACACACACACACACACACACACACACACACACACACACACACACACACACACACACACACACACACACACACACACACACACACACACACACACACACACCTCTGTGGCAGACTGCTGTGACAGACTCAAACTGTTGAAAACCCCATATTCACGCCTCATCCCCATTCACAGCTCTTGTCTCTTCACACACACACAGACACACAGTACGCACATGGGACTCGGAGACACTGAGGGAATGATAACAAAGACATGTTAATGTGTGCTAATGATGTCGTTATCTCCTGACGAGTGCAAATGGAGCGAGAGATTAACACCGACGCTACGGGGGAATGAGGTGCGGGTTCACTGCCACTTGTGTGTGTGTGTGAGAGAGTGAGTGTGTGAGAGTGTGTGTATGTGTGTGTTGGAGGAGGTCTGTATATGTCTGGAAAATTGTAGAGATAGAAATGGGGATAGCGGAGGGTTAAATATGCACGTGTGGGTGTCACTCTGGTCTTTCGTCAACCCCACTTCTCCCCAAAAAACTTTGACCTTCTCCTGCGTCTGCTTAGCATCTCGCAGAAAGACGAAAACAGCGCACGCACGCACACACACACACACACACACACACACACACACACACCAAATTTATTTACTATGTTCTCTGGACAGTGTGCTCCATCTGAATACCAGCTGATTAAAGACATGGGCTGTTAAACGAAGGTCGTCCCATCCATGTTACAAGCTTGCTCAAGTCACTTTGACCACATTTCATTACCACTACAGCTGTAGTGTATACGCTAAAGTGCACACTCGCTATTTATCGTTCGGCCCATGCCCGCGTGGCTTTCACAAGCTTGCATCATGAACACCCACACATGTAGGCCTTCGCTCCCGTCCTCTTCAAATGAGATATCTTTCGCACTTATGCAGAGTGTCTTAAAGGACCACAACCAGGTGTTAAGGAAAATTCCTTTACAGATCCAATTGTCTGTTAAAATGGAAAGTGCACGGTCGCCAAAGTCACCAAAACGTATGCTTTTAAGTGTGAAGTCTTCATAGTTGTTCACTAAATCTTGCCGTCATAGAGAGGGATGGGTAGCGATTGGTGTTGATTTTCAGATCTGCGCAAGTACCTTGGTGATGAGAAAGCTATGAGAACCAGATGTAGTAATGTGTGCCTGTCCCTGGTAGCCGACCCAAATAATGGACTGTGGATTAGGTTTGGCTGTGGTACCATGAATGAAAAACAAATCCACCTGAAACTGTTCTGAAAATACCCCCCCCCCCCCCCCCCAGGCACATCAGCTGTTTGGACTTGTTATCAATTGAACAGCTCAGTTGACCAACAACAAGACAACCAAAAACCCAAAGAAAATGGTCGTATTTCTTCACTTGTGATGCAGCAGAATGTAAATCAGGCTCAGTCATTTTCCAACAACACCCCCACTGCTCTCAGAGCTCTCAGGGCTGTCACTCCAACCCTGATGTCTTTATTTTCCTCCACATCTTCTCCTAACCCTCTCCCTTCCTTCTGCCCGATGAATTTCCAGTCTGTCAGACCCTCTCTCTCTCTCTCTCTCTCCCTCTCTCTCTCTTTCAACTCTCCTTCTCTTTTTTCTCCCTCGTTCCTGCTACATCTCTATCATTTATGGCCTTATACCCAGGCTCTGGTTGTACAGTGGGGATGGGGGGATGGGCGGCGGTTGGGGTTTGCACGTTTTCCAAGCAGACTGAAATATTCATGTATGTGTGCCTGTGTCGCTGTGTGAAAACGAATTCACGTGTATCCCCCTCCTCACTCTGTTTTTTTTTTAACTGTATACGTATGTGTGCGTCTGCTGCTCACGTCCTATATAGTATGCAGTGGACAGCTGCTCGTAAAAGCGGCCCGCATGTTGATATGTGCACTTTTATGTGTGCGCTTTTTTATGCCAGGTGATGCGTGAAAGCCCTGTCGTTTGATTTAGCTCCCAAAATAAGCATGGGCACATCAATTACCCATGAACTGCTCTGCACACGCTCGCAAAAGCCCACCGAACGAGGAAGGTGGAATTAGCAGAACATGCTTCTCTTTACTTGCCAAGATGATATTAAGTGCTCCGTGCTTAAAATATCCTCTTTCTCTTTTAGCCCCAGTGTAAAACAATCTATTTTTAAAGGCAGGAATTGAATTCTTGAAACATGTTTTCGATATTTGGAGCAAGACCCCTGTTTTTTTTCCTTCAAGAAGAATGCAGTTCGTACTTACGGAGCCCCTAAAGGGACATGGAGGAAAAAAAAATTTTTGGTAAAAAAAAAAAAAAAAAAAAAAAAAATCAAACTCGAGATCTCGAGTTCAAACTCGAGATCTCGAGTTTGAAGTCAAGATCTCGAGTTTAAAGTCAAGATCTCGAGTTCAAAGTCGAGATCTCGACTTTGCCTTCAAACCTCTCTCACCGTCACCAATGGTCCATGCATCAAAGGCATATCAATTAATTTATGGGAAACCACACAATAGTGTCATGGAGGAGTACTTGGAGCATTCTTTCCTCACACTAACACCAAACTACAACCTATTTGGCCTAAATCTAACGTTTATTATGCACATTGGAGAGAAAAGTGACAATGCTTCACTTCATTTTGGCGCACCATGGACCGAGAGCGGAGGTCTAATTGTCAACACACACACACACACACACACACACACACACACACACACACACACACACACACACACACACACACACACACACACACACACACACACACACACACACACACACACACACACACACACACACACACACACACACACACACACACACACACACACACACACACACACACACACACACAATATGTAGACGGTATACATTTGACTATATCAAAACGTGAACGTTTCCAAGACACAATGCCGCCTACACTTGAGGAGAACTCTGTTTGGCTGTATTGGCTGGTCTGATGAAGGCTATTATGAGTCGCAAAGAGTAATTTGCACCGGATTAGACTATGTCCGCGTTCTCCAGTGACTCCATATGATCGGATCTTGAAGCACTCACAATAGTGCAGGCAAAATATGAAATTCAATTGGATTATGCGAACTTTCTATTTTTCTTCACTTGGAGAGAGAAAAAGCGCTGTTCCCGTGCGCTCTGGCAGCACTACACCTGTGCCCGGCGTGAGCCTCAAACTGCGTCTTAATAGAAAAGATAACTGCAGGTCATATGACAAAACTAGCGATCGGACTAGGTTAGTAAAGCCTAATTAAGCCTTTCCCAGGAAGGGATCGTGTGTGAATAAAACACAGAGTCTGGACTGGCGTATTTTTAATAGCCTATAGCAGAACTTCCTTTGCTGTGCGCTGGGGAGAAACAGACACGCTGGTAACTATTCTGCTCCAGATCTGCACATTGGACAGCGCCACGCGATCCTCACAATTTTGCTGCTGTTTAGTTAAAATTTGTGATTTTTTGGGTGCAATAGATGAATAACATGTGCCGTCGGGTGAAGCCTCTTATCTCTTTCGACCGTGTGCGAGACAAAACAAATCAGGCGCTGTTTCTCCCCAGCGCACAGCAGAGGAATTTCTGCTATAATTAGAAATCACCAGTGCAGACTCTCCTCAAACTATTAGTTTAATTTAGTTTTTATAATCAGCGATCGATTGTTTCATTTGTACACAGAGACAAACATGTAGGCATGTAGCGGTGTGGCACATTTACGCACGAAAGCTTCCCTCAGAACGGAAGAGAAAAAAATTAGCTTTTTTATTTAATTATTATTATTGTAGTCCAGACTGTGTTTTATTCACACACGATCCCTTCCTGGGAAAGGCTGAAAGTGTGAATGAGGCTTTACTAACTTAGTCCAATCGCTAGTTTTGTCATATGACCTGCAGTTATCTTTTCTATTAAGACACAGTTTGAGGCTCAAGGCGGGCACAGCTGGTGTAGTGCCAGAGCGCACAGGAACAGCGCTTTTTCTCTCTCCAAGTGAGGAAAAATAGAAAGTTCGCATAATCCGGTTGAATTTCATATTTTGCCTGCACTATTGTGAGTGCTTCAAGATCCGATCATATGGAGTCACTGGAGAACGCGGACATAGTCTAATCCGGAGCAAATTATAGCCTTCATCAGACCAGCCAATACAGCCAAACAGAGTTCTCCTCAGGTGTAGTGTAGGCGGCATTGTGTCTTGGAAACGTTCACGTTTTGATATAGTCAAATGTATACCGTCTACATATTGTGTGTGTGTGTGTGTGTGTGTGTGTGTGTGTGTGTGTGTGTGTGTGTGTGTGTGTGTGTGTGTGTGTGTGTGTGTTGACAATTAGACCTCCGCTCTCGGTCCATGGTGCGCCAAAATGAAGTGAATCATTGTCACTTTTCTCTCCAATGTGCATAATAAACGTTAGATTTAGGCCAAATAGGTTGTAGTTTGGTGTTAGTGTGAGAAAAGAATGCTCCAAGTACTCCTCCATGACACTATTGTGTGGTTTCCCATAAATTAATTGATATGCCTTTGATGCATGGACCATTGGTGACGGTGAGAGAGGTTTGAAGGCAAAGTCGAGATCTCGACTTTGAACTCGAGATCTTGACTTTGAACTCGAGATCTTGACTTTAAACTCGAGATCTCGAGTTCAAACTCGAGATCTCGAGTTTGAACTCGAGATCTCGAGTTTGAAGTCAAGATCTCGAGTTTGATTTTTTTTTTTTTTTTTTTTTTTTTTTACCAAAAAAATTTTTTTCCTCCATGTCCCTTTAGGGGCTCCGTAGGATTAAATGTATTTTAAGATGATTATTCTTTTTTTTGCACGGAGCACATGTATAATGCATCGGTTTGTAGCCGTACACACAAGCACATTTATTCAATCACTCTGGTCTAATGCTGTCTGTAGTGAACACAGCATCACTGTGAGTAATGTACTTTCTGTCTCTTCATAACCCACACGGCCTCTCAGGGAGCTGTCAACCGTGAATTCACTCTCCTCTCTCCTCTTGTCTTTGCTCCATCTCTCCATCCTCTAAGGTTTACAGACCAGCTGATCCCCCTTTTTTCTCTATCCGTCGCTGTCTTTTTTTTTCTACGCCCCATCCTTTTAAATCTCACTCTCTTTCTCTCTCTCTAAAACATGCAAACACACACACAAACACAAATCAACACAAATTGACATGCACGCCCCCCCCGCCCACACTTTCCCACCCCTCTCCTGCCCTTCTATCCCCCCTCTTATCCCTTCCCCAACCCCCCCCTTAACCCCACCATCGACCGGAGGCAGCAGCCGGTACATGTATAGCCGGTTGCTATGTGGGTGCCATGACAACCGTCATGAATTGGACATGGCGCTCACGTATCCAGGCGGATGTGAGCCTGTGTGGATGCAGCGCTTCAAATGGCGCTCACGTATCTAAGGGATGAAACTCTCTGGGGGGCTTTGGTATGGATGTAGACTTTTTTCTCTCTTGTTCAGACAGATTGTGTAAATGTGTGTGTGTATGTGTGTGTGTGTGTGTGTGTGTGTGTGTGTGTGTGTGTGTGTATGTGTGTGTGTGTGTGCGTGTGTGTGTGTGTGTGTGTGTATGTGTGTGTGTGTGTGTGTGTGTGTCCGTTTGCCTGCGTGTCTGCACATGCATGTGCCATAAGACCGGGTTGAAAGTGTTTTCAATCCTAGATACAAGTAGATCATTATTGACACACATGGATGCGGCAGACGAATGTAACTGTACACCCCATCAGGGATTTTATAAACATTTATTCACACACAACATCATTTTCCACACCCATCTGCATCCTACATGGGCACATTAAGGAAAAATATATGACCTCTATAAAGAAGATACATTAATATATGATCTATGGGGGCACCCTTAGTTCAGTTGGTAGGGCGTCCCCCCCTGGGCCGGGCCCAGCAGCAGACCAGGGTTCGATTCCCGCCCGCGGTTGTTCTCTGCATGTCACCCCCCTCTCTGCCCCATTTCACCTCTGTCTCTTCTCACTATCAATAAAGCATAAAAAATGCAAAAAAATATCTGAAAAAAGAAAGAAAGATATGATCTATAAAAAATAAACATATCGCAGCATCTTAAGGTGTGAATTAGCAAGTATTCCTGTGGGTAACAAAGCGGGATGTTAATTTACCGTTTCAACAAGATGTGCCTAAGGCTCATATGATTCAAAGAGAGTAGTGTTTTGTTATCTGATACTGAAAACTGTGTCCTGACGTCTGAATGAGTCTGACTGTATCATTTCTTTTTAAACAGCAATTCCACTCGACCGGTCAGGTGCGCTCTCAAACGAGAAATAGACACTTCAGTTTGGCATTCTGTTCATTCTTTACTCAGCTTCCACACCTCACTGGCTACACACCAATTTACAGTAGAAAGTTGCAAGGAGTATACAGTATCTATATCCTTTCTGTTGTCCACATGGTTTAAGCCTTTGTGTAACATGGGAGTTTTTTAAATACTTTTAATATGGTTTTCAAGCATTTTGAACGTCCTGCTTCACAGTAAAAAGCCCTCACATATTTAAACTGTTGCATGGAGCTGATGCTAGAAGGCTTCAATTTTCTAAACAACTGCAGAATTTGTTTACTATTGCCACTGATATTAGCCATATGAGCCAACTTTGCTGTTTTGGAAAGTTGACCTCTGTCCCTGATGCACTATGCTAACACAAACAGGAAAAATGACTACAGAAGAATTGGACTCAGAAATGCCTGTATGAAGGCTAATCAAGCACGGAAGGAGAAGTCCAGCGAATTGTTTCGATGGTTGTGCGTGGCTGGTTGATAATTTTTTTATTGCAAAATCGGATCCGTTTTCTCAAATGATGCCACTTGGATCGGCTTCTGTTTGGGCTGCAGGCCTAGGTTTTAATAAACACAGGAAACTACTAGCGTAATGCACCTAAATCTGTGACGGAACTCTTGGTGGTCGAGTTGCAACTACAATCAATGGTTTGTGATATTGCCATTATTATCTTGTCATTATGGGCCTTAGAAAGCATAGTAAAGAAGAACAGATCAGAATCAAGTCAAGCTCCAGCCTCTGATCATATCGCCAGGCAAGAAAGCTGCTGCGAAACCACAACCAAGATTCAATGACGGATGTTAACAAATTTGAGAATGAACATAAACTGGGCTATGTGTATTTCTTGTTTACAATATTTCCCCTGATCTTTCAATGATGGCCTCTTGTGTAGTCATTCAGAAGCGCTGTAAACTATTTTTCTGTATGATGTGGCAGCGCTTTCTTTACATGACTAGGCTTGAGGCATACCAAAGCCCTTTTGTGTTTGATCATTCAATCATGTAATGCCGATCAAAACATCTTACAAGGGGCCCATCGGAAGCAGATCACTGAAGTGGACGTTGCAATTTGAGCATCAACCGTTTGGAAACTGACGTGCCAAACAGAACAGAATAAACCAAATCTGTTGAGCTAATAGTTGAAGAAATTAAGGTCAACATTGCTTCAGAACAATGGAAATGTAACCGGACCAAACCAAACCAGGCCAGCATAGGCAAGTATAGTAGAGACCATTCAGTCCACAGAGACAGCAGCCACATTCAAAGCTGTGTTCAGGGCGCTGTATGTGCTGCTTTACTGTAATCTGTCTGTATGTCAGTCCTGCCAACCAGGGCATTCTGCGTGCCACCCCGTCCACATGTCCCCTCTTACCAGCTAGATCAGCAAAATAGATCTGTCAAGGATTTGCAAACACACACACACACCAAACAAAACCAAAACACCAAGAATTTATACAGTACATGTCCGTTTTCATCGGCTTCACCCACCCACACAAAGTCACACACACACACTGTTTTGCAACATCGGGTGCCCAAGGAATGAAGAGAATTCATCTTGGAGGTAGAAAAGGCATAGAGCTCTAAATATAGGCATCCCTCTCTTCAGCATTGTTATATAATGTAAGATGTCAGGAAATGGTGCGTTGATATGTAGTACAAGGCGTAAAAATTTATATTTTTTTTTACTTTTCTCTCTCTGTTTTGTGAATTTCCCAAGCCTGGCTGGTGCATGTGCTGTTCGACACACGGTTGCAACATGTGATTTTCATGGCACGTACTTATTAGGAGTGTATAAATGCAACCCTCATGGGTGGAAGCTCTAACCCTAACCCTAACCCTACACAACATCTGCTGTAATGGCAGCCATTGGATGCCTCATAAACCTCTGAATGTACTGTATCCCTGCGTTCAAAATCACATTCTCTGTTTTTTTTCTATTCTACATGCAACATCTGACCATAAAAAAGAATCCAGTTAGCAGGCAGTATGCTACGATTGGGACATACTTTTACTTATTTATTTCATCATAACATTGCGCCTTGATCTTGCCTCTTGCTTTTATATCCGTCGCATCCCCGGGTTGTTTTCATATGGAGGCTCCGTTGATGTGACGTCACTTCCAGTGCACACTGGACTGTGGGTCAGAATCGCCCAAATAGCATGCTGATTTTAACACTAAAAATCTCGGCCGGATGTAGCAGACATCCGGGTGTTTTTAAGCATACTAAATCTGACCACAACAATTGGGACATCCTAAATCTTTTTCTAAAAATATAAATAGCAGAAAGTATGGGGATTGGAACGCAGGGCAAATGTGTGAAGAACATTACATTTTTTTTCAACGTCTTTTGCAGGAGTTTGGAAAATGTATGATGTATGTTGTTTTTTTTAACATACTCCACACTCCAGAGGCATCCGATCACGTCTTCAGACTTCAAACAAGTTTACGAGCACACAAGGACTCGGCCACCCCCTCTCACCTCATAAACTTCTTTCACACTCTTCTTGACAGTGGAAAAGCCTTTGGGTTAGCTTTTTCATTATGACGGATGACCTTGTGTGAGTGAGCCGCGCTACATTAAAATGGAATGTGTTTTTCAAAGGCTTGAGTGGAATAGACCCGGCGTGCGTCAGTCAAGGCTGTGGAAGTTTGCACAAAGTAGAGAAAGCCACACACATCCACATGTGCACAAGTATGAAAAAAACACACACACACACACACTCACACACACACACACACACACACACACACACAAACTCTGTTTCCTTACACCTGCTATTTAAGTAGCAGGGCAGTAGGTCAGTGTGAATACATTTCTCCTGGAAATTTATTTTTGATTTTTCTTGTTAAGTCTGTCAATCCATTTCTTCATTTATGTTTGTCAGCCTGAAGCTTTTATTGAACTTTTTTTTTTTGTAAAAATATAATTGTATGTTGCGGTGCCCAAATTCCACCTTAACCTGAATGACAAACTAAAAAAACATCAATAGTTATATGTGTTTGCTGCTGAAAGACTAGCTTCAGATGCAACTGAATGTAGATCCTTTTGACAAAACAACCAGAACTCAAGGTCCACTTTCTCACTTGTTGGCACACAGTCCTCGGGAGCAGATTGCTCCATTGTAATGAACTATGCTTTTCTGAGCATTAGCTCAAGCTTGAAATCAGACCTTGAGTTTGGGCACCTTCATCAAATTTCTAAGCTGAAGAATGGTCATTGTTTTGTTCCTTATTGGGTTCAGCACAGACTTTTCAAACATGCTGTTAAAATGCGAGGGCACTTTATTTATCCGGAAGTTTATTTCCCATCTTCATCCCCCTCCCGTGGAATGCTCAGTGTGTGTACGGCAGCACCGGCAGAAGTCAACAAACCTCACTGGGAAACAACATTTCATTTGGTTTTCGACACATTTTGCGAGGAAGGAATTTATGGAATTTGTCACAAAAGGCACACAGAGGAGAAGCAGTGGGAGAGAGAGAGAGAGAGAGAGAGAGAGAGAGAGAGAGAGAGAGAGAGAGAGAAATTGAAAGAATGCTGAATGAATACTAAAGTAGACACTAGAGAGGACAGTTATTTCATGAATGGAGGCTGATTGAGTGAATTCAATGGAAACACCACAGCAATATGGTACACAAAAAAATGTGAAGTGTATACTAAAGAACGAGTGAGGAACAACCCGAGAATGTTCCAATGCTAGCATACTACTCAGATTGTCTTACCTGAGGGGGCACAGAAAGGGCGTGTTGTGGTTTAGTAAGCATGACGTAATAACACTTGTTCTGTAGTAACTCATATCTCATTATCTACTTTATAATCTTTGATTCAGTTATTCAGGCATCAACCTATTAGGGATAAACAAACACATTTCTGTATTCCATAGTTTAAAGCTTCACTAACTGAATTAGCTTAAAGACAAGCACAAGGATCCTGTTTAAGAATGTGGTAAATCACATTTAGGAATTGGTGCATGAATTGTATGAGGCAGACCAGCACACGTGCACTTACGTGAGCATGCATGTGTATGTCTGTGCAAACAGTTAGCTACAGGTCAGTAGGTATACTTGTTTTTGTCCTGTTGCATTTTCTGCAAACTTAGTTGTACCATGCAGAAAAAAAGCTTCTATTGTTTTTTTTTGTTTTTTTTCTTTCTATTTAGCCGCTCTGCTAGAGCCTTGATTAGTATCGGGAATAGGAGATCAGCGCAAAAAGGCAGATTGGCACCTAGATGGTTGCCAAAGGCTGGATAAACACTCTTAGTTTTCCAGGGGATTTGGTGTAAAGTGCCACTCCGTCTACATGTTCTAGGCCGGGGGTCACTAACAGGCGGACCGCGGTCCGGGTCCGGACCCAGACGCCGTCCTATACGGACCCGGACCTGTAGTCAATCAATTATTTAAGTATTTAAAATTTTGACGGGGCGCTTCTATTTTGACCGGCGCAGCTTTTCTAGACTTTACGGTACTGGTTTAGCGAATCAGGAAATGCTTTCGAGTTAAGCCATCCCGCCTCCTGCTACTCAGGCAGCCAATCGAATCTGTGCATTCCCGGCTCAGGCTGGCTCACAGACAAAAGCCTCGTTCGACTTGGAGCCGTCTTGCTCAGACTTGCGCAACTATGACACGCGTCTTGCTGAGCGCACAACAAAAATGCTGCAAAAATGATGTGCGCTCAGCAAGCCGAGCGTCATAATTGCGCAGGTCTTAGCTAGACGGCGACATCTCAAACGAGGCTAAAGAGACAGTGAGCTATCATGCGAGAGATGACAGAGAGAAGTGCAAGAATTACGAGAATTTCAGCGAAATAAGTCAGATTAGAGTGAGAAAGACAGCGGGAGGAGAGTGAGAGACAGCTTTCTCTCTCGCTCGCCCGCTCGCTCACCGGCTCCGTGTGTCGCGAGCGAGTTAACGAGCGATCAACAGCTGAGTTTTTTCCTATTATTTACTATCTATGGTTTTTTCCCCTTTTGTAAGACTGGTGAAAACCGGTCAAGGTGCAATCATGTGGACTCTCTATTACCCTGATGTAGACCTATGTGTGAATGACACAGACATAAGATTGACATAATCACCAATCGCCAGCAGCACTGCATCTACTGCCCACAACAGCAACAGGAAAAACATTATTTAAAAAAAAAATTTGTATGTAGTTTCAATTATCTACATTTTAAGTTTTACATATTCTTAGTAATGGCAGAATTTATAAATACAGGTTAATTTTTTAGCAAGATATTTGGCAGTAGCCCCCACTAACATTAGCGAAAGCTAGTGGTCATCCGTCCCTCAGTCCAGTTATCTGGCTGCTAGCAAGTTATGTTGTTTTGTTAATTTTTCTATTCATCTTAACTATATTAAATGTTGACCTTTTCTTTTATTATTTGCACCAGAATGCTCCGATTACATTCTAAAAACACAAAAAAAAATTACTGGGGGGGAAACCCCCAGACCCCCCTACAGGGGTTTAGTTTCTGACATGTCACTTTTTCAGAGCTTTTCAAAATTGCAAAATAAAAATCCAGTATTAGACAAAGTGGGAGATTACTATGTTAAACAAACATAGTAGGTATAGTGAAGTTTAGAAATGATACATTGAAAATATTTCTCAAAATTATTTAATTTTTCAAAAATGAATTATATATTTTATCTTTATTTTAAGATTATTATTATATTTATTTTCACCATTTTATTTTTAAATGCAGCCCTTCTCTATGAAGAGATTAGTTTCAGTTGAGTCACTTAAATAATACATATATCTTCAGTATTATATATCTATAATTATTTAAAAGTGAGAATAAATATTGTTGAAATGTTTTTGAATTGTTCTTTCTATATTGATCTGACAGTCAGTTGTTAATTACATGCAGACGTTGATACAACTACTAGGCTACTTCACTATATATCACACTGAATCATAACGCAAGTTAGACATTATGATGTTCCGGACCTTTGCTTGAGGACATTTTCTCTAACTGGACCTATTTGAATTTTAGTTGAATACCCCTGTTCTAGGCCGTGTGCTCCAAAGCAAAAAAAAAAAAACTCTGGGCAAAGGTTGTGATACTTGCCTTTCCAACTGTTTGGACTGCATATGAGCAGACTTTTTCTTTAAACACTGTTTTTGGTGTGCAATGTGGATTATTCTTATTAATCTCTCCCCTTAATTCCCTTACTTTGTCTTTTGACCTATTCTCATTTCTGCTTCCATTGTTGTTCACAGATCGTACAAAAACCTCAGTGTTTACAACAAATTGAAGATCTATCGGATGATTTCATCCCCCTTACGCCTCGGACACTTGTATTTCTAAGGCCACATGGCAGTTGCTCTACTGTATATACACATCAATATTTATGTTATTTATAAACCCATTCCCCACTCCGGACCCTGACCTAGGACCAGGGTACCACTTGGGCAGTCTAGGTTGAATAATCCATACATTTGTGGTAACACATACAGCCCACCGATTCGAAATCTAGATAAATTCAGAGTCACAGTGCATGCTTGAAAGGGATTTAGGTCCAGTAGTCCCCAACATGTGGGTTGAGATCCTTCCCATCGAAAGGGAAACTAACGATAATAACTGGGTTACAAAAAAATGTATTCAGTTCTGCTCCAAAACATGGCCCTCTGCATTGCTCTTCACCCAGGCCATGATCACTCTCTCCACCCTCCCCATTGCCATCCTCCAGCCATCCACCAGGTGCCCTCACACTGTTCCCCCCAGACTTCCTCATTCACCTGCTCACCTGTTCTCTCTTCCCTCATCTGCCCCTCACCACACACACACACACACACACACACACACACACACACACACACACACACACACACACACACACACACACACACACACACACACACACACACACACACACACACACACACACACACACACACACACCAGTCCCTGATCCATTGTACCAAAGCCAGTTCATTTTAATTGCTGTCTTGTCTTATTTTGTGTTCATTCGAGCTCCTGTCACCCGGGAGCTGCCTACTTGCCTTCCAACCAGCACACCACCTGCCTGGAAGTTCATTTAATCACAATAAATCATTGAACTGCACCAGACCGCCTGTTCACTCTGTGTTTGGGTCCTTCCCCTGCTGCCTGACAGAGCAGAAAGTGTACTTATTTCATGATTTAGTCCTTGACATTAGAAACAATTGCTTATTATTATAGATATATGGACATGGTAATGATTGAAAGAGGGTTGGTCAAATATTCACATGGCACCATCTTCACATAGCTATCTCTCTTTGGTTGAACTGTTCACAACAAGTAGAAATGGGGTTGCTAGTAGATTCTGCATTATTTTATGGGTTCCAAAACATTGGGGACCACAGCTGCAGGTTAAAGGGCCTATAAGGCAAAGGCACCAATGCACCTGCAACACACACACACACACACACACACACACACACACACACACCATTGAACTGTATGCGTAATAAAATACGATAATGTAGCAATTTGTGCAAATAACGTGATACAATTTTTGGAATCAATAACATAATAACTGATTACATTATTGTCTGCTACAGGGCTTCTTTGTGCCTCGAACACTGCAACGTATTGACCACTATGGATCAATGGTGTTATTCTAAGATATTATGTTGGAAGAAAGTGGTGGAAGAGGCGGTGGAACAAAGGAAGAGCCCTTTGGCAAAAGATAGCCAGAGGTCCTATGCACACCATCTGTGAGAGGAGAGACGCCCGGGGGGTTTGTGTGTCTTTTTGTGTTTCCAATGCGCTATTTCAACTTTTGTCTTTGCAAGAATTCTTTCTAGTGAATCCTTCTATGTGAGGACTGTTCATACAAGTTTAGGACTAAAAACATACTGTATGCAAGGTACACGATAACTACTACTTGCATGCTCAAATGATACAGAAGATGTCTCTGTTAACATCTTGGTGCTAAGAGTATCAAATGACAACACACACACACACAGTCATTGGGGAAAGTGTTAAAAGGACGATTTGACTATGTGTGTGAATGTCACCGCTGTTGAAACAAACCCGCAATTACACCGGTGATAGCATGTCGACATAGCTGACAGGCCTAGCGGAGCCACTGTCCGTCTGTGATCCCATTTCCATGCAGGTCAGAGTTGTACAGCCCGTGTTCTCTACTACAACAATATTCAACTTTCAATGAGGAAGAATCTAAATGATGTTGTTTCCTCTCCACCCACTACTTCCTTCCAAGAGAAGGCCGCACGCAAAAATGTCCGGAGATTGCACCAAAACAAACAAAAACACTGTCTGTGTCCAGTGGTTTCCGCTATACCAAAAACCTATACCCACAGAGCAATGCAACCCAACCAGTGGTGTGTGTGTGTGTGTGTGTGTGTGTGTGTGTGTGTGTGTGTGTGTGTGTGTGTGTGTGTGTGTGTGTGTGTGTGTGTGTGTGTGTGTGTGTGTGTGTGTGTGTGTGTGTGTGTGTGTGTGTGTGTGTGTGTGTGTGTGTGTGTGTCTGTGTGTGTGTGTGATGGGAGATTATAATGGGTGTGACAAACAGAACATCTTGACATTCTGGTAAGTTGAATTTTTTTTTTATAGCAACCACTAGCCACTGCAAATGAAACTGACCATCCGAGTTGGTCAAAAATGTCAAAAATGTTCCTCAAATACCAGAAGAAAAAGTAAAAAAAAACAAATGTGTTATGACATCTTGCATGACGTAAGACATTCTTTCGGCTGGTGAATCCAAATCTTCTTCTTTACCAAACGGGCCTGTCATACAATAAACGTCGATTAGAGCATGAACCTGTTCCATGATTAAACGTCCTTATGTGAAACTTATCGAAATGTTCAGTCAGTTAGAGTGACCAATGGCAATGTTTCGCTCTTTATTACAATTTCTCTCTCGCTCTCATTCACGCTGTCCCTCTCCATCACTGTCCTGCTTTCAACTCTGTCAGCCGACTGTGGGCTTTTCATTCTTTCGGCCTAAATCACAGCCAATCTGATTTTAAAAACCGTCCTCCCTCTTCAGTGTCAGTATAGCAACGCTCCTCAGCCCTATTTAGCTCCATTACAGCGCCAAGGGGGTTTCTTCAATAATACTGGAAGTCACTGCTCCATGCCAAGAAATAGTCAGGTACATGACAATCCGTACAACTCCAACTTTTCATTTTTTTATGCCACTGTGTTTGTACCAATGAAACCATGTCTCCTTATTAGTAAGCTTTCAAAGTCCTCTTTTATTAGGATTAGGTGACCATTGGACAGAGCCAGTTTACCTTTATTCATCCCTTCCTATAGTCTTAATGACGTTAAGCTAGGCTAACCTGCTGCTGACTGTAGCGCCTGCAATCCCAACATCCTAGTATTTCAAAATTAGCCAGCAGGCTTGACATCAATTGATCTACTGTTTTTTATTGCTTTTGAAACCGTAAAACAAGACATTCATGTCCATTTCATGACGTGCATCATCAGAATTTGCGCCTCTGGGTTGGGTTTCCTATTACCGGTGTGTCTTAGATCAAACAAAGAGAGACAGGGAGAGAGACCAGTCATGGGAAGGAATATTAGGTCATGCTTTACAGTTTTATGGTGATGCAAATGTCAGGGCAATAACATTGAAAGAAGAGAAGAAGGCAAACAACAACCTAACAGCATAATCATCCATGTCAGTCATATGGTCTCTACAAATACCCAGGGGGCAAAACTAACGGACATTGTGACATTGATGCCTTTCATTAGTGAATTCTTTATCAGCGTGATTTATGCCGGTCAGCTGATCCACATATTTCTTAAGAGGCTCTCTATGCAAACAGGAGTGGCAATGTGTTCAGGCAATGAGATTGGCCCGATGGAGTGGACAAAAGGCAGTTTAGAGCTGTTGGATGAGTCAATCGAGCGCTGGCATAAGGTGTGTGTGTGTGTGGTGTGGGGGGGGGGTTATGAGGATGTTTATATGTTTATAACCCAGCTCTAAAAAGGCATGTGGCCGTAATTCAGCAGCCTGTTTGTTTGTGACAGGGATAAAAAAAAAAACCCTCAGGGCCAAACATGTTTGTGTCCACTGGTTTGGAGGGCCGGGGGTGTCAGGGACGAGAGAAATGATACAACGCAGCTCAACAAGCTCAACTGCAGCTTTATCTGAGGAATTGTCACCTTGGGATTTCATTACAAAGACATCAGAAAAATAGAAATGGACATTACAGGAAAGTTTATTATAGTTCTTAAGATTTTGGACCTAGTCTCTGAACTGAACTTTATCCAGGCTTCTTGCAGAATGGTCCAATTTGTATTTTCTTGTCTGGGGTTAAGGTTGTAATAATGATGTGTTTCAAGCACATGGGATGCAATTACGTATGTCTCAAGAAAAAGGTACGTGCAGTCTTCTGTCTTTCGCATCATGTCTACTAAACAGCTAAACACAATTACAGGATACCAAAATTTTAAATGGCTATTGTTGACCTCGACTCATAAACTCAAAACACATGGTTGTGTATGGTCTAATGGTATACGTACCGAGTCCATAATTGATCCACTAGTAATCATCATAATGGAGAGCAACTCTCAAGCATAATTTATTGGGGACTTTATAATGCAAAATCAAAAAATATACTTCATGGATCATTCAAGACAGCCATTCATGATTTACATTTGTACCTTTTGCAGTAGATCCAAAATATGATGTTGCTTTATAGTCATAACTCTATTCTGTCCCCTAAAAATCTGTTCAAATTCAACTGCAAATGAAATACAGAAAAGCATATGCTGTATATGTGCTTTTCATCGGCTCAGATTTGACGTTTATCTTTTGCACAAAGTGGAGCGCGAGGATATAGTCAAAGCAACAAGGTTTTATTCCGTTCATATATTTTCATAAATATACCTTTATTGGTTAACCTTGACTTGCTTTTAAGGAAGAGTTTCTACGGAGCTGTGAGTCCCATTGTAAGGCATCCACCATCAACAACAGGCTAAATGTGTGTCCTTCTTCCAGCCAAGCAGAGAAGGCACAAATGCACTCATCCATATACACTGCTGCCCCAATGTCCTTGTTTCCTCTGCAGCGCTCCTACTCTCAGTGTGTGTGTGTGTGTGTGTGTGTGTGTGTGTGTAGCCAAGGCCTGTGACACACATGAGCTCTTATTCAAATCCTACATCCCTCTGCTAAATTCAATGGCAAAGGTAAAAAAAAAAAAAAAAAAAAAAAAAAAAAAGGAAGGAAGGAAGGTTTTATTCATTGCCACAACAACACCCACAAAACTGGGTCACTGGGGGAAAAGGAGCACTGGCTATTGGAAAGCTCCCACCGTCTCCATGGCGACCGCAGTGTTGACACAGCTATTACCTCCAGCTCATCTCGGGCAAATACGCCGTCGCGATAAGGAAAGCTGCGTGTTGTGTGTGCAGGATGGATGGCTGATAAAATACTCTCAAAGCGTGGCCAATTCACTGTCTCCCTACAGCGATTGCATTTCATCTCCCCCCCCCCCCCCCCCCCCCCCCCCCTTCAGAATGTGGCTGAATAAATGTGGATCAGTGTGAAATGAGTTTTGATACGAGGAGTCTGTCTCATATTTGATGAATGAAAGACAGACAATAGGTCTCTGAAGTGAACCCCTTTGGAGAGAGGCATGTGTATAAGCGGCCAGCCGGTTGCCAGGTAGAACCGTTGGACCGTTGTGATTTTCAGTAGTGTGTCCAACAACTGTTACTGAGCCACTTTGGCCACGACACAGTTGATCTGCTCAAGCGTTGCCATGGAGAGCACTATGCTCGAGCTATTTCCTATGTGGCTCTGGAGGAGCTTTTCTTAATATGAAAATGTAACCCCTTCAACATCAGTAGGGTCAGCTTGGGTAACACTTTACAGTAAGCGTACATTATTTAATGGTTAGTTAAGGTTTAGTTAATGGAATTAAGGGTTATGCATAAAATCTCAGTTTTTATGGTTAGTTAATGCTTTGTTAAGCATTAGTTAAGGGGCATCGGTTAATGCTTAGTTAAGCTTAGTTAACTAATCATAACCAATAACTCATCTTTTCGTGCATAGTTATTTACTGTTAGCTTATGCGTAGATAATACTTATTTAGTATTAATTAAGCCTTAAATAACCATTAATTAATTTGCCCTTATAGTAAAGTGTTACCTTAACTTGATATAAATATTGGTTTACATTTGAACCAAGCGGGCTTGGCGTTTGATAAATGAATTTACAATTCAAAAAGGCTCCAAGGGGGTTCAGTAAATGATGTGTCCTCCCACATCATTTAAATGCAAAAATGAATCCTGCAGGAATGCACCTTTTTAAAGGACTCATTTGAATGATGGGAAAATAAATGCTTTTTTTGAATTCTCTTGTTTTTTTTTGCGGAGAGGTAGATGAAAAGGTCGATGCACTTTCATATCTATTTGTTGAATATGAAGCCATAGAGTCAGGAGGCGGTTAGCTTGGACAAGAATGAAGACAAGAAGGAGAGGGAAACACTTGATCGCCTGTCTGCTCAATTTGTACAAAAAATTCACACTGATAACAAGCCACCGAGAAGTCACTGTACCCAGCCGAGATACGTTATAGCCTGACACATAACCCCAGGTTAAACTCGTTTTCCGATTTTCTATGGATTGAACTAACGATTTATGTCATGTTAATTAGTGAGCTTTAGTAGTGCTGGTGAGCTGATTTCTTACCAATATATGTGGATAAATGCTAATATGAGAAGCTTTGGTTTAAAAATGTTATCATTAATACATTTTTTTAATATATATTATATAAATAATAAACATGCAAATATGTTGTTAATGTGTTTTTTTTGCTTAGCATATAATGTATATTATGCTGTATGTATGTATAAAGATTTTACATTGCCCTACTGCGTGTGTATATTTTGTCATGGCAGTACATATACATTGCTCAGGCTGCTGGAAAGATTGACTCCAAGCATGTCTATCATTTAATTGATCTCCACCAGGGGAAAATACTAGATCTGGTCTCTCTCTCTCACACACTCTCACACACACACACACACACACACACACACACACACACATGCATGCACACGCACGAACACAGGCATACATAAACACAGAAGAGAGCACACACATACACACACACACAAGCATTTGCGTACACATACACACTCAGGATTAAATTGTAATTTTTCCCTTCGTTAGTGCCAGAAGGGGGTGTGACACGAACAACTGCGTCGCAAAGTCCACCTCCTGACCCCTGATAAAGCAACAGTGGGATTGCAGCGTGTGCGCGTGCTGGCATCTGTGTGTGTGTGTGTGTGTTATGCAGGTCACTGGCCACAGAAGAGGGTGAATCTGGCTGGACTTGATTGAAACTGGCGGTTAATTCCAGGGCTTCCCACTGAGATTAGAGGAGAGAGAGAGAGAGAGAGAGAGAGAGAGAGAGAGAGAGAGAGAGAGTGTGTGTGTGTGTGTGTGTGTGTGTGTGTGTGTGTGTGAACAGTACTTTTTCAATGTGTCTTTTTTTGTCTGTGTGTGGTCGTTTGTGGCTTAATGGTATAGCGAGAGAGATAGGGGATGGCGAGCGAGATTGTCTCAAATGAATTGCCAAGAGTCAGTCTGTCTCTGTGGATGTTAACAGTAAAGAGAGAGAGAGAGAGAGACAAAGGGGATATGAGTGGGTCCTGCTACTGTATATCAAGGATGGAAAAGAGGAGAATTCAAAAACGTGATGTAAAAAACAAAGAGGAAAAGAAGAAGAAAGTGCTTGGACCAAAAAAAAGAAGAGCAGTTTCAGTATACTGTAGTCCATGTGATGCATTCATGGTCCAGTTATGAATAGAGCTCTGTGTAAAGCTTATACACAGCAGCCCACATAAATATTGGTTAAACCATATTATATAGTGCATACTGTACATACATGAAATGTATGGTTTAATATGAAATGTTTTGGAAAGTGTTGTCTGATTATTAATAAAATATGTTTCCACAGACATTATACTGTACTTTGCATCTATGTGTATCTTTAAATTACTGCATTGCCAAGTATTAAAAGCCATGGAAGATACATTGGCCTTTTAAAATATAAATGTTCCAAGCTTGAAAGTTTGTCCTTGGCGAGATGAATTTGGGGTCCGACAACCAACACAGGAAAACCCAGTGGTACGGTTAACTTTATGCGATCTTGTTGACACAGTCAGCTCCGGCTCTGGTGTACACAGAGCCATTAAATTCCAAATCAAAAACGTGAACCTCACCTTACCTTCAGACAAAGTCAAGTGAAGTCAATTCCATTTATACAGCCCAATATCACAAACCACAAAGATGCCTCAAGGGGCTTTACACTCAGCATGCGACACCCTCCGTCATTAGACCTTCCACAAACCAATATGACAGTAACACATATTAGATTTGGAAAGGCTTGTCGAGATGAGACTGTGGCCCCTGGGGATGACTATGGATGTTGGCCACGCTTGCAGTGGGCTATAACATTGCTGATAAAGTCAGAGACAATTTTCAAAATGTCATTATTTAGAAAAATAGGCGACATGCCCAAAATCAAAATATTTGATTTCTCACCAGAAATGATCTCAAACTATAATGTTGGGGTCAGTTCCCAGATCATCTTCGATCAATTGGGCCGAGAGGGTCCTGTTTTGAGTCAATGTGCTGCACTTTGTTGAAAGCTGAATTTGTTTTACAACAGGAAATAAGCTGTCCATTATAAGTAAAGAACATAGACGGAAAAAAGGCCTTAGATGTTGAAGCTCATGTTTTAAATGCAATCGCTAAAGTACATTTGACAGCAAGTAAATTGCCCGTTATATTTAACTGGTGGGACTAACCTAACCGTCAGTAAGCTTGACTACGAATAAAATTCAAAAATGGATGCTACTCTGAAAACAGATATTTCTTTATTTTTAACATTTCTTCTACGTATTGGTAAGTAGTACAATACAAGATATGAGCATGATGAAAAATGCAATCCAATGAGTTTGCGAGAGGTCCAGGGTTCAAATCCTGGACGAGCCCCCAATCTGTCATAAACCTGGCTCCAGGCCATGACAAAAACGGGGAAATGCCAATAATGAAGGTATTTATTTACTGATGGTATGTATGGTGCTGTGAAGCAAAAAGGTGGAAGAAAAAAAACACAGCAACGGTGCTTCTGTATTAGGCACTGAAGAGAGAAATATACGTTGAGTAAATTCACAAATAAAGTACAGTACTTTCATTGCACTTATACGAGTCTAATTCATTTACTGTTATTAAGCAACAATAATGATGTATTAATGCTAACTGTAGCTCCCTCCAGCTAACGGACACGGACACTTATTAACAAGTCAGCTTGTAAACATATTTCAAAATAAAAGAAATGCAGATAAATATATAATATAATTAAATGTGGTTTGTTTTATGAAATTTAAAATATTCTAATAAACTAAAATTATGCAACTGTTTCTGCTGGCAGCTACACTAACAACAATGTAGTTTGCAGGTACAGTGGTACGGGTTTGTATGTGAAATCCTGCTCAGACTCTGTTTTCTACTTTCACCCCACAGTGATGAAACTGGAATGCAGCCAGGTAACACAGGAGTAGAGTATGTCGTGTCTGGCTACATTCAGCTGCTGCTGGTAAAAAGATGTGTCTGGAAAAAAAAAGAAGCTCCGACCCCAGCCTGGTACAGAGTTCACACAAGATCTGTGTGGACGTGCTTGTGTGTGCTGAAGGTGCATTGTCCATTTATTCTCAACTAATATCCCGGCACAGACTCGATCAATACGGCCTATTATGTCCCCGAGAACAATACATTGTGTCTGTGGGTGCCAGCAATGTGTGTGTGTGTGTGTGTGTGTGTGTGTGTGTGTGTGTGTGTGTGTGTGTGTGTGTGTGTGTGTGTGTGTGTGTGTGTGTGTGTGTGTGTGTGTGTGTGTGTGTGTGTGTGTATATATAAATAAGTGCTGATTTGTGTCCCTGCACATGTAATTGTGTAAGTGGGCATGTGTATGACGTGACTTGAATATATTTGTACATAAAACATAGAAAAGTGCACTTGTGTATGTGTATGCCCTGGTGCATGCAGTTTTTGCATTCAACACTAACGAAGCATGCTCAGTGTCACTTGCAAAATCTCTTAAGTGCAGTGATGGAAGTTCCCTCATTTTCAACTGACTCGACCAGCTTTCACACTGTGAGTGAGTGTTGGAGATATATTGCGACAGCTGTTTCGATGCTCTCGGCTATACAGTCCAAAGATCTGATGGATTACATGGCTCAGGGCAATGTCACATTGGACATGAAAGCCGTATATCTTGTCACAGAAAATACAAAATGCAAGAAAAATATCTACAAAGCGACAAAAAAAAGATCAAAGACTGTGCCCTATGTTTTTGTCTGACCATGTTATTGCTGTAAAGGTTGGCCTGCTTTTATTTTACCCATGGCTTACCCTCACCCTCCCTCATTCATACTGTGAAAAATGCATGCATCTTCTCAACAAGGAGCTGAGAATGATTAAACATTCAGATTCCAACTCTGGAAATGTAGGCTGAAGTGGTCTCTCTCTCTCTCTCTCTCTCCCTCTATTCTTCTCTCACTCTGTCTCTACCCTCTGAGTGAGTGAGTGAGTGAGTGAGTGAGTGAGTGAGTGAGTGAGTGAGTGAGTGAGTGAGTGTGTGAGTGAGTGTGTGAGTGAGTGAGTGAGTGAGTGAGTGAGTGAGTGAGTGAGTGAGTGAGTGAGTGAGTGAGTGAGTGAGTGAGTGAGTGAGTGAGTGAGTGAGTGTCTGTGTGTGGTCCAAACACATGAGACTGTCTTGTTCTCTTTCTCTCTCCCGATGAAGAATCACTTTTATTTTCAATGCAGCTCAGCATAAAATGGTGTGTTTGTTTGCGTGCACACTGAAAAAAGAAAGAGTTAGACTGACAGGAGAACAGGTTGATAGAAAGAGGGTAAGACAGGGAAACTGAGAGGTGGTGGCTGTGTGGAAAAGACGAGCAGACCTGTGAGCGGAGTGACATACAGTTTAGCAGCTATGGTGACGAGGAGCCAAGTGGACAGAGAGGTAAAGAGAGTTCAAACTCACACATCACACACTTTTCCCCTCGTTTTGACAATGGCGAGACTTATGAGTAACACTTTAAATACATGCAGTCATCAATGGTAGTCTGGATTGGCTGATATTTGATTTGTTCAAACAGACATTAACGGATCACAGGAATGTATTGATGTATCTATCCATCACTTAACAGTCTCTGCCACTGCCTGTGGTGCTCAAAAACTGGAATAAAATGCATGTCGTAAATACATAAATAATAAAATGTCTCAAATAAACAAATTTTAAATTGTCACTAAAATGTTAAAACCAACATGGGGATTGATACTAACAATTCCATAAACTATTAAGCCTGATACGTGTCCTTCCTCTTTGGCACAGAGCTCCATTGTTTCCAATGACTATTATAGACACATCAATGAGCCACTCTGTTGCCCTGGGTGACATGTTCCTTTATTACAAAGAACAGTGCGCTGTAGTGCATGTTTAGATAATTGGGATTACACAATCCTGCTGCTGTTAGAGTGAACCTAAAGCACTGAATGTTCAGATGAAAATTGTCCCCAACAATTGTGTGATTTACTCCAGCGAGTAATAGGAAATTACCTAGCCTTTTTTTAAAGTATTTATCTGTCAGCAGTTTTTATTCACGTCTTAATTTAGCCACGTGGCAAAAACGGGGAAGGAAATATGGAAAGGGTTAGGGTATACATTTACTGTAGGTGTTTATTTAACTAACTCTGAACCAAAAATCTTCTAACTTCTAAAGCACTTTCCGTAATCATTCTTAGCATGCAAAACAACTTTTATGACCTGTGAGTTTACATAGGATTTTTCTTGATTTGTAATATGAAAACAGGTTTGTTCCTGAATCACTTACAGTATGTTGTAAAAATAATATAAAGATTTTAACTCTGGCTTTAGCCAACATCTAGATTTTTTTGTATTTTTTAAGAGAGATACATATTTACAGATAGATATTGCCAAATTGGCACATCTATTTTCTGAAAAAATTGCAATATAAAAAATAATTGTTGTAATGTCATGTACTGGCAACGTTCCATGATAATATATTTAAGAATATTACCCTATTCACTGGCAGTGTCTGGCCTTAATGTGGACACTGTCCTTTATACCAGCCTGACTCAATGAAAAGGAAACTAATGTCATAGATAAGCAAAAGCAACGGCAGAGCATTATTGTATCCGCGGGTTGTGGGATTTGATTTGACATCAGAGAATCTGGTAATCTATTAGCGGGCTGGTGCTATTTAGCTCTGTGCAGTATTAAATCCTGACGTCACATGAGCTGCAGAATATAGTCTCAGATTATTGGGTATTAAGATTAGCCAATAGAGTTTAATCTCATATAGGTGTAAAACAGTGGATAAACTGAGCGTTATCCTTACAAGACCATCTCCCACCCCATGACACACACACACAGGCCGTGTCCCAATCGAGGGGCCGCATCCTTCTAAGGACGCGGTCTACGCGGTCTATGAAGACCATAGCCCATGAAGGCCGTATCGAAGGCCGAACGAGCGTTGTTAAACGAGACGGTCTTCGCAGGTCTCCGTTTACGAGCATTTCCGGTTTGCGTAACAAGCCGTTACCTTGCGTGACGGCTCGCCGCTCCTGTGCTGCCTAGCAACCCTGATTGCTGCCAACGGAGACAGCCTTGTCAACGGAGGAAAAAAGAAAAAGAAGTTGCCTACCAGACGAAAAGAAAAAAAAGTACAAGAAGAAATAAAAGAAAATACAAGAAAAAAAGAAAGGAAGATAAAAGTTAAGAAGATGGAGCAACACGTTACCGTTTTATTATTTTTTATTTTATTTTAGGGGAAGGGTGGGGTGATTTGTGCAACTTTTTACTCAAAGTGATTTTAAAGTGAGGCCTTGACAGTTATGTCTCCAACTCAAATATGTACATATATTTCAGGATGTTGTGCATCCCTGGCAATAAAAACTTTGGATCTGGAATAAACTGTTTAAGAAATATAGCTTTCGGAAAAAAAGTTGTCTTGTCGCACAAATCACCCCACGTAGTGGGGTGATTTGTGCGTCATTGTGTCACAATGACAAAGTCACCATCATCATCTTTCTGGCCATCTGAACTCTCATCAGTGGTGTCGTTAAGTGGAATTGAGATGTCACTCTCTCCTGAGCTACTGTAGACTATCACTTTCTTTTGGTGACCAGCGTATACAGCCATGCCACTGGCACAACTCTCAGAAATGTACTTTGCACTAGTTGCTCCGTGCTTGTGGAACCAACTGCCACCTGACAAATGTGATTCCCCCTACATTTCTGCCTTTAAATCAAGGCTCAAAACCCATATGTACACCCTGGTGTTTCCTCCCCATTAACCTCTGCACTACTTACTTACCTCTGCACTACTATCTGTGTTTATGTGGATGTATGGGCTTTACGTCTTTTATTTTGGTTATTGTTATTTTACCTTCATTGTTTACCTACTGAATGCACTATGTACAGCACTTTGGACAGTGCAAACTGTCATAAATGTGCTTTTATAAATACATTTGACTTACTTACTTACTTATAACTCACCCAGGCCCTTGCGCACAAATCACCCCATCCCCAGAATTTTGGATAATAGGCATGATGCAGCAATTTAGGGTTGACATTGTGCTAACTATATAGACTCAAAGTGTAGCATACCAAAGCACTAAAACATGTGTCAAATGTTTTCAAACGTGTCTATAATTGTTCAGACACAATAATCAAAAAACCTTGATCATGGAAATTTTACTTTGAAAGGCAAAACACAGTTTTTTGAGCTTAAATGTGCTTATATCTTATTCCTTGTGTCTCCCTTCTTTACAGGATGAGTCAAATGGATGGCTCTTCTTAAATATGTGGTCACATTTCCAATTTCTTCCACGGTTTTCTAGAAACAAGGGGTTTTGCAACTTCCAAAATGCACAAATCACCCCACCTTCCCCTATGCCATCTCTGAAAAAAACGGAATGAATCTTGAGATATATTGGGCCGCGAAGGATACATCTGTTGGACCCTTCAAAACTGTGAAACGAAGGCTGTATTTCTCGGTCGCATATGAAGGAGCCTTCCAAATGGGACAAGCCTTTGCGCGCCGCTATGACGCAATCGGTCTTCAAATGCAGCCTTCGTAGGCTGCGGCCCCTCGAATGGGACACAGCTACAGACACACACACACACACACACACACACACACACACACACACACACACACACACACACACACACACACACACCACATATGCATGGGACTTCATCCATTCAGTAAAGTGGATGTGTGTGCTAACATGCATCATACAGATCAAACAAACACATGACATGTTACTGTAAATGTTTATACACAATGCAAATGCCTAATGCAATGGTGTGATGTATTGGGCACACGCACTCATACACACGCTCACACATAACCAAACAAATTCACACATGCCAAAGCAGCTTTCCATGACTTGTTAAGTTTTAAAGTAAAACTCGCTTTGTGTGTAAGGAAACTTAAACTACAATGTTACTTCAGCTAGCATGCACATTTTCCATTTCACAAAAGGGGACAAAACCATTTGTGGAAATTGTTTCTAGTCTTTATGCCTCTATGGACACTGTCAACTTCTGCTGTATGTAGGCCCGGTTGCAGAACATAATGACTTGGGGTGCATCTGAGATTATAAGGGGTGCAAACATTTTTTTTTAAATAAGCAATTTGAGAAATATTTCAATGTATAATTTATAAACTTCACTATACCTACGATTGTTCAACATAGTTATCTCCCACTTTGTCTAATACTGGATTTTTCTTTTATGATTTTCACAAGATCTGAAAAAGGTAACATGTCAGAAATTAAACCCTGTAGGGGGGTCTGGGGGCATCCCCCTGGAAGATTTTTTTCGTGTTTTTAACCTTAGCAATAACTACAGCAAGAACTGGTAGGCTTTCATACAGCAATTATACTGTATATATATTTTTTTAAGTATATTTATAATATTTTTCAGTCCGTCCTCTTTCTCCAACAGAGGGTGCAAACATTTCAATTGAGGGTGCAATGCATGCTTATGCACCCCCGTAGAACCGGGCCTGGTATAATGTTCTGCATTATAGCCTTTTCCCCCCTCTATATTCCCCATACACTCCCAACAGGTCCCTTATAACTTTCAGATTTGGTAGGCTCCATCATGCTGTTATGTTGCATGTTGTTAAAGCTGGGGTATGTGATTTCTGATTGGTCAAAGTTAACATGAGCTGTCCACTTTGACCAATCAGAGCGAGGCTCCGATTCTCTGTTCTTATTGGCTGTTGGGACTGTCCATTCACTTTAGCATGACTCTGTTGGTGTAGAGCGTGTCAGGGAGGGACAAAAGAGAACAAGTGGAGCGGTTGAGGTATTTGAATTTAAATCTCTATCCCAACTGTCATTTTCTCCCCAAATCCTCCACCCCAGCTTTGAGATGATGAGCTGAGTTCAGTTTGTCTTTCTGAGTTCAGTTTGTCTTTCTCTCATGGTCGTGATTTCATCTCTCCATTCTACTCAGTAGAGGAAGCTATAGCATGCTAGGCGAACTAGCATCCAGTTGGAACATGTAAAGCCAGTTAACTGCTCTGCAGAGTCAAGAAAGATGGGGGTGTGGTTAGTGTTTGCTGCCTCGCTTTCATGAGTCCAGATGTGGTTAAGGCAAATGACCGGGTTGTCACAATTCACAGCAATGTCTTGTAAACTCAGCAAGCCATATGTCATTTGAATTACCGAAAGTGCTTAGTAGCATATGGAGTAAGGGATTAGTAGCCTACAGGGAGTTCTGGAATAGGCAGTTTGGACTAACCAAACCAACGGCCAAAGTATCTGTGCGGCCATTGAAATTGAGTTTGCCTCAAACATATAGATATTCGGTAAGTGTTTCGGTAAGTGTTTAAATATATAGATGTTTTCCCCCAGCTAAAATAGCCTATCTTCAAATGTTTGGTTGACTTGGACAATAGTAACATCTAATGACAACAATGAATGCTACGTTTGTTTGTATGGGTAATTTACATTAAATGTATCCAAGCTGATTATGATTTGTCAAATACCTGTAATTATACTGGAAATGCAGTTTTATGTAGAACCCCTTCAGGATGTATGTTTGGAAGGAAAGCATTGTGTGGCTTCTGCTAAAGAACAAACGTCCAGAGAGCCGTCTTTCAAGTCACACCAACTCCTTGTTCTCCAATTCTAATTATTAAACCCTGTAAACAATTGTGAAATGAGTCCTTCAAGGATTAAGATTCATAAGATTGTATTAAGATTCCAGTTCCCAAAAGCCTGAATGAGATGAACAAAAAATAACGTTTTCACCAACTCCCCGTCACGTAAAATACTTGTGAATTGAGTTAAGTTGAATATGTGAAACCATTCCTGATTATAAAGTAATACAACTGCTTTAATGCTCATGAATAAGTTGTAAAATCACAAGCCTTTGAACATGTCATAAACCCTTAAGCAATAACATCCTCTTAAAATCAAGCATGTCCCCACAAATATGTACAATATATCGCCTAGCTTCCCCCGGGGGCCGCGGCTGATAGAGTGTTGACCAGCGGCTGAAAAGCAGGAGGGGGGAGGGGGGGGGGGGTGAATCGACCACTGTGACAAAACGGACAGGCCTGCATTGTTTCAACTGGCTGATCTCAACAATAGGACCTCTGTCAGGCGGGATCATCTGTTTTCTTGGCAAGTTTGCTCGTTAATAGGGCTACTTATGCTCTGTGCATGGGCCGGAGCCAGGTCAAAAACAAGCGCACCAACAAACACACATACACAATAGACAAACAGGCAGGCCAGCATGGTCGCGCGTCACAGTGGTAGTAAGGGTGGGTGGGTGTGTGTGTTTGTGCGTGCCTCACCAGTATCCAATGATAAGAGGTTTATAAGAAACACAGAAAAAGTGTGCATGTGTACATGTGCAGGTATGGTTGAATGACACTGACACGCAGGCTTACACTCATCAGGCTCACGTAGGCTTACAGTCAGCACATACTGGAAAACGCGTATAGTTGTCAAATAGTTTGTTCTCAAAATCAGTGAATATCTCCTCACAATCCGCTACCGGTCCCTACTGTGTGGCACTGAAGAGGGAAACATGTGGTGTTAATACACAGCCTGGGCTCTGTAAACTGGTGTAAACAAAGGGTATGTATAGGCTTAACCAAGGGTGCCCACCATAGCTAGCAACTTGCCCGTTTACAGAGCCTATGGCTGTGTAATAAAATACACTGGATCTTTTTTTTCAGCCCACACACAACAGTACGTACAGGCAGTGGATCGTGCGGAGATACTCAATGATTTTGACGGAAAGTGATTTTGACAACAAGTGTTCCCCAGAATCGCTGACTCCACCTTTTTTGACGTATTTGAAAAGCACTGAGCGTTCACCTTTAGTTGTGCGTCTATGGAAAAGCACTTAGAAGTCAACTATTGACAAGGTGGGGAGAGACAGATAGAGCGAGGGAATAAAAGAGAGAGAGAGAGAGATAGTAAAAGAAGAAAGAGAAGACAATAAGCACATACACACACACACACACACACACACACACAACAGACAACATTTTCCAGGTCAGCCCAAACGCCTCGGGCTAAACTCCGCCATTCTGTTACTGTTTTTCTTCCCCCCCTCCTCCTCCTCTCATCCTCTCATCCTCTCCCCCTCTCTCGCCCAGGGGCAAAGTCGAGCTGCAACAGGATTCAGCCCCGTTCCCACGGAGACCGGAGAGACGTCGACAACGACGCTGCCATGGCAACCGGGCATCGCTTGAGCTCTCTCCATATACTCCCATTCCCTGCCTCTTCCTTCATCGATACTCTCGCCCCCCCCCCCACCCCTCCCCCCGGCATATTTGGGAACTTCCTCCTTTCATCAGTCATCCTTTCTTTCTCTCTTCTTTTTTCTTCCTCTCCACCCGTCTCTCTCTCTGCTATAATTCACCCTCCCATCCATTCATCCACCACAGCAGAGGAGAAGAAATTTAATTAACCCGCCGCGTCCTGTCAAACCGCCATAATTAAAAGAGCACTTCTCGGTTGAGAGAGGAGGCCAGACACACTCGCTGCGCACATCTCACCTCGTAGACTCACATCGTGTGAGTGGCTGAGAAGAGAGCGGGAAAAAAACAACATTTGGATTGAGTCACCGAGCTCAATTACACTCTTTCAATGAATTCACTCTAGTCCAAGGTAGGGGTCGGAGGAGTCGACAGGGGGGAAATACTGTTTGTGTGAGGCCATCCACATTTAAATAAAGTTTTAGGTCTACTGCTCTGTTACTGTGTGTGTGTGTGTGTGTGTGTGTGTGTGTGTGTGTGTGTGTGTGTGTGTGTTGAAAGTGTTTAATTACCTTACCTCATCAATCTTAGGCGGCAAAAAAAAAAACGGGTAGTGGACCACGCTGCAAAGACAACATGATTTATTATTTATTTATTTATTCTGGAATTGTTGTTGCGTTTTTTCGATTTAATCCGCTACAAACTAAATGGAAAGGGGCTTATTTAATAATTACAAGAAAGGAGGAGGCGTACATGAACAACGTAACACAATTGATACTTTAAGCTTCACCTGTGTGACACCGAGCTTTCAATGACACCAGGAGACTCATTGACATCACCTCAGCCACTCCATACTTTCACACATTGACATTTAAGTCATCTTGCCCTTTAGAAACATGTACAAGTGCATTTAATAAAAACCTTCTCCCTCATCACCATCTTGTTTTTTCCCCTCCCATCCATCACAAGTCATTAGAGGAAAGACTGGTAGACTTGACAGAGGTGTGTTGTTGTGTGTACACTGACGGGTGTTGCGGCAATGTGGACGTCTGAGCGTGACACTCGATGTAAGGTTATCGCCGATGGTTTTTCCATAAAGATGCACACGACAGTGGGAGCCTGAATTTATAGATTATTTATATGGCTGTCAGGGACTCTCAGCGTCACACACAGCGGGGGATTGTGGGAGGAGAGGGTGTGTGTGTGTGTGTGTGTGTGTGTGTGTGTGTGTGTGTGTGTGTGTGTGTGTGTGGGTGGGTGGGTGTGTGTGTGCTTGGGAGAGGAGAGTGAAAAATGAGAGAGAAATTGCTATCTGCTGGGGGGAAATAAGAGACTTGGAGCAACTCACAACCCATATCTCCATCACACACACACACACACACACTCACTCGCTCACTCAGGTGTCGCTGAAAAGGTCGACTTTCTCTCTGTCGGTTCCTATCCATCAACCCTGGAGCATTTTGCTTCCTCAAACACTGGCTCTTCCTATAGCTGATACAGTATAGGAGACTGTGTGGTCAGTTGACTCACAGCTGCGTGTGCTGTCACTCAACTCCACATACAGACGGGTAGCAGATTAAAGAGTGGAGAAACATAATGAATGCAGACACTTCAGCACAGGTGCAGTGCATGGTTCAATTAAAGGAGTGATTCTGGAGAACGGCTGTTGTCGAAATCACTTTTTTGTCAAAATCGGTGAATATCTCCTCACGATCCGCTTCCTGTCTGTATTGTGTGCGTGCTGGAAGAAAAAAAAAATCTGGGCTTATTACACAGCCTACGCTCTGTAAAATGCCATGTTTTTAAGCACACACACAGTACGGACAGGTAGCAGATCATGAGCAGATTTTGACAAAAAAGGGAATTCGACAAAAAGCATTCTCCAGAATCACTGACTCCACCTTTTAACCCATTGATGACTATGGCAATCTAGGATGCATGTCCTTAATGCCTGAGGGTTTTCTGAAAAAATAGTACGAATTGTCAAGTCTACCAAAACCTTAATATCTAAGCCTGTGTAGCACATAGAAACATGAAATAAAATACATTTAAAAGTTAAGGTTCACAGGTTTTATTTAAACAT
Organism: Ammodytes marinus; assembly: GCF_949987685.1. Lineage (NCBI taxonomy): Eukaryota > Metazoa > Chordata > Actinopteri > Uranoscopiformes > Ammodytidae > Ammodytes > Ammodytes marinus. The sequence continues at coordinate 19,805,433 of NC_137221.1, forward strand.
GCTCCCTTGGCGCTTACAAACCAACAAATATTTCTAAAAATCGTCAAAATTAGATGAATTAGAAAATTATTAAATATTGTTAATAAATAGATGCAATGTGTTGTGTGATTTTCGTCAGTAGTCTATAGTAGACCTTGATTCTGCGCACCAAACGCCACTAACTGTTCCGTCGCCGACATAGCCGGCGTATTTTTTTTATTATTTTGTTTTATTTTTTATTATTTTGATTGACGTGATTTTCGGCAAACCACACAACTTTTGGGTGGTCACGTGGTCTTAAAAAAATCAACAAAACCCACCTCATGTGTATTTGAACCAATGACGTGCATTTTATGCTGGGAATGCCATGAAAATTAGATAAAGTAATAATGCTGCGCGATGCAGCATCAGGCAGGAGAGCCAATGTGGCATCGCGCAGCAGCCGTCATCAATGGGTTAAGCATCCAACCACAAACTGTGACATGTATAAACATGCTGATTCTAATGTTGTGTCAACATGGCAAGAGGTAATCTAGGTATCTATGAAATAGTTCATTGTTTGGGCAGTTCATCATAGGAACTATAAATAATGGTGGAATTATTGTCCACAGCTCACATTTGATGGTCGTGCATTGGCGTGATGTGTAAGAAAAAGCAGAGGAGCCGAGCAACCCTGCTTTAGGTGACTGAGATTGCTAATGCAGGTTGTGACCAGACTGTGTTTTAAGCAAGAACAATTTCATAGAGAGATTATCACATGCGGTTCTAGTCCATAATTTACAGAGATCAATGCACATTTGAGAGTTCAGTGGTAGGGAAAAGAACTTCAGGCACTGGTCTACAGAGATGTGGAAGACAGAAAGCCATTCTGTCCGATGAGTCATCCTTCACCATATTCTCCACAGGTGGGTGAGTGCATGTGTATAGCGCACAACAAGAAAGCGGATGGTTCTGGTATATGCTGTGGGGGGGGGAGTTTTATGGTCAGTGCAATTCAATACAAGGTTGTTGTGTGAGTGGTGTTCACCTTTATCCTATATGGTAAAACATTTTCATTATAATGGATGTGGTCTCTTCCAGAATGACAATGCCCCCAATCGATACAGCACATGGGCTCACTGAATGGTTTGATTAGTAAATAATGGTGTGAATCTTATGCTGTGGCCCTTTTGCCGTCCCCAAATCTGAACCCAATTCAAAACCTATTGGAGATTGTTGGACTGACGTGTTGGACAGCCCTTCATTCAGCGCCATCATCAGAAAACCCAATGAGCGAATATGATTTGGAAGAATGGTGTTCATGCCTCCAATAGAGTATAACAGAGATGTGTATATAGGATCATTGCCAACAAGAAGCATTAATAAAGCTGTTCAGGCACATGGCTAATGGACTGGATGGATTTTTACACATATAGAGCTGTTATTGATCATGTCCTTTCGGAGCCATTAACGGGAACATAGTGACACATTTAGAGATGCGCTGCAGGCCACAGTGAAAGCCGTAGGACATGGGCATACTGGAGTGTGTCCAGTGTTAGACAATATGCCTAAATAAAAGGCTATATACAAGTCGTGATTTAGCATTTGAGTTTGAAGCAATTCTGTGTAGCCTCAGTTGAACGGTGGCCAGGACAAAATGGCATTTATGGGATGTTGCTTCACTACTGTGTTCACTAAATTGAAATCATGGGCATACCAGTACCACATGCATCCACAAATACATGCACACAAACAGACAGACACACACACACACAACCATAAGCACACAAATGCCGACACACATGTACAGACCCCCCTGCTGCGCGGCTAAATAAAAATCCACCGACCAGAACGGAAGTGCATCATGGGTTGTCATGGCCACCGAGGAAATATTCTTCACGGTTGCCAAGGCAACAGCTTGGGGAACTCTTCGCCAGGCCTGTCACTGGGCTGGGGAGAAGAGAGTGGATGAATGCTGATGATTATATATGTGTGTGTGTGTGTGTGTGTGTGTGTGTGTGTGTGTGTGTGTGTGTGTGTGTGTGTGTGTGTGTGTGTGTGTGTGTGTGTGTGTGTGTGGTGAAGGGTCTGAATGACAGTAATGTGGGAGAGCTGTAGTGATTTATGATGAGGGAGTAGTCGAGGGTGGATGAATGGATGGGTTTTTCGGACATAAATTAGCAGCAGCAGTGATAAAACAAGAATAATGTGTTTGCTTGATATTTGTTGGTTTGAGAACGCACGCACGCACACACACACACACACACACACACACACACACACAAACACACCTGTTTGGGAATTTGTGCGTGTGATTAGAATGAGTCTTAGTGCAGCGTGTGCATGTGTTTACATGTGCGTCACAGAGATGGGAGTTTCTCCATGGAGAACTTGTAATCAAACCGACCGCCACTCAAAGCGACAGAAGGGACGAGGCAGAGAGAAAGTCAGCCCAGTTGCCATGGCGATGCAATCAGCTTGCAGTCGAAGCGTTCGCCTATCGGGTGCCATTGGATCCCACCTGCACACAAACACACACACACACACACACACACACACACACACACACACACACACACACACACAAATATAAGGTAGCTTCTGTGGGACAGAGTGGATAGTAAAACCTGTAGCTGCAGAGGGCTTTCTTCCAATAATCTTTGATTTTTGTCGCCCAGCAACGAAATAAATTGTTACACAGATTTAACATGTTGCCGATGAAATTGAGCAATTGTTGCTGCCATCCACTCTTCCTTCACTTCCCTCCTCCTCCCTCCATTCCATTTCTCTTTCTCTTGCCCTATATTTATACACTAATCTGGTCCAGTTCGACTTCTTGTCTGACTCCAGTAATCTTGTCAGGACAGATGGCCTGCACACACACACCCACTCCCACACACACACACACACACACACACGCACACGCACACACACACACACACGCACACACGTGCACATTGGCTCTTTGTGTGACCCAGATTGGCCTGAGACTCACGTTGCGTCACATTTCACACCGTCAGATACTTGAATCTAATATTCCTCCCAACACACACACACACACACACACACACACACACACACACGCGCACACACACACACACGCCTCCATCCCCCTGCACGGCCCAGTCACGTGACCGGTTTAGGGATGGGCTGCCGGCGAACAGCAAGTCAGCAGAGCATTAGATCAATGTGGGAAAAAATAAGTTGCATGACGTTTGAAATTCATTGTTGAAATAAAGGTCATTAAATTGAATTGGTTTCTTTGTGCTTGATGTCAAAGGTGTTGCGCAGGGTTGGAATGAGGTCGAAGGCCACTCCCAATTTGTTTTATCTGGCTGACAGCTGTGCTGAGGTAGACTATAGTTTCTTTAAATTGCTTCTGGGAGGAGAGTTCCTTAGTATCGAATTATGAGTAGAATGCACTTTTCATTGCCAAAAGAACACAGTTCAGGAAGAACCGCTGTTTACTTTTCATTCCTTTATAGCCAGTAAATTATTTAACAAAAAAAAAAAAATAATACAAAGATATGACTGCCTGTGATATGAAAATAAAAGCAGAAACTCCATCATATCAGAGGTAAATGCTGCCGCTGGCAATACAATGGTTTTATAACAGTTGCTTATTTGCCATGCAACAAAGTAGGTCAAGTCAATAACTTCATGGAAAGGAGGACTTTTCTTTAATTTTTTTAAAGGCAGCTTGAATGATACTGATGAAAGTAAGGAGTGAAAAAGTTGGAAAAGAGAGAGAGACAAATGATACACCACCAATCACGTCAACTGGGTGGAAGATGGAGCAGTTAGTAGTTAGCCAAGGTGAAAGACCTGGCTAATGGCTGACAGAACATAATTCTTGTGTCTACTCTGTCCAGACAGAATGGATCAATCTCAGGAATCATTTGTTTGTCCTGTGCTAGTCCGTCACACATTCCCAATAAACTAATCGAGTTCAGCGGAGCCCAGGAAAGGCTCCCCATGCTCTACCAGTAAAGAACTCAACGCATGACTGAGATGATGTGTGTATCGCATTGATTACCTCTGTTAGAATGAGGCTGCAACTTTATATTCAAGATGGTATTTCTACTATACAACTCTGGAAACCTGGTCTAAAATAGTAAAAAGAAAAAGAAATATGGTTTTCCAATATGTTTATTGAAAATAAATATTATAAACGTAGTTAGAAATACAGCTTTTTCACTGTCTACCTCAAATGGACCATTTGAGGTCTCCATGGCAACAGTCAATGTTTTTATAGAACACTGATTGGTTCAAAATACTTATTGTGTAATGAGGACCAGAGCATAGCCCGCCTCCTTGAAACACAAATTATTGTAAAAGTTATCAAACTTAAATGACAATATCTTGAATTTGGAATGATAAATATACCTAACTCTTTTCAGATGCTTACTATCATGCAACTAACTCACTAAATGACATAGTTAGAATGATTTTGTGGATATGGGGTAACAGGGGCTTTAAGATATTTGTCCTTTTGACTTTTGGTGAAACAAAAGACAGGTACGTATTTTTTGTTTGCTAGCACGAAGAGGGAGTAGAAAAGGCATGGAGTATTACCATGCTGTGTGTTCTCCAAAATCTATCTCTTCACCTGCCACTGACTGACTCCCTGCAACCTTCGGGGGAGGGGGAGATGAAAGCAAGGTGATGGAGAGGGAGAGAGAGGGTGAAAAACACAGATGAAAGAGGAGTGCCTGGGGCTAGCGGTTGGCCTTTACCATGAATTGTGAAGGATTAGGAAGCTTGGACCACGTTGCTTTAAGAGGAGCAGGTCAGAGAGCGGAGATGAGAGAAGGCAGGTCGGTAGCAGCTTGTAGTAGTTCCTGAGATGACTACAGTTGTGCTTGGTGGCAGCTTGTATCAAATTATAAATGATCCAGAACAGCTGATAATAATGAAGGGAGTGAGTGTGGTACTTGGTCAGAATGCAAAAACATGTTTCTATAATGTCAGTCTGTTTAATCAGCCTAGCTTCCTACTGCTGTATAAAGATGTTTTCCGTCATAGTCTACCTTTTTTTAACACTCTTTACATTTGAGGGGGAAATGCTTTCATTATTTTTGTACAAACATATTGGCGCAACAGATGGGCAGCACGGGCGTATCAAAAATAGACATTCTGGTAAGTGTAAGAATGTATTGCATTAACAAGTAAGGAACAGATTATATTACCACAGCTCATTATGTAATGAGGCTTTTTTGAGTCACTGAGATGGATATTACTGTGAGGAATGGGGGGGGGGGGGAGGGGTTGGGACGCAGGTGTAGACCCAGGGGTATCTAAAAGTTATCCCCGGAGGGATAACCACTAAATCGCTATTGCGATGACGGGGAAGGGGAGAAATCAAAAAAACACAACAGAACTGTAAAGGGCCACACAGGCTTCCTTTAAGAAATCACACTAAAATGACCAACTTAACCACTGCTGCCAAGCAGCTGAAAACACACTCAAAGAACACAACAGTTTTCTTAGGAAACACTAAACCAAGAGAACACTCAGAGAGAACCTCTCACAATCTCAGAAGGCGAGACAATGAGCAGCACAGAGCACTGGGGTCTCAGGGCATATATAAACTCCTCACACCTGGGCTCAATCAGCCAATCAGTGCCACACGTACCTGATTGCAGTGAGGGAATCACCAACCACTCTCACAGAGCCGAAAGACTCCGTGTCCTCACAGGGCTGAAAGATTCCGTGTCCTCACAATTACAATGTGTTTCAATCAGATGGTGCATCTGGAAATAATGACATCATAACTACAACAACAACAACAACAAAAATCATGCAGATGCTCTTTCTGTCGTTAAATGAAAAACACCCAATAATGGAGCAATGCACAGGCAGTATGTTACAGGGAAGAATGTACAGTAAGTCTTAAGTAAAATAGTTTAACGTGAGCATATAGATGTGATCCATAGAGTTGAACTCAGTGTGTGTAGTGCTGCCATGTAAATACAAACCATCTAACACAACAGGCTGTGTTACACCTCTGACACAACACACATATTGTATCACCATATATAGCACCAACTACACCTATGTTTCTTCCCCCTCACACTGACCTCTTGGCATTACATGTGTGGGCGTGCACAGTGTGAACTATTGACACTGTTTACACACTAATGAATACCATTACTACATCATTTCCATTGTAGCTCCACCCATCTTCACCCTCGGCAAGTAAGTGGGTGTGCAGGGCTGATAAATGGCAGTCTAAATATGAGTTTTCCATATATTTTTCAGGGACTTGTTTTAAAGAGTTTGCAAGAGAATAGTATATACTGTCTGCCTATTGGAAGTGGAACACATAATGGCTAATTTGTGATGTTATGAAATTGACCTCATATACCACTGCCGCGTGTGCTCATGGCGTATATTCTTTATTCCCTCTTTCCTGGGCATTTAGACAAGTAACCCAGAGATGTACTGTACTCAATAAGATTTATAATAGCTGCATCCCATTCATCAGTTCCATAGCCGTGGTATATGGTGCTTACCGGCTCACTTATACAGGGTTTACTTGGGCACCTCAAATGGGACAGATTATTAATGTACACCTGCCATGCAGTGACATGTCAAAATGTCTGCTGTGAAAACAGGACCTATTGGGCAGGACAGTTTGGCACCGTAAGCATTTATGCTATACGGGGGTGTATTATGATGTTCCTTTTTCGCTGATGGTGACACTGATCTCGTAGGGTAAATGATGTGTACATATCACATGACCCTCCAAGCACTGCGAGTCCTTGGACATCGTTTTGTGGGCTCAATGTAGTCGGTAGATTGGGCACATCCTGGCCTTTCCTTTTGCCCAAAATTAGTAGTTGAAGACCTGGCTTTTTTTGGTCGAGATTTACATATTTTCACCTTTAACTTTCAACTGAATCCCACGTCGAATCTCATTGGCCGAGTCATCATCTCAACATCTTTTCACTGTATTAAAAAAAAAAAAAAAACATTCTCGGAGGAGGTCGCAAAGCTGCCCCAAGTGGGAAAAGTGTAGGTATTTTGGTATGCCACGTCTGAATGGTAATGGTATTCAATATTGGTGAAAGTAAAGTAAAGCTCTTTTCACTAGTCCATCGCTGGCGTTGCATTTTCATGTTGGCGGTTACTGACAATATGAATAATTGAATCATACAAAATCAAATTTGACAGAAAAAACTCTATGAGAAATGCGTAGCTGCACTTGAGGTTCATACGTAGCAGTTGGAGACTACCACTCCCAGCATGCCGCGGGCTCATAGAGGAGCTGAAAAGAGGCACTGGGGAAAAAGGGAAGCACATACAGGAGCTACTATCTTCTGTTTCGCTTCACATTTTCAAACCTTATAATTTTTTTTCAAATTATGATTTGAACCTCATATTGATCAGCAAAAATCCATGAAAGGCAATAACATGATGGAGAGAAAGGTAGAGAGAGAGAGAGAGAGAGAGAGAGGTGATCTCTTCTTTGGTGAATGTGTCATATTTGGGTAATTCATTTCATATTAGTCCATGTTGGCAGCACCTCCCCCCATACACTCCAGCTCCCTTTGATTTCAACTCTCACTTTCTGGCTTAGTAACAGAGCTATATTGTAATAGATAGATAGATAGATAGATAGATAGATAGATAGATAGATAGATAGATAGATAGATAGATAGATAGATAGATAGATAGATAGATAGATAGATAGATAGATAGATAGATAGATAGATAGATAGATAGATAGATAGATAGATAGAACACAGGAGAGAGAGAGATAGAGTGGGGGTATTTGGGTGGAAGATGGATGATGTAGGGGGGGAGCAGGGGGAAATGGAGAAGTGTGTAGACAGGCAGCAACAGCAGCAGCGAGGATGAGCAGTGGGGCTGAGTTCATATTGGGGAGGGGGTTGGTGTTGGATGTTGGTGGGAGACTAGGCTACATGACGTTTGTTTCCATGGTGATGGTCTCTCTGTCTCCCACACGTAGGGAGATGGTTGCTTTTAATGTGTGCGTGTGCATGTGTATTTCTGCATCCCTGTGTGTGTGTGTGCGTGTGTGTGTGTGTGTGTGTGTGTGTGTGCGTGTGTGCGTGCGTGTAATGGCATTTTGGTCAATAAATAACCAAGCTCTTGTTGTTGCCATAGTGGGGGTATTTTATTGATACAGTGCAACAGTAAAACCACAGCCATAAAGGATCTCAATTTACCCCTTCCAACACTGGAGCATCTATTTATTGCACACGCCCTTGTTTCCTTTTGCCGAAGTATAAAAGACACCACACAAACCATACACACAGCTTCATTCCAAACAAGCTTTGGCACCAATAGTCTTGCTACTGGGGAGGGGAGGAGGGGAGGGGGGGCTTGCTCACTGATATGAATTTTAAAGATTTTTCACCAACTGAAAAATCTATCCCCTCTCAATGTTGTGTTTAAATGAACTGTATACCTATCTACGCTGAAATGATTAGGTGTAAAAGCAACCAAGACCAACCAAGACAACCAGAAAAAATCAAATCTGCACACACTTTGTTTCAACATTTATTTTCAGTTTTGGTTCCAATAGGCAGCAATGAATTAGCCTATTTCTTTTCTTCACCTGAGCTCTGTGTAGATGCCTTCCCGCCTTTCCCTCACTGATGACTGTAATAATGGTTAAAAATAGGACTGAGTGGGCCGATGCCTTTTGCCATTTGGCTTGGGAACACGTGCAATGCGATAGGAGGCTTTTAAATCTATTGGAAGTAGGCATTTGAAAGCTGCAGCCTGGTGTAGGACTTGGATATGAATTGAATTTGGTGGTGGGGGGGTGGGGGTGGTTCAAAATGTTAGAAGATGTCTGGGTGTGATATGACAATGTGCATATCTTGTATGTGTGTGTTCACATGTGTGTCAGTGCATATCATAGATGTGATGTAGTGTGTGTGTGTGTGTGTGTGTGTGTGTGTGTGTGTGTGTGTGTGTGTGTGTGTGTGTGTGTGTGTGTGTGTGTGTGTGTGTGTGTGTGTTTGTGTGTGTGTGTGTGTGTTGGAGAAAACAGGCTGATATCTGTGTGGGGCGTGACCGGCATGGCGAGAGGATCCGACTGTCGCGCCGATCCACCGAGTGAAGATGAGGAAGAGGAGGAGGAGGAGGAGGGGAATGTGGCTAGGGAATGGTCCTGAATCTTGAAGGCAACATCGCCACCTGGTGTCTGTATAAAGGACAGCATAACAAGTCTATCCAATTCTGTATGCAAAATATTAGAATGATGTAAATTATGTTTAAATGTACAAGTGGTTGGGTCTATCATATCAGAGTGCTCTATTTATTGTATGTAACTTTTATGTTTTTTATCTTTGACCTTTAATTTTTTTTGTAAACAGAGAGGAGTTGGTCTTTGTTCTTTTGATGTCTGATGACAACAAAGGCATGCTATTCTCTAAACGTAAGCACAAACTAATTGTTCACCTCAAAAGATGATGTTATCTCTGTATCCATCTGCAGTACACACACACACACACACACACACACACACACACACACACACATTCATACACTTCAAGGCAGACAACCAAGCACTCAATTGAGCATGCCGGAGCAGCATCGGTCATTCGGAGGATTGGCAGAATTCCATGCCAACCTTGCAGCAGATGATTTAGGGTACACATCCGTTTCACTCCATTGACTTGATATATCACCGTTAACACCTGCAAGAGTCTGTTTCTACTTCTCCATCTTTCTCTCTCTGTGTCTGTCTTATTGCCTGACACACACACACTCTCACACACACACACACACACACACACACACACACACACACACACACACACACACACACACACACACACACACACACACACACACAAGATAGACAGAATAGACAGACACACACAGCCACACACACACACTCAGGCAGACAGCCACACACACACACACACACACACACACACACACACACACACACACAAACAGACTGACAGACACACAGACAGACACACACACACACACAAACACAATGTGATGGAATGTTCTCGAAATAAAGGTATGACAACTTGTGTCAGTTAGAGATTAATGATTTATTACCACTGGTTCTCCTCAAAGGGGTCATGGGTTTTCCCCCAAGGCTGCACAATGACTCCTGGATTGTTAAGAAACCTTGGGATGAAAGGCAAACTGAAGTGCTATCGATGACCAACTTAGAAGTCTAGACAGGCTGAATATCCTTGTGTCTGACCACAATGCAATTTTATTGAACGCAATTTTTATGACATATGAACAATATTAATTGGAAAAAAAAATGATGTACAGCTGATATTGTGTTGGTAGGGGGACAGTAAAACAATTTCATTCAAAATCAAAACATAAAGGTTTAAAGCTCCACTAATCGATATTTTTTTCTTATCCAGACAATGGGTCAAATAACTATGCGTAATGTGAAAATGTTCACATGCAGGGACAAACTTGTAATGGTTCATAACTCAAGTCTTTATTTCCTCTCAGAGTGCATTACCGTCTTTCAGTTTAGTGTTTTGTTTTTTACAGCCCATGACTTTACTGTTTTGGGTCAGTCCCCCCAATAAATAAATAAATCTTTGCTAAAATGTTAGCCTAATCAACTTTATTATTTCTTAAAATGTCCATATTGTTTATGCAGCTTGTTCTGCTGTCCCCAAGTGACTAATAAAATCCAATAGTATCGCATAATGTTACGTTTAAAAGGAACAACACATCCTAAGTGGTTTTGGTATCATTGTATAACAGTGAATAAACTTGAAAAAAAAATTAAATCCTTGACTGATGACCGATGATATAATTCTACTCAATACGACACAAGCAACTTCATTGTGGAAGTTTCAAGCTGAAACTGCTGTAGTGACAATCAGAATAGAGTGGATCCATCGGTGACCATTAGGGGGTGCTCTATCTGTTTGTGTGCCCTCCAAGCCTAGAGATTGAGAACGTCCATAGATGGAAGCTGTCAGCTTTAAATATGCTAACTAATGGACGGGAACACCCAGGAATTAAAGGTCACACACTGAAATCCACCATTTTCCCCAGCTCAAGAACAGGTACAACAGGCCATTTAAGTTTCTATGCTCCATATAAAGTTAAAGAGAGGAAGTGTAGGTAGGACATATTTTGCATATTTTTTTCAGATGTTTAAGGCAAAAGATGAACAATTTCCAAATATATTCATAGTCCATTCCCTATGTGTTTTGATCAAATATACAGAGGTATACATGAAATGTTTTGTTGTGCTACATACAGACGATTATAAAGACCAGAGGTACGATGAGAGCAGTCACCTTTGGTTTGCCTACTTAATAGTGTGAAAGACCTTTGAGTAGAAGGTCACATGCTTCATTTCCCCACCTGATAGTGCATGGAAATGAATGTTCAGGCTCGGTTCACACTACCAATGAGCTGAAGAGGTCGGTTTTACATGATGACGTTATTTTCCTAAGCCACTAATAGCAACCAAATACAGGTTTGAGAAAAAAGGCCCATGTTGACTCAAAATGTGTCCTCTTTAGTTCAGGTGTTCACTTCTTGTCATGCATATAAACTAGATTGTACTGTTTGATGGAAAACGAATACTGTTGAAATCAAATGTATCAGAAAACTCTGCATTACATTGCAAAACACAGCAGTGGTGAAATATAACTAAACATGTATTAAAGTTACTGTATACTTCTACTTCACTACATCTCAGAAGTACATATTGTTATTTTTACACTATATTTGTCGGACATATTTTTACTATACAGATTAATGTACTGTATGTCCACATTTTGTGGATTTGATTGTTTCTGATAAATAAGAGGTTGAAAGGATAATTGCCTTCATCTTAAGCTTAATACACGTTTTAAACTGGCCTTGGATCAGCTGGGAAAGGCATCATCACAGAGCTGAAAACAGGGCTGTTTTTTTCTGAGCTCATGAAAAGTGATTTTTTTTAAAGATATATAGGTGTACATAAATCACTAGGACACTACATTTTACTACACATTGGACTCCACAAGTATGCGCTATATATGGAATATAATGACTCGTACTGAAGTTAAATTAAAATGTCATTTTTGATGTACTTTCCCATGTTGGCTTCTGAATACTTCCGCTACACTTTCTAGTTACCAGTGATTCAGGTTAGAAGACGTTTGATCTCAATGCAGAGTTAAATATATAACTACAGCATATAAAGTAGGTAATGGTAGCACAACATCCACTAGCTACAAGAAGAAAATGCAGCCTACACAATAACCCACCAGTAATAACAATCCAATAATATGATACATATATCTTATAGCATCAAGTCGGCCATTCTAAAATATTATAATTACTTTTAACTACAATACTTCAAGTTAATTTCTCTCATAATAAGTATGTACTCAATTAAATACAGGGCTTTCACTTTACAAGTATTAGTACTATTACTTTAGTCAACTGTCTCAATACTGATGTCCAGGTTTCTACCAAACATAAATGTATGAACACCCCCCTAAATGATCAACTAGCTCTTTAATTAATCGTAAAAGTGTCTGTCTGTCTGTCTGTCTGTCTACCTCTCCACCAGCGCTTGCTGGGGGCTCCAGTCCACCCCCCATGACCTTGAACAGGACAAGCGGGTGTTCGATTGATGGACATTTTCCAATCGGATTTTCATAAAGTTTTTCTTAACGATCCAAGCTAAACTTCTCTCTGTGCCAAATTGCTTTTGTGTCTTTGGACTGTTCCTAAAGGTCACATGCTCAATTTCACCACCTTGATTTGAATGTTCCTACATCCTGTTTTCTGAAGTCAGGGGCACATTGATGATTTTCGTTTTGCATACCTACTATGGAGAAGGAGGGGAGAAACTGTATAAAAGTAGGTGAACACTCGCCAGAGGTTTGACAAGTGTCGGAAGCTGGAACTATCCCAGGTAGGCCTGATGATCTTGTACATTTGAAGATGTTTTTCTACCTTCTGCTTATCTGCCATAACACCACCTTTGACCCAGAACTTACAGAGTTATAGCAGGGAAATTGTTTAAGAGGTTTTCCTTTATAGTTAGAAAACAAAAGTTAGACCTGTCATATGTATGAAAAATATATTGAATGTAAAGGTCATTTATCATGCTTCGACCCAGAACTTATTTCCCCCTGCTTGTATGTTTTTCAGCTAGGCACTAAACCCATGCACATATTAAGTTACCTCATTCATGACACTCTTTTCAGGCATTTTGACAAATGGTATTTTTCTGTATGGTGAGGAAAAATGATTTCAAACTCTGTTGTCAATTTCCCACCAGGATGAAGAAGGCACTGCTGCTTGTCCTCACTCTCTCAGGCAAGGATTGTGTGTGTGTGTGTGTGTGTGTGTGTGTGTGTGTGTGTGTGTGTGTGTGTGTGTGTGTGTGTGTGTGTGTGTGTGTGTGTGTGTGTGTGTGTGTGTGTGTGTGTGTGTGTGTGTGTGTGTGTGTGTGTGTGTGTGTGTGTGTGTGTGTGTGTGTGTGTGCGCGCGGTGGGGTGCAGTCACAGTAGCACTTTTACTTTTTGCACCACAACATCACATTAAAGGTGCTAAGAGGAACTTTTAAATATGTCTGAAACAGTCTCATATTGCCTCTGATGATCATAAATAAATTACATGAAACAGCAAACGAGACCATCAGTGCAAAGTATGCTATTTATATAAAGTTTTTCTTAATGCCTTTGTCATGGTTACGCTCACCCAGGAACTACAGCTGCTGTAGTTAAAAGACTACCGCTTTTGTCCAAAGAGGGTGCAAGAATTAACAAAAACTTAAGTTCCTCTGAGCACCTTTAAACAATTGCTTCAAATATCTAACAGAAATCCTTTCTATCTCTCTGACAGCCTCCACAAAAATGTAATCATACATTATAAACATTACATGACGGTTGTATTTGTTGCATGGTTGTTGCATTAAAGTTGAATGCATGAGTGTTTTTTGGAAATGAAAAGTCCTTTATCCATTAGGGCTGACTGCCATGGCAGCAGACGTCCTCAGAGAGTACCACTATGTGAGCCTGAATAAGACCTGGGCTGAAGCTCAGAGTTACTGCAGAGAGAACTTCTCTGACCTTGCCACTGTAAGCGATAAGGACGAGAACAACAGGCTGCAGGGTGTATTGCAGAGCAGTGGAAACTACGCATGGCTAGGGCTTTATGATGACCTGACCAATTGGGCCTGGACATCTGGAAATATAAGCTACAACTATAACAAACACTTCAGTCGGTGGGAAGCAGGTCAGCCTGACAGACGCAACTGCAATCGGGACTGCGTCGCAATGTCAAATAAAGGGCATTGGCTTGACTTTCCCTCTTCTGCAAAATTTCATGCGGTCTGCTATTATGGTAAGAAAGCTGCTTTATCATCATTTTAACATTAAGAAAAATATATATTTCTCAGGGATGTTACCAGGGCTTATTGGTTTCAAATTCCAACACGTTTTAAATGCATGGGATGTTCATCAGGGAGGAAATAGTTAAGGAAAGAGAGGAATGATTCCCTAACATAATGAAATTACAAACCACAAAGAACACAATTATGCCACGGTACCAACGATTTAACATAAAAAAAATTGACCTACAGTACAATTAAATAATGTTCAATCGTCACACTGAGTGTCAAGTTCAGCTTGTCCCTACATATTTCCACCTCGTCTCTACCTGTCCATCAGACTCTCAGACACCCTCTTTCCACTATCCATTGTAACACTCACTTGTTGCATCTTTCCATTGCTTTGGAATACATTATTTTTCATGATCTTTATTGAAACAACAATGAACCCACTTAGTTTCCCCATCTCTACAGACATAACTTTAGCTGTTGGCAGTATTCAAGATGTAAATGTTTAATTCTAGGGCACAATGCCAATCTACAGCATATAGCCCATTGTTCCCCTTTTTTATTTTGTTTTCTTTCAGAACAAGGTCCTTCCAGGTACATTTTAGTGAAAACGAAGATGAAGTGGTTTGACGCTGTGAACTACTGTAGGTCCAACTTCACAGGCCTCGTCACGGTGAGGAACATGTCCGAGAATAATCACATCTCCTCGCTGCTGTCAGAAACCACCTGGATTGGTCTCTACAGAAGATGCTGGGCCAAATGGTCCGACGGCAGCCTCAGAACGATCCATAACTGGAACGAAGGCCAGTCAGACGATGCCGGGGCTAATATGACATTATGTGCCGCAGTCAAAACAGACACAGGAAAGTGGTGGAATGTTGACTGCGGGGAGAGGCACAATTTCATCTGTCAAAAAGTGATAAACCCGCCGAGCAGCGCTCCCGGAGTTCAGCACAGAACAAGGTTCAAGCTTAAGTTTCAGTCTGAGGCCGATCTGACTGACCCTGCCATTCAGCAGCAGCTCTTAGAGCAGGTACAGTGAGTTTGAAGATGCTAGACGTAGCTGGATCCCTTGTAGTGTTTGACTGGCTGGGGTTGTTGGGGAGTGTGAACTTTGTCAGATGTTTTCGTTAGCTAAATTCTGGACTGTCATAGGTTAGAGTCCGTTTTCTAGTGCTACCTGTAACCACACAAAGCAGCGTAACAAGTTCATTGATGGTAACGTAAAGTTACAACTGTAGTTGGTAAGATAATATTATGGCCATGCTAACATTTGAAGCTTACATTAGTGCAAGGAAGAGCACTACCTCCATTCCTTAAAAGTTTGCTCTGTTGTTTCTGGTTTTGGAAAGGTGTTAAGAAAAGACATATAGCTACCGGTCTATCCTGTTTTTCCAATGAAAAATGTTCAGTTCATAGAAGGAACGATACTTTTATCACAGGAAAGTAAGAAATGGCTGATGCTACATAGTCATGTTCTTCATTATATTATTTTCCAGTGGAGGAGCAAAGTATGTACTGTGTTAAAGGTTGGAATGATGTAAAATATAGTTATTTATTTCTCTACAGTTGCATGCCAAGCTGGAGAAACATGGATTATCAGACTTCAAACTCCGCTGGGTTCAGACCGACGGACAAACTTTCCACAAGGAACAAGAGATGAAGAAAGAGGAAGGTATCCATGTTGGCGTTTTTTAAATGGCTTTGTTTTTTTCAATTACATTTTTAGAGAAAGATCAATACCAAATGTCCACAAAAGTTCAAACATCTGTTTAGTTAGTTGGCTAAAACTGGAAACAGGAAATCAGCTGTCCTGGCAAAGGTAACCACATCTGCCAAGAAAAAGTAATAATAGCCAACTAGTTATCTTAGCTAAACCCAAAGACTGGAAATAGGGGGGAAAGAGCAAGTGTATCCCTGGCCAGTTAAGCAAACAAGATTTATATTAATTAGCTTGAGCCTTATGCTAGAGACAGATGTTATTTTCAGTCAAAGCCAGGCTAAGTGTTTCCCCCTGTTTCCAGTGTTTGTGCTATGCTAGCTAACTTTCTGCTGGCTGTAGCCATATTACTGGACCAACATTAAAGGGGTATTGATAAATTCATCCAGTGCTCTTTACGACAATGTCAAACTGTTCTTTTAAGCCATGTACATGACCTCTATTTTCTGCCTCTTTTAGGGTGCGGCGGCTGAGGCCTCATTGTGCCACCAGGAAAACGAATGTAGCTAGGCCTACTATAATACAATGTTTCAGGTTTATCTTAAGTTTCACTGTGTATTTTCTACACCATCACCTAAAATAAATTTCTGTTGTGCGTGAATATATGTAGTTGCGTACTGTGTAGCTGAAGTAAATCATATATCATTCATTTGTCTGTGTTGTTGCATCACTCGTTCTTTGGAAAAAGACTCTTTACTTCTTAATATGTTCATTGTATCTTATTGTTTGCAGTCCAATTTGTTTGCTGATTGAGACGTCAGTGCATCTAGAGTGGTCCAAAATGAGTTGGAGAGATATAAACATGTTTTTGTTTATGTCATGTATAAATATTTTATGAGTCCTCGCTCACTGATTTGGCATTTCGAAAAGCTTAATGCTTGACGTCTCGCAGTCTTTTCCTGGCTTTGAAAATTGTAATCCTGTTTATGATAATTGCCATGATTGCCATCATGCTGTGCAATTATTTTCTCACAATGTGTTTTATCTTCTTTTTTTGCTTTTTAGCAAAGGCCTATTGTTTTGTGTGGTTAAATATGTAGCATTAAAAAGTATTTTGAATTGTGGTAAACAGAAAAACTTTTGTGTGTTGAGATGATTTGTCTACTGTCTGGTGTTATCGTCTTGTGTTGCTGGCATGATGTTTCTCCACAGAAAAGTACAGTTTAGGAAATATCAGGGTATAATGTGTTCACGGCAGTGTAGTTAAAAGTAGATAAAAGAATACGATGTTATCAGCCTTTTTTCGGCCTTGATACAGCTATTAAGTATCGGGTCGCGACAAATCTGTTATTCAGACCCAGACTTTCTGGCTCAGATTTCATATTTTCACTCGAAACAACCATAAAGAAACATTCTCCTTGCATTGTTGTCATGCCCTTGAAGGCGCTGGTCAAAAAGACGGCAGCACAGAGTAAAATGAATATCCCCTTAATTATTCCATCAGACTTTTTCAAATAAAATCCAGGGTCGTTCGCCAGAAAATGTGTTGGCCAATCACATACGTGCACGCTCACATTCTTGGTAGGTTACTTTGTGAATGTGTTATTAGTAGAGATACTCACTCACATAACATGAATTCTACTAATCTAATGTATGTGTCTTACGACAAAACATGAGATGATGTGTCACTGTAATGTGAAAATGTAATGTAATGTCAAAACTGGACCCACCATAGCCTTGTATTTTTTAAAGTAATGTCACTTTTTCAGTCTGAATGACCACTAAGGTTGAACCCAGCAGAGTCTGCCGGGTGATTGTATTTCGCTCTGCAGACTATAGCCCAGTTTACTTCCTCCCAAAAATTCTGGCACCAATCACACAAAGGCATTCTCCCCAGGCGCACTAGAGGCGGGCTGAACACGATGACGACAGCTAAGTGAGGGCGGATCATTGGTCTGATTGGTTGAAGGTCTATCCAATTGCGTATTTAGGCATTTTGATCTCTGTACGTCCGTTGATCACACCTTTTCAAACTCGGAAATGACAACGCTAATTCCAGACCCATGTTCAATCTTAAATAAGAAATAAGAAAAGCTCAATCTTTTCATTAATTTCAATGAATCAATCTGCAACAAAGTAGAACTTGAGCGGCCGTTGGTAACTTTCAAGGAAGGATCCATTCCATTAAGAAGTGCAGTGTACAGTGACTTTGCATCCGATAAGCCTTTAGATCTGCTAATCAAACCAGCTTTCATTGTTATGTCACCTAGACAACACACCCACACTATCACAGAAACTTGCCCTTTTTTCTTTCACA
>NC_137221.1:19826190-20018690 GCF_949987685.1 Ammodytes marinus
CGGTGTGAAAGGCCTAATAGGGACACATCCACGGATTCCTCTAATGCCTCGTTTCCACCGAGTAGAGCGGGTCGGGTCGGAGCGGTTCGGTCCGGGTAGTTTGGCTTTTCATTTGCCAAAAGTTGGGTAGGGTACGGTTTAAGCGCACCTAACCGCTCTGAGCCGCTCCCGATCTCAGTACTCCTCCGTAGGGGTACTAGCGGCCTGAAAGCGGGCCGAAAATGCATGAGAAGGCGGAGCTACACACTGCCGTCATTTGATTGGTCGAAAGAATCATTTCCGTCATGTGTAGATCTCGGCAAGAGTGAAGAGAGTCTTGTGTTTTGGCGAAAATGTGAGCACAGCTCTGTTTATTGTGTGGTGTTTTTCCTCGTCAATAAATTAATCAGTTGGTTACACTGTGTCCCATAGTCACGTAGCTGCTGCAGCCAGCACTGTTCGCTCACTGTCTCTATGAGTTGCGCCGAGCGGTCTCTGTGTGTTTACGCCATAGATAGTAGTAAAATACACGCTCACAACAACACGGGGGGAATACATAAAGAAGCGGCTGGTTTGAATCATCTCCGCCGTTTGTAGTCACCTCGGCTAGAGTGAAGAGAGTTTTGGCGAAAATGTGAGCGCGGCACTGTTTATTGTGTGGTGTTTTTCCTCGTCATTAAATGAATCAGTTGGCTACACTGTGTCCCACTGCTACGATGTCACGTAGCTGCCGCAGCCAGTGCTGTTCGCTCACTGTCTCTATCAGTTGCACCGAGCCGTCTCTGTGCTCACAACACGGGGGGAATAAATAAAGAAGCGGCTGGTTTGACCAAGCAAAAACAAGAGACCGCTGGCTTGACCACAGTTGTTCCCACAGCCCGATAGTTTGACCCACATTCTGGCGTCGGCTATCGCAGTCCAGCCTAAACCCCGCCCTACCAGTAAGGGTAGGGTCGGCGGTGGAAACAACACCGAGATTCTTAAAAGTGAGCTGTCCCGCTCTGAGCCGCTCCGATCCGACCCGCTCTACTCGGTGGAAACGAGGCATAAATGTAACACTTTTCGGACAAAAATATAAGTATAGTTATAAATTCACACAGTCGAATTGATGTGGGAAACAAAAAGAAAGTCGCTACAAGGCCAATGATTTAATTTAAAGGTTCACACTGGGTCTTGTCAGTAAATGCAACGTCCTCATAAGTGACAAAAACAAGTGTGTGTGTGTGTGTTGCTTTACTGCAGCAATGATTGAGTGATTGACTTAACCTCCTCCTCTTTACTGTTCCTCGAAGCAACACGTTTTTATTGAGAGTGTTTGATAGCAGATATAAAACGCTGCAGCTATTTCACAAGAAGCCTTTAATCTCATTATGCCTCGTTGAGGAGGGAAAAAGTTCCCTATTTAACTCGGTTTAAGCCATAACTCAGTTCTCTCCCTTTTTTCACAAGCTGTGGCTGATCTGTTTTTCCTAGTTCTTCCAATAAGCAATTCAAGGGAAGGCCCTTAATGGGACCGCTAATGGATTCCAGTTTGACACCAGCTCAATCAGTGTTAGATATAAGCTAAGCCTCTCTGTGTTTCATTTGTGTTCCATAAATGTCCGCTTAATGACAGTGTTAAATTGTCATTCAGACGGGCCATTGTCGTTTTTCAGCAATTACTGTTGACGGCGATTATGACTTTAATTGAATATTGGCTCTGCACACACGCTCATTAGGGAGTCGAGTTAATAAGGTGAAATCCGCAAAGTAACTTTGCCAAAGAAGCAGTTGGCCATTAGCCCCTGGTCTCCACTGGAGAAATAGTGTGAGAGCTGGGCTGCCGAATCTCGCCAGCTGAAGTGTGGTTGAATGAAGTCCTCACAAGTACTAAAGTGATGAAAGACAAGAAGAAGGCATATATATAATAGAGTGTATTTCTTGATTAGGGGTCTGATTAACATTGTAGCATCTAAACTCCTATTTGCACACATTTAACATACCAAAGGAATGAGGAAGTCGGGAATTTGTGAATTTATTTATTTTATTTATTTTATATTATTATTTCAGGACAATGCACATTGATAAACATAGTCATTCCAACATGTAAATGTGCCAGATTGTAGCCCAGGGGCTAATTTCCATCTGTTGTCCATAGGCAGGTGGATGTTACAGTAGCAACTTGCCACCTGTCGAAAGGGATCTTTTGAGTCACATTTTTTGAAATATGAAAATGAACACTTAAATACACCATCCCTGTCCTCGTCATACTTTCACAAAGACAGGTTCATTACCAAACGTAAGCCTGCACCGCAATTAAGCGCGATCATATCTGACGAGTGCTATTGGGAGCCGTCACTCTGCTCGGCCTCAACACTTCAAATTTGCTGCTGCTGCTGCTCTGTCATCGTCGTTTTGCTAAGGAGTCAGAGTGAGAACTCATTAAGATGGAGCGCATATGGCGTGCAATCTGCCTCAGTGTCACCTTTCACTCCGGCAAGAAAAGACCATCTGACTCTGAGCGAGAGCGCAGTTATTTGTGACAGGGACGCTTGTTAATTGATGTATTTTGCTCTTTAACATCGCAGCTGGACGAGTGGGCGTTACTACTTTGATTCAGATGGGTTTTCTAGAGGAGATAGATAATAAAAGCAAATCAAAGGGAAATGCGTGCTTTTGTCTTGCCTGGTTAATTATGCTGATTATAAGCCTAAATTCAATCACTAGAATTTAGAATTTTATTTTCTTATCTGTTTTGTCATTTTAACTTGTAGAAATCTGAGTGCATCTTTCAATGTCATTCAGCGATTCTGGGGAATGCTTGTTGCCCCCCTTTGTGTACATACCCTTTGTTTACATACCCTTTGTGTACATACCCTTTGTTTACATACCCTTTGTTTACATACCCTTTGTGTACATACCCTTTGTTTACATACCCTTTGTTTACATACCCTTTGTTTACATACCCTTTGTTTACATACCCTTTGTGTACGTACCCATTTACAGAGTCTATGGATCCTTTTTGCATCAAACACACAGTATGGACTGGTAGCGGATCGTGAGGAGATATTCACTGATTTTGACAAAAAAGTGATTTTGACAACAAGCATTCTCCAGAGTCACTGACTATGCATTTAAAAGACTGAGGGGTCATTTAAATCACCCAGCTATCAGTGTAGCCACTGATCCAGGGGCCTGTTTCAGGTAGCTGGTTTTACATACTCTGGGTTTAATCATACGCTCTGAGTTGGTTAACTCAGAGCGCAGGGTTGATAAGCAACTCTGGGTTTTCGGTTTCAGAACAGTGGATCAGCGTTGGGTTTATCAACTCTGAGCGTGTTCACTCTGGGTGGAGCGTGTGCATAAAAGCCATCGTCAATGGATCGCTGATAACATGATTCACCATGGAAACAGAAGAAACAAATGATTGATCCTCCCACTTCTCCACTTCTCAAAAAAGAAAAAAAGAAATCTCCGCTCCTCCCACTAGAGTTAGAAATATTAACGAATGAGTTTATGGTAGCCTATGGAGAAGAATTAACGGGATATTGTCTCATAACTCTGATCTAATCTCCTCGGCAATTCAGAAAAGAAACAGAGCAAACATTTTTTGTCAAGATAATCATTTCGCTTCCGTATGAGAAGCCATAGTCTATTTTAAAAAGTTACGCATATCAGCTGTAAAGTAATAAAGCTGGCGCGACACAGCATTGCTGACAGTGCCTAAAGTCTACTGTGCAGTAAACAGAACAGACTGTCGCTTCTTTTAAATGGGGAGTGAAATAGGCTACATTAACGTCAAGACACATTAGGTGACAGTTTCCATTGAAGAGCCTGATTGATTTATTACCAGATCCATTTTCCTCAAGTGATCACAGTTTAAATTATTATATCATTTTTATATTCATATTAGGCTATTTAACGAGGCTTGTCTGTGACTTTAGGATCGCACAAGTGAACTACAACGATCGCGTGCAGCCGCAGCGTTACATGAATCCACCTGACATAAATCTGTTCAGTGGCACAGACGTTAAAAAACATACAATAGGCTACAAATAGGTTTATTAATCTGAATGTAGAGCATGTCACGATGTGTAAGGTGGCCGCCTATATGAACGGACCGAGGGCTGAGAACAAGGCTACTGATCAGATAAATGATTGGTCAAACGTAAAATCATCAGGAAATGATAAAAACATCCCGATGGAGATTTCTATGGAGTGTTTTTGCTTCAAACTGTACAGGGACGCGTGTGACAGTGACACTCTTTCTTCAGTCGGAGCTACAGCGTAAAGTGAAAACAAACTCGGGTAGGTCTAACCACCTATCCAGCAGGTTAGACCCACGGCGTATGTTGCCGCAGTAACTGACTCTCGGTTGCACTGAACCTGCTACCTGAAACGGAAAACCCAGAGTTTCCACCAACTCAGAGCGAACAAACTCCGGGTTGCCTCAAAACCAGCTACCTGAAACAGGCCCCTGGCCTGTGTGAGTTGGCAACACTTCAGATGTATCCTTGGATATCCCAGGCTCTCTGGGCCGCTCCAGTCTGCTAAGGCCCTGTTCTCACGGTGAAAACGTGACAGTTTTCCCGTTTTTTTGTTTTTTTTAAAACCCCGTTCAGACACAATTAATCTGACATCTTCACCCGTACACATGTTTTCAGAGGAAACGGGACGAAATCGTTGTAGTAAGCATGCCAGGCCAGCAGTTGGCGGTACAAGGTAGTAGTAAATAGCATTTCCGGTGCATCCGGTGTCGGCTGTAAGAATTGAATAAAAAGGCGCGCCTGCGCAAGAACGATTCTTTTTCTCAGCTCTGTTCACAGCATTGGTGCAGCAATTCCATATTTTGTTGTAGGAGCGATTGTCGTTGTAGGCACGATAACAAACTCATCAGCAACAGCACAGCGAATACAGCTCGGTGATCCGCCATTGTTGTTGTTGTTTTCCAACTGGCGCACATGGACCTACAAAGACGGCGCATGCCCATTTATCTCCAAACGCAATGTGCATGTGTGAGGGTGGAGCCATGGCGTCAGCATTACCAGGGGAAATGGTTTCGGTGTTTACAAGAAACCAAAACCGTTGTGTTTTCCAAAAAATCCTCCCTGGGAGGTGATCTCAAAAACTTGTTTTCATGTACATGATATAGTGCAACCGCGGGAATTTTTCCGCGTTTGCACCGTTTCGTGTTGCCGTGAGAACAGGGCCTAAGAGTGTACCAGAGCTGCCAAGTCTCACTCTTTGGCCGTGAGACACAGGCAAATCAACCAGTTCACACTCTCAGACGCCACACTTCAAATTTCTCACGCGGAGAAATTAATCCCCAAATTAAAATTTCTTATTTTGAAAAGCTAACAGACATGAGTGCCGTGACTTCCTCTTTCTGAACGCGCGTTAACGTTATGCTTTGATGTGCACTGTGCATTCGAACATGCATTCGAAGCGGGAGGCGAGCATGGACATATAAAGGAGGCGAGCCCCCTACCCGCACCTTCTCTTCCGAGGTCAGTGTGCCAAGTTACCGCTGATAAGAATTGTGTCCCCGCCGGCCGGTGAGCGCGCATGCATCAAACATATTAACCCTTCAATCTCACTCAAGTAAATTCAGAAGATCTTTGGATCGTTTTGTATATAGTTTTTGGTTAGTTTGAAAATTAGGTTTGCAAAGTAACAAATGGCTTATCCGCCAATAAAAATGCTTTTATTCTTCTGTGTAATGAACAGAGCCTATGTATTGCACATTTATAGCACTTTTCATAACACAAATTAAGGTAGCCTAAGAGGAGGGACCAAGTAACCCAGATGTTTTATTTTAGCCTAGTAGTTTGCATTGGTGTTGACCTGTTCCCTAATTTTTTTCTTCTTTGAATAAAGCCTAATGCTGCTAGTAAAATACCACCAGCCACTCAACCCTCAATAGTAGACATGATATAGAATAATTACCTTTATTACAGTTTAACCAAATGTTTTAACAATAGGCTACAGGAGATATTTGAAAGCACTACACATGCATTGTAGGCTATTCAATTAAATTTGTGTCAGCGAAACCGTGAATGTTCTCTTTTACTTTACATAAAAATGAATGCAGAAAAGGCACACATTGCTTCATAAAAATTCACCAGAATGCAGGAAATTAAGTGTTTAATGTTCAAAATTTTTTTTGGGGGGGGGACCCCCAGACCCCCACTTATAATATGTCCACACCCAATGTTTAATTAAAACCTGTCCTACGACTTTGCAATTCATGAATTTGTTTATTTGAATAAGATTTTTGATGTTTTCACATCACATTTTCCAATTGACTTTTATTTCTGATTTATTATGAACAATATGTAAACTTGCAGGACACTAGCAAAAATGATTGGGTGGGAGAGAGGACACGGTTTTGGGTCCCTCGGCCAAAAAATCTCACTCCAAACTTTTGGTGAAACTTGGCAGCCCTGGTGTACGTAATGCTATAGTAGCAAACTGTGTTCCTCCTAGATGATAAAGTAAAATTTGGTTTAGTGCTGTTTGGGACGCACTGCATATTCCGGTCTGCCTGACGTACATCTTTCTGTCTGAGTTGGTTTGGATTTTGATCTAAGCAATTAAAGGTGCTGTAAGCGGAATGGTTCTTTCATCTAACTTCCTGTCAGTTACTGCAGTTAGCAGTCCCCTCGCTCGTCCCTACGTCACCACATTAATGCACTGCGGTCTTCAAGCAGCGAGTTATCTAGCATCATCTCAGATCCATAAGTGTGATAAACCGTGATAAAAACCATCAAAACAGACATTGGGAAGGATTTTTACCTTCTCCGCCATTGTAGGCACATACACATTCACCCATCTGTTGCTCTGGCGTGCACCGGCAGTGAGACCATGGAGTGTATATACTATATATGAGTGAGACGAGTGACAGTTTGTAGCGTTCTCTCTTCTGATTGGATAAAAATTTCGGGATACTCCAATAAGTTTAATGCCGATTACATGCAAAGCAGCTGACTGAGAGATCGGCTTTATGAAAGGCGCACATTATGTAAGTGATCACTGTATGAATAAAGAGCGATTTTACACTTATATTAACATAAATAAACCGCTTACTTCACCTTTAATAATAACTATATAAAAATAGCATTATTGATGGTCTTGTTTGCTGTTACAGGTACTTTATTATTTATCAGAAGAAAAATTAGACTGTTTCATAAACATTTAAGATTTCATCATAGTCATTTTAAACAGGACTTTGACTTAATGACTTGCACATGTAATAGGGTATTTACTGCTGTAAATGAAGGTCCTGAGTACTTATTCAACCACCATAGTCAGAATAAATATTACCAATAATTGAGGACTAGATTCTTTGTCTTTGCCTGTGATAAAGTTATCTGAAGTAAAGTGTCATTTTGGAGATGTTTAATATATTAAATCTGTTTCCTATTTTTGAATAATCTTACTTCCATCATGAGAGACTTAATGAAGGAGTAAGCCTCGTACATTCAGCTGATAGAGAATAGCCTGAAGACAAGGGAGACAGAGAGAAAGTGAAGAGGGCGAGAGACAGAGAAGTTGTAAAAGAGAAGACTGCATTGAATCAGTCTTCCAGATTGATGTTTCGCTAAGCTTCCTTCAACATTAATCAAGAAAGGGGGGGAAACAACCCATGTGCTTTTGTATGCAGCAAGTCAATGCGCCCCCTACCTCTCCCTCCTGCTGACTATAATTATGAATTGCTGTAATTTCATGATTCGAAAAAATCCCTGTTCCAAATTGCATACTCTTTTCTTTTTTTTACTACTCTACGTACAGCTGATCAGCAAATGAATGCAGCCAGCAGGCAGTAGACATACAATTGGGACATAATTGTACTCATTTGATCATAACATAACCTTGAACTTGCCTCTTGCTTATATATAGGTGGCATTGCTGGTTGTTTACACACGGAGGCACGGTTGATGTGACGTAACTTCCGCTATGCAGTGGCTTGTGGGTCAGAATTGCCCCAAAAAGCAGCTGATTTCCACACTTAAAATCCCAACCGCAGGAGATATGGTTATTTTAAAGCAGACACATTTTAAATAGCAGACACATTTCTTAGACACTAAAATCCTGCTTTGAGAGAACTGAAGGAGAGTTCAGAGGTCCAGTGAAAACATATGAATATGGGCAAGCAGGGAGACTTTGCAGATGTGTTTGTGTGTATGTATCCTTTGGGTGGCTTATGACAACACACACACACACACACACACACACACACACACACACACACACACACACACACACACCTAGTCCTCCCACTGCCTGACAAAGCCACTGTAGTGAATAAGTAATGGCTCCAGCTGGGGTCCCAGAGCTGTTACCTTTTTGATGCCTCGCTGCTAAATATAGAGACAGCGTGCACACAGGGGAAGAAAGAATAAGATTGTTACATAAAAGCTGACCTCTGCCACTGACCTCCTCCACCAGTTTACAGTATGCAGAGCCGGGGTTACTCTGCTGGTCGTTTGTGTTGATATTTCCATTTGTGGGCATGTAGAATCGCCCACTTGGTTGTCAATCTGGTATTACACTGTCACGGTTCTACTCACAGTCTGCCACACATTTTTCTCCTGTCATCTTTGCTTTGTCCCCCTCAAAATCCAATCCTCCTACTTTCTGCTATTTAATATGGTAGAAAAAAGATTTAGGATGTCTCGATTCTTGTGGTCAGATTTATTATGCTTAAAAATACCTGGATGTCTACTACATCCGTCCAAGATTTTTTAGTGTTGAAATCATCATGGTATTTGGGCGATTCTGACCCACCACAATCCAGTGCGCACCAGAAGTTACGTCACATCAACGAAATGAAAACAACCAGGGATGCAACAGATTTAAAAGCAAGAGGAAAGATCAAGGCGCAATGTTATGATGAAATAAATAAGTAAAAGTGTGTCTCAAGTGTAGTGTATGCTAACTAGATTCCTTTTATGGTCGGATGCAGTATGTCGAATAGAAAAAAGAAAGACTACGTGATTTGGAACACAGGGACAGATTCCACACGTTCCTTCAAATCAAGTTATTATGTAAAGAGAGTTCCAATGGCCCAAAATCAAAATGAAATGGTGGGAAACACTGTCAGACACCTCTGCATTAAATTGCAGCAAAACCTATGTGCAAAATACAGACCAATACTGTAGGCACGCTGTACTAAGCCTAATGTACAGTGGTGGAATAGGTGTAGATATGAATTAAGTAGTTACACCATAATGTCAAACAACTTTATTACCAGCCCAATAGCTACTGTAAAAGCCTTTGTTTCTCAAAGTAAAGTATGGTAATCAACAAAATGTAGTATGAAGTAAAATAAAACATTATGCGAAAAAACACATTATGGATTAGCATAAAATGGAAATCTGAACCTTAAAATGGCTCTTACTTGACACATTCTGAGTAACAGATCAACACTGGTAATATATTACAAAACCAAAGTTTCAGGGGAGTGTATTTGTACTTTCTACAACAGAAAGTATTTCCACCTTGACACACCTACGCCAGTAGTCAGCCACCATAGCATCTCTGTTCCTTTACCTGATTGAGCATAACACCTCCGCCCCATTCAACACAGTCACTAGAATAAATCTGCAGTGGAGGAGGCAGTGGTGACAGAGAGCTCTGCCAGCAGACCTGTGAATCAGTGAATTATGGTTGTTTTTTCTTTGTTTTTCATCCCTTTTTCTTTGTAAGGAGCAAAGAACGACAGCACACAGCATGAGGAAAAGGTACAAATGCTACCTGTCATTTCACTTCTTCTTCGTTATCGGAATAATCGCATTGTAAATCAAGCGGAACACAATACAAACCACTGAGTAGTGATGTCCTTCCATGTAGGCACAGAATGTATGAGCATGTCAGCTTTGCCACTGGCTGCAGTTTTATGGAGCGTTCAAGTGCAACTTTTACCAGAAGAAGAAAAATGTCATAAAACCTTTTTTTATTCTATTTTGTAAACAGCATTGTTTTGAAAAGTGAGATTTGTCAGTAAATGCTGAGTTACGCGCAATAAAACCCAACCCCCTGTAGATATAACGGTAATAGTTTGTCCCCCTGGGCGCATAAAAAAAAACTTACTAACTGCACCTTAATATGATGTATAAGGCTTTTACACCAGTACGCTGTTCCCACTGGCTGAAACCGTTATTGCTATGCTAATGAAGGAAAATGCTCAGTGAACAGTAGGATCATTAAACTGTGTGTGTGTGTGTGTGTAAGGAGGAAGGAAGAAGAAGATGGTGATGGTGTATGGATGTTTTCCCATCCAGAGAAAAAAGGTATGCACGCAAAGGTCAAGTATTCCTCATCCGAGTTCAAGTATTCCCCGCTCAATACAGTGACAGTGGTAAATGTCTGTGTCCCAATTCCCCGCTATAATAAAATCATGTAATGTTAAAGCCCGGAGCCAAGAGACAGCGAGAGAGAGAGAGAGAGAGAGAGAGAGAGAGAGAGAGAGAGAGAGAGAGAGAGAGAGAGAGAGAGAGAGAGAGAGAGAGAGAGAGATAGGGTGTGTTTGTGTGTGTTTGTCCTGTAGATTGTGAAAAATGTCTTTGCGGTGAAGGAGCCCATTCATCAAAAACTACAGTAAAAAAAACATGTTTAGTTACTTTCTTCAATACTGACAAAGACAGGGCGGGAATAGCAACGACAGAAGATAAGGGAACCATGTGTGACAGACAGAGATAAAGTACACAAACAAACACAGCCACACACACACATACACGCACACACTGACACACACACACACATTCTGTTACTGAAGTGTGCCGTCAGCATCAGTACCGCAGTTATTCATCAAAGCGTCCCCTCCCTCTGCTCTCTCCCCTCCCTCTCCTCAGCTCATCCTCACACACACTCCACATGTAGCCTATACGAGACGGTGCACATTCCTGTCTGACAGTGAGACTGGGATAAGATAATGTGGGAGGTGCAGAAAATTAAAATCCCATGAGATTATTAGAGGATAAATAAGAGCAAATGTACCTGATAGGTGATTACGTTCTGCAAGGTTACACCTGCAGTCTTCAACAGGAGAAGAATTACAGTTGAATAGGGGAAAGAAAACATACATTTTTTTATCAGCTGAAATGACTTCTTTTGAAAGCAAATTGTGTCAGCAAAACAGTCTCGCCTGTGAGTTTTTATATATTTCAAGGGACTCCTAAAAATGTGAACCTTGTAAAAGATATTGTCAATATGTAGCCTATACCTGACAACGGCCACACATGCTACATGGTATTGAGCTTAAAGTCAGATGTTGAAGCTATACATTTCCTAGGAAAAAGTAAGCATCCACACCAGTTGACATCGGAAAAACACACAGCATTTTATTTCACCAAGAATTAGCCATACTGTTGTAGCTATACAGTACATACGAACAAGGCAACTTAAACATAACCCTGTTCCAGCTCCTTATCTTAGCCTACACATAGGGTTAGAATGATGCTTTGGATTGTATTTTAGAATGTTTTTCAAACCCAAACTTTCAACGTGCCCCTGACTTTGAAATCTGGGTTACTATACTGTAGTCAAAAAGCTTGTTAGCACTTTTGCATCTTCCCTTGGAGCATATTTCAATTTACCTTCAACTTTTGCTCTTGGATTTTTGGGTTGTGGAGAGGGTAAATAAAACCTCTGCCATCCACACCCTTGATACACCTAAGTATAAACCCCAAAGCTTGACAGGCCTGCCGTGCCAAGTCTTTAGACTTTAAGGAAAGCTTAATGGAGGATTGAGGAGATAAGTGCTAACAGTGTACGAGGGATTCCAGAACCCAGTGGGGGTTCTCAAGGGGTTCCTCTGCGACTGTTTCATTTCACTATAATTTGATTCCCGAGAGCGTGTTCCATTAGAGCAGGAATCAGGAGGGATTATTCAATAATAGGCATTGTCAATCCTGCCGTTATCTTCCGCCTTATACATAACGAACAGTTCTGCAATTTAATACTGCATGATTGATCATCCACAACACTATGATGTGTGGGTTTAGGGACTAATCTAATCAAATGAGTCCATTGGGGTTTATTTTAAGAAAGATTTCCCATTTGTACTCAAAATATAGTCAGCAGAACGCCTATCTGACAATGTGTGGGGATGAAAGTGACTTTATGGACACGTTTGCTCACACTGGCACACAGACGCCTGAAGTGTCATTGAAGGAGTCCTGTTAGGTAACAGAGGGGGTGCACCCTCAGCACTGGGCACCTGGACATGCCCTTGTAGGGTGAGTGACACAGAGGGATTGCTCTGAAAAGACGCTGAC
The DNA here is from genome assembly GCF_949987685.1 of Ammodytes marinus. Lineage (NCBI taxonomy): Eukaryota > Metazoa > Chordata > Actinopteri > Uranoscopiformes > Ammodytidae > Ammodytes > Ammodytes marinus. The sequence goes on from NC_137221.1 coordinate 19,838,427, forward strand.
GTAAGAACAGTGGCTGTGTAACTCTCTCTATCTCTCTCTCTCCTGCCCACACACACACACACACACACACACACTCTCACACAAACACACACACACACTCTCTCTCTCTTTGCATCTCTCGCCACGTTTTGCCTGTCTTTCCACTCTGGGTGTCCCTCCTAGTGAGGACAGACCCTCTGCCTGATGCCAACACTTCAATCGGGACCACTTAAGGAAAGGAGGTGCTGCCAGCTTTTCAACCTGACCATGAAAGCAGGTGTAACCAGGGGAAGATTTAGTCATTTTTGTTGGAGCCCAAGGCAAAAACAAAGGCATTGGGCCCTCCACATCCTTTGTTCATTACCTTTTTAGAAATGTTGTATTATCTAGAAACTATACCTTTTTGTAACTTATTTTCTTCGTCTTCAAATGGCTCGCGGTCAAATAGTGCATATGTGTAATCTAGATTTGTAGTTCTAAACTTTTTGCATCAGGTTTGCTGTCATTTCTTTCTTAATTTTTTATTTTTTATGGTACATTTTTATCCATTGCACCTTAAACGCATTTGACATTGCACCTATACAATACCCGTTGTATTGGTCCCTTCACTGAATCAAGAACACTGTGTCCATCCACTGACAGCTTCACAACTTTCCAACACGGATGAAAAATAGGAGAAGAAGGTGTCGTTCCTGTGAATTTACAAGGCCGGCTCTTGTTCCTGTTTATTCTGTGCCACTTCTGCTACACCGACACGTCCCTTGTAGACACCCAAAAAGTTACGTCCTGCTGCGAGCTGTAGCCCCAGGGTAAAGCTAACTGGTACGGCCTTTCCAAGTAAATGTAGCCATAATATGTGTGGAACGATACCTAAATATGAATTGAAAAATAATATATTGCTTTGATGGGCATGAGTTTGTCTGGATGGATGCAGGCGAAGTATGTTTACCATGTTAAAAAAAATAAAAAAATACAATAAAAAACATAAACAATCTAAATAAAATGTGTGTTGGTGTTCTCATCTGTTCAGAGATATAGTTTGAATCTATGTGTTTTTCTATAATAGATCTTATATCTTTATTTACATATCTGTGGAGCATACAACCTCAAAAAAGCCTCTTCTTCGAATAAGGAAAACCTCCACTCCAATGTCAGCAGTGTCCTCGAGCAAGAAAAAGACCTAGCTATCTGTGCTATACTTTGGTAGTTCGAAAACTGTAAAGTTTCTGAGTACATTGCACCAGTATGCCTGAACATAGACTGGGAACACCTGCCAATCATTTAGGATTGCAGATGTCCCCCTCCAGCTGGCTTCAGGTAAAATCTCATCTTATGTCAGTTTTAAATCCCACATAGACAGTGTTGGCAGACGATGTTTGCTAGAGCATTATTCATCAATTTTACCGATTTTAGTGTCTTTGGCAAACCACGTTTTAGCTTTGTACAGTTTTATAGTATACATGCTTTTGTTGTGTATTTGCTTTCTGACAGTGGGTACTGAAAAGCTAGTGTACAGTAATTAGGCAGCTAGGGATAAGCTTAAGAGCCCCAACCTTTAGACTGCATTCCCTGATGCACAAGCTGATTCCTTTCACTTTTTTTTAAACCACTGATTCTGCAGGCTCCATATTTAACTCACTTAAGACTTAAGATGAAAGAGAATAAAACATTATGCGAGTCGTACAGTAGCGCTCGCCTGCAGAGATGGGGAAGGTGAACCGTTTTAGTTACAGCAGCATCGGCCTTGGAAGCTGGGTTGCACCTTCAAGGACTAAAGGGCCAGATATCCATGAATGAATGAGCGGGAGTTTTGATGATGTCAGCAGGTCCTTGGTGGATCGCACCTGTGTGTGTGCCAGTATAGGTGACATTGCGGAGGTGCCCCCCTATATGCTGAGTTGAACAAGTCCAGTTTTTCGCACCAAGGAGGACTTCAATAAGGTAAATGGACTGTGGTTGATTTCATTACCACTACATCACACTCTTCTTGACACATTTCTTTCACTTTTTTCCTCCCTCTTCCCACGTCATTCCCTTTTGCTAAATTTAAATTCTCAGTGGGGAGCTGTGAGAGAGTCCTGCTCTTCTTTCTCCCTTTCTCCATCTGTCCGCCTCCGCTTCTGTATTATTCAGATTTTTTTTTTTTCGCCCGTGCAATTTCAACTATCATTTCTCAACCCATTTCACCCGTGGCCTCTCCTTTCGTCCTTCATTTGCACGACTCAACCGTAAATATTCTTCTGCCACCCACAGACACACACACACACACACACACACACACACACACACACTCACACACAGTACACAGCCTTATTAAACTGCTCCAGGGGCAGTTTGCCGAGGTTAGCTGTGAGAGGAGGGAGGCGAGGGGGGAAAAAATTGGGCGATACGGCCACTTCAAAGCTGGCAGAGACTGGCTCTCTCCCCTGCAGCTTCAGATGGATTAAGGCCACTTCAGGCCCGTTGGTACCCCCAGCTCCCCCCCTCCTCCCCCCTGCAGTTCTGCACTTTTCACAGAAAGCTCAGCTCTTTAGGTCCAAGTTATTCCTGTGACTCTCCAAAAACTCAAAACGACCTATGCAAAACAACCCCATCAGCTGCAATGAGAGGTCTGTGCAAAGTCACACGGAATACTGAACTAATGTTATGCCTTTCGATTCGGTTTAGGGAGCTAAATAACCAGCAGGATCATTTATCAAAGACATTATTGTAAGTGTGAATTTGACAATGAGCTACAAGCTACATTGTTGAAATCCAAAATTGTATCAGTAAATAATTTGTTATCATGTCTCCACATCATGTGTTATAGGTGATCCATAGTGAACGGAAACTGATAGCTGTGACTTTAACATGTCCACTTAAAGGGTAGCATGAGTCTAGATCACCATTTTGAAACTACAGTCACACTTTACAATAAGGGTACATTAATGAACTGTTAGTTAATTCTAAGTCAATGCTATGTATGGTAAGTTAATGCGTAGTTAAGCCTATTAAGCATTCAGTAAGTGGTAATGCTACGTTATTAACAGTTAGGTAATGCTTATAAAGCCTCAATTAAGCATTAAGTAACAGTGAGTTAATGTACCCTTATTGGATCCCGGCACAGGAATAATGTAATGTATTTTGGGGAATCGGGTAAGTTTGTGTAGAGGTCATACAATAATCCTCCTCACCTCTTCAGTCGCTTTACAAAGGCATCCCTCTCTGAACATCTACATAAAATCTGCATATATTTTTCCTTTCGTTGCCCAAAATACATTAACCTCTAACGGTCATGTACTCCCAAATATATAAATCTCTCCCCCGTCGCGACCCAAGGAAATAACAGATGAGACGAAGGGGGAAAAGGCAAAGTGATTTTTTTTTTGGTTTTGGTTTTGGTTTGTTGCTCGCTTGAAGTCCTGAAACCGGAGGTCACCGGAGGAGACTTGACTCATTGGAACTCGAGTTGAGTGATAAAAGTGCCAAAAAGAAATATGGCTGTTGTCGTCTGAAATCGTTCTCGCAACCTTCAGCCGAAAAAAACTGCGAGGGGGGGCAAAAGAGGAGATAAGAGGGACGGTGGCACCCCTGCCTCTTCTCATTGAAATGAAAGAGACATTGAGAGAGGCATTCTGTTATGAATGTTAATCTCTTATCGATCGCTGTGTAATCTACGGCCAAATCTTGTCCCCGCAGAGTCCCGAAACGTATGAACTATACGGCTGTCCAGCATTCTCCCACAACTAAAGGAGAAAACAGTGACCCCATGTCATCCACGATGGGGTGCACATGTACTGTAGATATTTATTGACCCGACAGTGTTCTGTAATATGACTTCTATCTCCTTTTAAAGGTGGAGTCATTGATTCTGAGGAAGGCTTGTTAAAATATCAATTGAATATCTCCTCACAACCAATACATGTCCGTATAGGCTACTGTGTGTGTGTGCGCGCTGAAAATAATCTGGTGTACACACTAAACACATCGTAGGCTCCCTAAACTGGTATGTAAACAAAGGTTAAGGAAACGAAGGGGCCCACCGTAGCTAGCAATGTGAACGTTTACAGAACCTAGGCTGTGTGTTAACACTGGATTTTCTTTCAGTGCACACACAGTATGGACAGATGGAGGATTGTAAGGAGATATTCACTGATTTTGAGAACAATCATTCTCCAGAATCGCTGACTTCACCTTTAATCGATCATATAGGACCCACATTTTCCAATTTGGACTTGGTATATAACACCACATTGCTCTTGTTTACTTCTTTATAGGGCAGGGATTGAATGTTTTATGGAGCACATATACTGTAAGGCCACCGATACACATATACGTCAATAATAATGCTGTTTCCTGGTCACATTCCAGATACTGATTTAATATGTTGGTCGAGGCGGCAAGGCAGAAATGTGCTGAATGAAAGCAAGAAAACGATTGAATGTGTGTGGACTACATTCTGCTGCAGGGCTCTTCTTTGGTGCTGAGCCATGAGTCCACTTTGTAAATAAGGATCTGAAATGCATATTGTTGTGGGTTTTTTATATTATTTTTTTTATCGAGTGTAAGTTTTTCTACATTGTGGTTTGGGTTGAACTGAAAGGTTTTGAAAAAATGAAAATGAAATAAACACCTTGTTCATATTATGGACCATCTGGACAGTGTTTTTAATGAACCATTCATCCAATGCTTTCCTCCCATAATAATCACTGCGACCGATGCTGAAGCGACATCCAGGCCAGGATATTCCTTTGAGCCCCTTATGATGCCATCAAGTTTACTCGCTCCCACTTCTGAGAGCTCCAAAGCCACTGAACACATTATTGCCTATACTAACAGACTGAGGAGGCCTTTACTCTTTAAGACGAGCAAACGGATCTTCATATGTTAAACTAGTTGTGTGTCCCTTTCATTGTGAGTGGTTTCATAGGAAATCTTTGGGAGAACTCCACAAAGCTTTCTCCTGAAACTTACTCCATGCTAACTTGGCTTACGTCCACAAGAAGCACAATACTTGATTTTTTTTTTTGCTTGAATTCCCAAATTTGTATTGTCAATGAATCAAACTGGCCAACAGTTTGTCAGCTATATGGCTTACATGACTGTAACACTAGTAATGTTATACTAACGTCATCCAGGGGCTTTAGCTTATACTTTGTTATTCAATAGTGATTCATTTATACCGTCTGGGACTCATGGCTTATGGGAAACATCTAAGACGGGAGATGACTGAGTGTGGGGGGTTTACTCATTGAAGGCATCAGGTGGACAGGTGAATACATGAGAGAGAGAGAGGATGAGGACGCACCATGAAAACTACCTCTAGACTTTCTACACTTTCTCCCTGTAGACCTTATGTGTATTATACCTGTATGTATTTGGTTTGCAAATGTAATATGTGTATGTATTAAATAGTAAAGCCTACAGTATTTACACAGTTCCCAGATCATATTCTGGGCTGTTCAGTGTGAATTTAATACACTGCCTTGGTCTGAGAAAAGAGAGGATGCAATTCACGGGGAGCAATTTACCTCTGCTGAATAATGCATCCAGCACACATGATTTGAAAAGTAACAGCATTGCAAACCCGAGGGAATGCACTGACAGTAACCCAAAGATGTTCACTTTACCATCATGTAAAACAAAAAGTCCTCTTGTTTTAAAAATGTATGTCAAACTTAATTTATTTCGGTCAATCGATCAATCTAGCCTATTCAAGAAATGTAATATAAGCCTATTATTAATAGCCTACTTAATCAATGGATAGCCCTTAGGGATGAATCATCTCGTTTTCGAGTACATCAGCACTATTACACTTGTAAAATCACATTGATGACTGACAGAGTGATAGGCTATTTCCTTGGAGGTTTGGCCAATTTTGCCAAGGACTGGAGTGTGTGTGTGTGTGTGTGTGTGTGTGTGTGTGTGTGTGTGTGTGTGTGTGTGTGTGTGTGTGTGTGTGTGTGTGTGTGTGTGTGTGTGTGTGTGTGTGTGCGCGCGTGCGTGTGTGCGTGTGTGTGTATCTGTGAGTGAGAGAGATAGGGGGAGTCATAGCTGTGGTGGCGGCGGCACGCTGCACTCTGCAGCACTTTGCGCACTCCTTTTACGCTCCGCTCACCTCTCCACGTAGTAAAGCCCCACCGGGCCGTCGCCAGCAGCAGCCACTCTGGGTCTGCCGGTGGTCTGAGGGGCCGTCACCAAAGCTCCAGCGCCCGGACACCGAGACTTAACGGACACGGTATCGAACATCACCACCACCGCCCCCTCCCTCCCTTACTGTCATCCCTCCTCCTCTTTTTTCTCGCTGTGCTGCAGCGTCCAAGTTCAGGTGAGCTCTCGTCCCCGGCACAACAAGTCCTCTCCCCGGGGTAGCCTATACTACCGACCGACCGCCCGGCATGCCCGCTCCCTCCCGTTAAATGGGACGTTTATAAATGGGCCGCGCAGGATGTGAAGCCCCGCTAGAAGAAGCAGCAGGAGGATGGCGAAAGCAGGCATGTCTGCCGCGGCGGTGGCACTGCTGCTGCTGCTGGGCTTCCTGTCAGTGTCCCCCGTTCATGCCGGTGAGTTTGACTACAGGTTTTGACTTTTGACGGACGATCATCTGGGCTAAACAAGGGGGATGATAGGCTACGGTGCTGGAAGTGTATAGGATTAGCATGTTTGGACCAGAGCTGTCTCAATGTGATGCATGGTGTAGGCTAAATCACAGTGGAGCTAATCTCTTTTGGAAAAGCTTGTTAAGGATCAGCATCAGCCTGGTTAAAACAATAAGATCTGTAATGCCCCAAAAATTGCTGTATTCTTCTACTGTCTGAATATGAATTACACCTGGTTTCTACAAAAATTAGTTACAGAATGTTATTATTACCAACAAAAAAGAAGGTCTATTTTTTGTGCTCCGTGATTGGTTTAGGGAAGTTCTTCTTTTTCAAGGGAATTAAACTATCAAACTGTGCATAACATTTGAGAAGATACAACTCTTAACCAACAACCAATTAAGTGCTTGAGCTGAAACAATTGGTTCTCCAGAAAAATGTTTCGGAAATAATTTGGATTATGCAATATAGGCTTATTTTAGTCAGGGTCAAACTCAATACTCAAACCAAATGACCATAACAATCTGCAGGTAACAGCTTCAGTGGCATGAGGATGCGATGCATTTCTTTTGTCTCTGTGGCTTTTTCACTGTTGGGTTTTTTCCAAAATATGATCATTTGTAGACTGGTATTTTTCACTATTTTCTGACATTTGATGGACTCATTTCTTGATTAACAGTATTGTATCACTGTCACGAAATTACTTGCAACACTAAAGTGTGTCACCCTGCCTGAAGACATTCAGCTTCAGTATCCATCAATGGCCATATCCATCAGTGTTATGTAACAGTATGAGATTGAAGAAGGATGACATATTACAATTCAAAACCCTACATACATACAGCATGGATTCCAATCATTCTACATTATGTGCACGTCTTATGGTGTGAGTAGCACCTCATCTATCTTTCATGATAACACATATTTTTAACCTGCAGCGGCTTCAATCCAAGACTAGCGTTCAAGTATTGGTTACATTGCGTCCCAATGATAAACCGGGAAATGACATCGATAGGATCATGTGGGGATTTATCTCAACCTCCACGGATATGATTTTTGGCTTCCTGTGGCTGGAGATTATTGTATAGCTTTAATAGGGAGTTCTGTGGACTGCTAAGAACGGATGGAAGTCCCACTCGGCTATTGTACTGTGTGTGTGTGTGTGTGTGTGTGTGTGTGTGTGTGTGTGTGTGTGTGTGTGTGTGTGTGTGTGTGTGTGTGTGTTGTGCTTGCTGGATGATACACAGAGGGAAAACAGCTATTCAATGTATCACACACATGAAATTGAACGCACACACGAACCGTATACTCTGCATTATCAGCAAACACCCACAGAGCCTTTGGGAGCCACATAAACACACACTTACTTACACACACACACACACACACACACTTACTTACACACACACACACACACACACACACACACACACACACACACACACACACACACACACACACACACACACACACACACACACTCACAACACACCTGAAAATGAATTCCACCAACACTATGCAACAGTCCCCTCTTTTCTCTTCTGCATCTTGGTGATTGTGTTAGTGTTGGGCAAACAAGGAGGGAGCAAACAAGAGAGTACATTCTTCCTCCGGTAATACCATTATTTGACTCCCCGAACAAGTCGAAAGGACGCCTTGGCTGTTCAATATTTGCGTAGGTGTGAGCCAGGGGGATAATGTCATTTGCAAAAAGTGAGAGTGTGCACTCATGCCGCTAGTAATCCGTCGGGTAAACCGAGGAAAAGAATGAGCAGTGTCGAAAAATCGGATCATACATACACACACACGCACACACATACACACACATACACACGCACGCACACACACACACACACACACACACACACACACACACACACAGCTTTAAATAGAGTGGAGAAGCTATCACCGAGACAATGAGGGCATACAGACTGAGGTGGGAATTATCAAAGCAAGACTTATGTCACTTTTGAAAGACGTATTAGTTTGATAGTATTTACCCTTCAAAGTAGTGGTCATAAGTGAATTAATAAGTCCACACACACTCAGGCGTTTGACAACTTCAATCTCACAAGGTCTTACGTGAGTATTGCATGTGCTCTGTGAATAGGACGCTATCTTTTCCTCTCATTTGCACAGGTTTGGCGGCTGCAAAAGCAGTGCAACCCTTTGGTGGATTTAGCCCAAAGACTCTATTGTAGAAGGACATGCAAATTGTACATTGCATTTCCCCAAACAAAGGTCCCCCAGTGGAACAATAGGTGCAAGTCCCTCAATTGGATAAACTAGCATTTGTGTATTTTCCTGTCCATTGGGAGTATGGAGCAAGTTTCTATGCTAAACCTGTGTGTGTGTGTGTGTGTGTGTGTGTGTGTGTGTGTGTGTGTGTGTGTGTGTGTGTGTGTGTGTGTGTGTGTGTGTGTGTGTGTGTGTGTGTGTGTGTGTGTGTGTGTGTGTGTGTGTGTGTGTGTGTGTGTGTGCGTGCGTGCGTGCGTGCGTGTGTGTGTGTGTGTGATCTAGCACTCTGACTTTGGTGTTGCTTTTACAAGTCATGCTCATGGGGAATAAAACACAGACTGATCATAGAAGCCCTTGAGTTGGTCTTAGCACACACACACACACACACACACACACACACACACACACACACACAAACCCAGTGCTCCCTTTGTAGTTAAGGGAGGAAGAAGGTGAAGCAAGGCTGTGATCAAACCCATCCTAGTAAATCCCCTGATCAACAAAAAACACTGCATTGAAATTCTGGGATGTGACTTCTTTGGCCCGAACACTGAGATCGATCGGCAGCATGTGAAACATCCGTATGAGTCACACTTTAATTAGATGTGTGTGGGAGAAAGAAGCGAGAGGAAGAGGTAAGGATAGGAACGTGTGTGCGTGTGTGTGTGTATGTGTGTGAAGACGAAGACGGATGATAAACAGAGCCTTCTTACGGGAAACACCACGAGACCTGTGTTGATGGTTAATTAGGCCTGGTATTTATAAAAGCAGAGACATTTATCGCATTTGTGGGAGAAGAAGAGAAGATATTAGGGGGGCGAGAGAAAAAATAAGAAGGCGAGGAAGCCATGCATATGCGTATTTAGGTCTCCACTGTATTTATCTTGTATTACTCCTGTATGTCTAAGGTTAAATTCCTCAAATGTATATTGAAGAGTACTCAGACTGTACCTCCCCAGTACTCAGACCATACACCACACACCGCATCATACTGGTCTGCATGGCTGTTGTCAAATCAAATCAAATCAGTTTTATTTGTATAGCCCAATATCACAAATTGACATTTGCCTCAGTGGTCTTTACATTCCATACAATATGATACAATATGACACCCTGCCCTTACACCCTTAGCTCGGCTGAGAAAGTACTCCCAGTAAAAAACCCCTTACCGGGATTAAAAAATGTTTGAAGAAATCTCAGGGAGAGTTGACAAAGTAAGGGATCCCTCTCCCAGGACGGACATGCTGCAATAGATGTCATAAGTAGAAAAAATCACGAAGGATTTTGATCATTGCCCAGATCTTTACATAATAGTAAGTAGAGTGCGAATAGTGTGGATGCAGGAGGACTTCAGATGCTGCCAGAGGGGGGACCGGATCCACACCGTCTCGTTTCACCAGGGAAATCTAAGGTTTCCAGCGCCAGGATTACATCCAACGTCTCCAGGCGGCTTCCTCAACCACTGCAACATCTTACGCGTTGATGATCCATTCTCAGCTGCTGCCAGAGGGGGGTGGGGACCGAATCCACACCGTCTCGTCACCACCAGGGAAAACTGGAAGACGACAGACAGACAACCAATGAGCGGAGCAAAATTAATTTAAATATTTAAAGATTGAACAAGTATGCGAGTAGAAATAGTACTATTCTGATGGACGATGAATCAGTGCTGGTGTGAGGCAACAGCAGACAGGGAGGGTCCGTTCCTAGGATGGCTGATTCCGCACAGAACTCAGAGTCAGTCGTGTAGCATGGGGAGTGCTTGGTAAGGCCCCCGAGTGGCACCGGGCAAGCAGTCTTCCGTACACCATAATTCCCATGTCCGCCTGTCGGACAGGGATTCGGTGCTGGGCTCTTCCTTCTTTGCTCGCCGCTACTGAGGGAATCCTGGTTAGTTTCTTTTCCTCCGCTGTTTCTTTTCCTCCACGTAGTAATATGCTTGAGTTTAGCGGGTTTTCCCAGAGGAAGCCTATTCTAAAGATGATGCACAAGAAACCCCACAAAAAGTTTGCTGAAGACAAGCAGACTACGGACATGGATCACTACAACCATGTTTATTGTTTATTGTTTATTGTTTATTGTTTATTGTTTGTTGGATCCCCATTAGTTGTCACCATTGTGACAACTATTCTTCCTGGGGTCCCTAAAAAGCATGTCATGTCTTATGGTCTAGATACATTTATTTGGTTCAGATGGCGTTATCAGTGTGGAGCGGCAACCGGGTGAGGAGTACAAAGACAAGTGTGTCTTGCCTAGAGTCAAGCATGATGGTGGGAGTGTCATGGTCTGGGGCTGCATGAGTGCTGCCAGCACTGGGGATCTACACTTCATTGAATGCTAACATGTAGGGGAGACCGGGGTAAGTAGGCACACTTTTTACTCTAGTGAGCATTGCTCATCACCTAAACATCTTTCAATAGTCATTCCTACATTAAATTGAAGCTTAAGGTGTTGGCTTGAAATGGGAACCCCTCACTTTTTCTAACTTATTGTAATAAAGAAGAAATGTACACATTGTGACAACCAACCCCATCAAGGGGTCGGTTGTCACACACTATGGGGTTGTTTGTCACAATGTTATCTTAATGGGAAAAATCTTAAAAAGAAGGCAAGAAAGCAGAACTAAATTTGAAAGTTTAATTTCATTGTCAAGTTGAAAAATAGGCCTACATAACTTCATGCATCTTAACACAAAATGAGCAAGGAATAAGCAAAGAAGAAATCCATATTAAGACCAACCTACTGTATGTAACAACATAAAGAACAAAACAAATAGGTCTAACAATAATAGCCTACTCAACTAGGATACACACATTCACTATCTGAGTTACAGTGATGGCAAATGTGGGTCTGCTCACTAACTGAGCAGATATTGTGTGCCCACTGGTTGCACATACAACACTTCTCCCTTACCTCCCCTGAATGGCTGCTGGAGAACGTTTCCATACAAACCAAACACAAACTATCCTCTTCTTCTGATGAAGATTCCTTTTCCTGTCTCTTTCTCTTTTTCCCCAGCTGGGGTGGAGTGCACTGGGTGAAGTAGCCTTGGCAACTGGTCTACTTTGGGATGCACTGGGTCGTTTTGATTTTGTTGCCCTTTTTCTCTTTTGCATGCTAGCTGCCTTTTTCCTGCTCTATTCTCTCCTTCTCTGGGGTGTCAGTGAGGATACAGCTTGACATTTTCTTTTGTTATTGGGTTCCTTTCCTGGCTGCACCCTTTGGATAACATGTGACAACCAACCCCCCAAAAAATATGACGACCAACCCCAACCGGAATTTCTTGCTATCATCAAGGCCAACAACCATCTGACAACTAATTAGCTTGCTAAAAACAATCTAAACTATAGCTTACCCTTCACACTTTTTTACGGTAACAAGTGTTTTGTTATAAACCCAATGTGTAAGAGCCTAGAAGAAAAATACTGAGGAGCTAAATATTTTCAATTTGACATGAAAAACACTAATAGTCCTCTCACCTCAAATTCAGCAGTCTAACTCCAAGGAAGACTATGAAGGTGACCTCTGATCCCAGTTGTGGATATTTACATACCAAAATTTAACAGACAGCACCTTCTGGTTCCGAGATATAACGATTGTGACAACCTACCCGTGTGACATATTACCCCATTCTCCCCTACTGTGACATACTGAAGCAGAGCATGATCCCCTCCCTTCGGGAACTGGGCCTCAGGGCAGTATTCCAACATGATAACGACCCCAAACACACCTCCAAGACGACCACTGCCTTGCTTCAGAAGCTGAGGGTAAAGGTGATGGACTGGCCAAACATGTCTCCAGACCCGAACCCTATTGAGCATCTCTGGGGCTTCTTAAAACAGGAGATGGAGGAGCGCAAGGTCTCCAGTATCCACCAGCTCCTTGATGTCGTCATGAATGAGTGTAAGAGGATTCCAGTGGCAACATGTGAAGCTCTGGTGAACTCCATGCCCAAGAGGGTTAAGGCAGTGCTGGAAAATAATGGTGGCAACAAAAAATATTGACACTTTGGGCCCAATTTGGACATTTTCGCTCAGGGGTGTACTCACTTTTGTTGCCAGCACTTTATTATTAGTTATTTTGAGGGGACAGTACATTTACACTGTTATATAAGCTGTATACTGACTACTTTACATTGTATCAAAGTGTCATTTCTTCAGTGTTGTCCCATGAAAAGATATAATGAAATATTTGAAGAAATGTGAGGGGTGTACTCACTTTTGTGAGATACTGATTCATGACATGTCTCTTCTCATTTGTTTCCCTTGGCCATACTGGATGTTTGTGTGTGTGTGTCAGACTCCCTGCTGTCAGCTCCACTCAATGTGACCATCAGAGAGATTGAGGTGAACTCGGCGGTGGTCACGTGGGAGATCTTGGAGGGGGACCCAGTCATTGGTTTCGCCATCACCCAACAGGTATACCTCTAATGCCTATCTGGTGTGAGTGAGAAAGTGACAAACATTTGGACAGGGTTTAGATCAGAGGTTTACCAAACTGTGTGGAGGGAGAGAGAGCCACGAAGCAGAGGAACAGCATGTGGTGAAAGCCAGGGACAGGTGCCGGTGACTCTGAAAACAACAGGAGGTTAAGTAGTTTGGTTCCGCTCACTAACACGCTCATCGGTTGCAGCAACAGCAACTCAAGGAGGACATCAAGTTACTTGAAAAAGCTTGGCGCCTAGTTACTGCAAATTTGTTAACATATTGCACCATTATAACATAGATAATGCATGTATTTGTGGTATTATTTTTAATATCCATCGAAAAATAATTGTCCCTAAATATGATTAGAAACAATGGAGAATCCCCTTTTAATTCCAGATTTTTTTTTTAAAGTGAACTGGTGATAGCTGTCCTTACATCCAAGGGCACATTGCAAACAGCAACTAATAGACCAATCAGCACACTTTAAATTGTGCCAATACACCAACATAGAAGCAAATATAGGCTCAGAGAAATGGAGGTCTAATTTTTGCATCCAAATACTTGTAGATGAACCTTCTTCAGATACTTTTTTGAATGTGCTTTTAAGTCTGTATACAGTTTAAATAGCTTCGGAGATCCCCTTATTTAATTGCCATGCAAATTAAAAAAAGCCCCGAAGGAGACCTACTCTTGATATAGCAGAAACCAACTGACCTGAGCAAGCAGTCCTTGTTGGATAATTATGTACATTTCAAGCAGAGTTTACATGGCCAGAGAAGCATAATTTTTTAAAGCTTAATTACATTTCAGGAGAAACCCATGGAGCCTTTACTGAACTGTTATCCGAGAGAGAGGAGAAGTGCATGCATTTTCACAATATACCAGCTGCAAACAGGGGGCAGTTTTTTTTTGTTGCGATTTTCACAGGAGGGATTTTCAGCAAGGAAATCTGCCTTTGCTTCCAGAAATCTGCAAGTTTGATATATAAGTATACAACCAAAGATTGTTTGCGTATAAAGTAGATAACTCCTTCATTATCACCTTCATGGAGCAAGGTGTAAATTTGACTTAAGTTAAGGGACTTAAGTTAAGGGATATTGGGTTTTGATATGCAGATATCCTGAAATGTCAGTTGATGTTATAACTAGTGAGTGGTTTTACCGAGAATTCTGTCTTCGGCACAAAAAACGCTGAAACATTTCGTATCAAAACTTTCTCTAATCTGTATCGACATAATATCTGACAGTGATCCTGATGCAGCAGTGTAATCCTGAACCTGTGACTTCTTCATATTACATGATGGAACCCTCTGTGGCCCTGACTTCTCCAGCTCTGCTCTTTGTTTTTCCCGTCGCCGGTCTGCAGAAGAAGGATGTCCGCATGCTGAGGTTCATCCAGGAGGTCAACACCACCACGCGCTCCTGTGCTCTGTGGGACCTGGACGAGGACACGGAGTACATCATCCACGTTCAGAGCATCAGCATGGCAGGCAGCAGTCCAGCCAGCGAGCCCATCCTCTTCAGAACTCCCAAAGAGTCCGAGAAGATGGCATCCAAGAGCCCAGGTAAGGGAATGATGATTCACTTTAAACAGTAACAAGGGTGAATATGTAATGCAAAAGTTTGTTCGCCTCTAGTTTGTTTCCTTACTTACTGAAAAGGACATGTGCAGCGTAATAAGCAACTCTTGTTTGTCCCCAATGCTGTCTTTATTGTTACTGGAAGATGTTTCAGCGTTCAGCATTCAGCTTTCAGCGTTGCAAGTCATTAACTACTGTGATCAGTGTCGTCTTGCTTCCATGGGGACATAGAATGTGTACAGAAAAAAATCCTTGAATTGATGTGCGCCTTTGCAAGGATTCATGAATATTTTAGTTGAAATCGTCAAAAGCCAAGAAACACACTAAACAGTATGAGTTTTTAGGTCTTCACAGCACATGCTCCAAACGGATCCATATAGGTACGGTACATACGAACACAGATTTAAAGGGCAGCTCCTAACCAGAGGCAATAACACAGCCGAGCACTAATGTACAATTTACATTCTTCATCGCGACAAAGAAAATGCTTACTTGACATTTATTAACAATAAAACGCATAGACTTGCTGTCTTGTTGAGAACCCCTCCCCCACCTCCCATACGATGTATTGTTCTAATTCTCAAATGCAGGCTGCTGTTATCTGGAGCGGCTTGCAGCACTTCCAATTTTATCATGTCCGACCCAGTTACAGAGCCAAGAGCAGACGCCTCGGAGGGACACTGCGAAATGCTAAATGCTCATCAGCAGCAAGGCGATAAGAGAAGAAGAGGTGCAGTGTATTCCCATTTGAAACACCCCTGTGTGGTAGCTTGTCCCCATGAGGCAGGGAAACGTGTTCAAGTGTGATATACACTGTAAAAGAGTTAACCTTAACTCTCTTCCGCAGTACTTTCAGCAATGATCCAGGCTAATTTCTTCTAGTAAATGGCCTCTTTCAACCTAAACCTATGCCGTCCGTCTGTTGCTACACATTTCAAGCTTTCCGTACTTGTATGGCACTATGCAGTATAGAAAATAAAGTTTTAGTATTGAAACAATGGGAGTGTTGATGGATTTCAGTCAGAAGACAAAAGCAAGTTTGTAATTTGTATTGTGCCATCTCTTTTGCCAATCAAAATGACAACCGGAGCTCTCAGATTATGTCCGCTGTAGCTAGCTCGCTAACTTAAGCATGTCGGTTGGCCTGAAACGGGAACCGTCTAAATCTGGTTTTATGTAGCACTTGATTACCACAGGACATGATGTGCCTCAGAAGTAATGTAAGGTTACTACTGTGAGCTTGTTAGCCTGATAAGCTAACGATTGTAGCTCATGTTTGAACAGACAAGAACATTGTTTAAATAACTCCTTACACTTATTATTTAGTATTTCTGGTTTTAGAAGGACAGAGATAGAAGTAACTGTACCTGGATAAACTGCATATTCCTAAATTTGGAGACACTTCATTGATAAAAAAATGAAGACAAGTGAATTACCTAGAGGAGAGAGGTATCTCACATTTATGGCTGGTGTTTGAAAGAAATCAGATTTTCAGATACTAGACAGGAATATATTGTAATATTCTGCTGTGTATGTATGTGAGGACATGAGAAATAGGTATTTAGCATGACGATTTGTCTTGATGTTGAGGGGCTGAAACATTTTGTTTTCTGCGGCTTTGATGGACGTTCCCTGTGAGTGTGTGCGTTTATGGAAGCATTCATTAGCTGGCCTGATTAAATCTCCAAGCCATTACTGCTCTCCTCCCCTTCTAAGCTGGTATTAATCAGCCTGACAACAGTTGGTAACTGCAGGCAGTGCGCAATACAACACAACACAACACCAAACACAAACTACCTGTGTGATGAGTGTGTGTGTGTGTGTGTGTGTGTGTGTGTGTGTGTGTGTGTGTGTGTGTGTGTGTGTGTGTGTGTGTGTGTGTGTGTGTGTGTGTGTGTGTGTGTGTGTGTGTGTGTGTGTGTGTGTGTGTGTGTGTGTGTGTGTGAGTGCATGCGTGTTTGTGTGTGCATGCGTGTGTGCATCTGTATCTGTCCTTACATCTGCCAATCTCTCTGTCAGCAGCTCATGTCCAATTACAGAAAACATATTGCAAAAACCCTGAATGCGAGGAGTTTCATAATGTTGTAAAGCCTTTATTGGCTAGTGGGCTATTCATGTATAAAGTTGAATGATTATCAGCTACATAGTAGGAGTTGCAAAATGGTCAGTATTGTAAATCAATCCTTTACAGCGGTAAAACATTACAGATCCTGCTTAAGGAGGGAACTGTTTCAACCTGTAATTCATCTCTGACACTGGTGCAGCAGCAGTCTGATGCACATTTTAACCCTACACACACTATGGATGTCTCCCAATGCAAACCACTGTGCCGGGCTCTTCCCTGTACAAATGCAGTAGTCTTCCAAGCAAAAAGCCCTGTTTCCTGAATGGTGGGAGCAGGTAGTGCCTATTTATGTGAATAGGATAGGCCTCACTAAATAAACAAGATGAGGTGTATGGAATTTGGCTTGAGGTTTTTCTACACAACATAAAGGAATGGATGTTTTAGCTGTACAATCAGTTCCAGTTATGACCAGCCTTGTGAAAAGAAACAGGAGACCTCATGCATCAAAAGTTTGTTGTTAGCCTCAGGATGTAACGAGCCAATGATGATCTGATCATTTGTGTATAACCTTATCAAGGCTGCTTTGATAATTGCATCGGTCACAGTGAGCACTGTAACCAGGTTATCTGACTTTCCTGAAGGCATAACTTTATTAACAAAACAGCTTTACCTGGCAGCTTTTCAGATGGCTCAGCTCAGCTTTCTGTCAGTATTTTGACTCTGCAAA
Source organism: Ammodytes marinus (assembly GCF_949987685.1). NCBI lineage: Eukaryota > Metazoa > Chordata > Actinopteri > Uranoscopiformes > Ammodytidae > Ammodytes > Ammodytes marinus. Next base: position 19,856,020 of record NC_137221.1, read on the forward strand.
GCCGTCTGTCCTTGAAAACTGCACTCAATTACTCATTTCACATTAAAAGGGTAATTATATCACTTTATCACAGTTAAAGGAAAAGGTTACGCTACCCGTTCGTTTACTTTCAATACTTAGCCCACCTCCATCAAAATTGCCTTCAAACAACTCACATTTTTAGTATTTAACACATGTTACATACTTAAAAAAATAATAATATTAGAAATTGTGCTTTAACAAGGTGGTGATTCAGCACATTAGAGGGATTTACTGACCATAAGCTTAGCCACAGCGACTGCACACTGCTGACCAGAAGTCCCAACCTCAGCTGCAAGCTTTACTCACCCAAATTCTGGGCTTCCTACTCATGACTCTTGCTGTTTGGACTAGTTGTTTTCAAAGTGTTTGTGGCCAAGGCACATCAGAGAGCCAGCCAAAATCTCTCGGCACACCTGTATTCAATATCATCCATAAGCCGTTGTGCAGTTTAATGCAATAGGCATAATTGTTTCAAATCAAAAGGCACACCTGGCTTTGTCTGACACAGCATACAAGTGGGCCGCGGCACGCCATTGGGGAACAATTTTCTAGACTATCAAATGAATCTCATCATGGAGTTATATTACGTAAGTAAGTAGGCCTTAAACTTGCAACTCTACCCTCACAACATAAAGATGTAATCTGCTATTAGCCTATCAACTTTCTCAGAGCACACCTCCCCTCTGTCAAGGCCGAGGCCTCAGCTTCAGCTCAAAGAGATCACCATGGCAACAAGAAGCCTGAGATCAACCACAGGAGCACTGTGGTTCTGGACTCATTCAGACCCTGAAGCAGGATCAAGCCTTCTAGAGTCATTACACAAGGCTAGCCTCTGTTCCTCTAGCTTCTGTAACTCAATGCAATCTTGCTTCCATCATCTCTGGAAACATGACATGTGACATGTGTGTTGCTGAGGTGAACTCTCCATTTTCTAAGATAAAAGCACCATCCATCCATCCATCCACTACAGCAGTAGTCTGTAGCTGAGATGTTTAGCTATGTTCCAGGGCTGATGAGAAATGCTTGAGTGATATTATGATAAGATTAATTTATATTAAATTATAGCTATATAGAAAAAAAATACTGCCCCCATCTAATAATGTAGAGTGAGCAACATGGCTGCCGCATACTGTTGAGAAAGGCTCTGTTCCAGCGCTGCTACTTTTTTTTTTGCCAATCATAATTAATGCGCCAGGCATCCATAAAACCCCTGTTTTCCTGTTGAATAAATTTAAGTATTTTATTCACGATTCTGGCGTTTTACTACAAAATCTGTATTTTATTGCAACGAGAGTTTATAGGCTTTGGCAATTCCATGAATTGCTGCAGTCAGCTGTTATCGTAAAATATGCTGTATTTACCATATTATAATGCAACCCTTTTCGTATTATGCAGCGCTATGCCAAGGACGTCACCCCCTGTTTGGAAGCGGGAGAAAACTTGACTCAGGGGAAATGTTGGGTATAAAGCACTCGGCCCTGCTGCTGGCAACAGACAGTGAGAGGTTGTGGTCCACACCGTGTTCAAACTTTTAACCCTGTGATTGGTGTTTTGCTGCATCTTGCCAGGGTCCTGTCAGCAGGAGGAACTCAGTGAGTGATGAGGTTGGGATCCGGCTCCCTCACTCTCTGTAGACCTCTGCTTTCACTTAGCTTTAATTACACTGACCAGAGTGAAGAATTTACACAAGGCGGCCTCTCTGCCTCCCCAGTCGCCCTGTTATATGCTTTTATCTCTCCCTGCAGACTCTCACCGGGATGGCAATTTCACATCTTTTCTCTGCGACAATGAATCTCCTAGTCCTTAGTGGCCCACTGTTGACTTTGACTGTGTGTGTGTGTGTATGTGTGTGTGTGTGTATGTGTATGTGTATGTGTATGTGTATGTGTATGTGTATGTGTGTGTGTGTGTGTGTGTGTGTGTGTGTGTGTGTGTGTGTGTGTGTGTGTGTGTGTGTGTGTGTGTGTGCTTGTATTACTCATGTTGTAGGGACATTTGTCTGTCTACACAGTGATATTCTGGGGACTTGCCTTCCTTTTGAGGGCAAAATGGAAGTCCCCATTATGTAAATAAGTACATTTTAGGGTGAATACTTGCTTAAGGTAAGGGTAGACTTAGGTTTTGGTTGGGGTAAAGGGTTAGGGTTATGCAAGTAGTGGTTATAGCTATAGCAAGTCTCCAGGAAATCAATGTAACTCTGCAATGTCCTCAGAAGTGATGAAAACGCGTGTGTGTGTGTGTGTGTGTGTGTGTGTGTGTGTGTGTGTGTGTGTGTGTGTGTGTGTGTGTGTGTGTGTGTGTGTGTGTGTGTGTGTGTGTGTGTGTTCTCTCTGCAGACGAGGTGATGATGGAGGAGTTTGGTCATGCTGCCCAGCTGAGGGCAGGGGAACTCATCATCATTGTTGTGGTGCTCATCATGTGGGCAGGTAATATTCCTTTTCAGCTACGCACATTTATCACTGCAGACCGTATAGGAATCCATTGTCTTTGGGGCAACTAAGCTTACTGACTGAAGTCTTATAACGAGACAAACACCCTGGCATTGGCTTCATCTCTATGTGAGGACTATTGTTTGCCTTGCAGTGCTATTGGGAAAATGTGATGCTAGCCAAACAAAATAAACAAACATCGAATCCTGGTTAAAATGCAGCACTGCCATTCAGATATCTGTCTTGTCAAAACAGACAGAAATGGGTGACAGGGAGAGAAAGAAAGACCATATCACTATCAACAACTAATTATCTTAATCTGTATTGGCCCTGAAAGGGGATTTGTCATGCAGCCAGATGAAACATAGAACACTAGCATACTTAAACATAAAATAGGCCTACATAAAATGATGTATAATGCATAAGAAATCCACTATCCAAATCAAGGGTTTAAGGAAAGAGGATGTGTGTTGTACACTTTATAACATACATTTGTATCTGATGATGTTCACTGAAGTCCTTAGAATTCGTCCTGATAGGGAAATAAATGTCTGTAACAAATTTCAAAACCAAAAAATTTAGTTTTCCAATCCATCTGGTAGATATTGACACACAAGTCAAAACTTTAATCTGCTTATAGTGCTATAGGAAATACCAGAGGATCTCCACAGTTATTAGGATTCATTCCATGGAGAGTACCATGGATCTGCACTGTTGTTTACATGGCAATTAGTCCAGTGATTGTGTTAAGAAATGTCACTAAAAAAACTACAATTTTAAGATAATGGTGGCAATAGATTACAAGTTAGGAAATCTACAAAATTGATAGGATCCTCTGGGAACCATGACAATTCATTCCAAATCCATCCATTCAATAATAGTTTTTTTTCATTCAAGACCAATGTGGTCGCTTCCATCATGGATAAAAAACAACAACAATGCCATGACACAGTTATCTTCTTTAGCATCTTTGGTTTGGTTACATCGATGAAACATGCTAGCTTAATTAGAATGACCTGGCAATGCCCCGTCTATCAAAACTCATTTAAAATGCATAGTTTACTCCTGTTAACTCAAAATCTCTCACAAGTCCTTCACAGCAGTTGCAGAAACTCTCACTCACACATTATAATGAGAACATATTGATTTCAACACAAAAAGAGATGTCAGCTGCCTCACTCTTTGCATTATTTAAAGGAGATCCGCAGCTGCTCAGTCAGAGAGGGAGAAGTTTATATTTAAACTTACATTCACTTGAAATGAGATTTTTTTCCAATGGACCATAATGGATATGAAAGAAACTATAAGGATACATGAATGATGAAACTCAAGTCTGGGGTATCCAAGCTTGAAATGCACAGGGTGTCCACTCACCAACTCACATTTCCATCATCACAAAGTACAGTTAACTGTTTCTATCGTTCCATCAGTACAACAGTTTCTGCTTCTTATCCGAGTCATTAGCTCCGTGTTGCGGTTATCTTCTTTTTGTCTTTGCATCTCAGCATTGTTGTGCATATTCATCCACACAGCTATAAATATTCCTTCCTTACCCACTTCACCGAGTTTAATGAGATACAAATATGGCCCAAAAAACTGTCTATGGCTTATGCGGTAACAACAAGAGGCCTACATCTCCCTCACCAATTACCCGTGAGAGAGAGAGAGAGAAAAAAAACTGAGCAATCGAGATTCGAGGAGAAAAAGAAATGAGGGCAAGATGGTGGGGAAAAAAACCTGAAAGTGAAGAAGAAGAATTGTTTTTTTACCGCTTTTAATTGGGCCTGTGGGGCATGCTGGGAGATACCACAGTGAGATATACCTTCTTGCCCTTTGGTATCTCTGTGATCAGAAGAGCAGAGGCTGACATAAGCAAAAGCCAAGACTTGCAGCCTGTGGTACAGGCCAGTTTTCCTCCTGCCTCAACCCTCCACACACCTCCACCGTCATGAATTATTCTCTTTCCTCTTTTTTCCCCCCTGCTTGTTCTCTATCTCTCCCTGCATCTATCGCTCCTCAGCCTTGTTTGTAATCCTTCTGACTGAAGGCAGGCTTCACACAGCTATCTCTTTCATCAAGTTCCTACACCTTTCAATGCATTCTGTCTCTGTCGTATTGACACATCAAAAGACAGTTGCATGATAGCGATAACAAATAGAACACATCATCACCTCCTTCATCAGTGAGTGAAATAAATGATTTGAAGTGTATCTATATTTCTAAGTGTATAGAGATAAGCATTAGAGAATTGAATATACAGTCGAAACAAATCCACAATTGCACCCATTTTGCTTAATTCAGGTCAGATTAATATAATTTCTGAATATCTGAAAGCACATTTACTATGATTCCAATGCAAAAGCTGTGTTTTTAAAACTTTGAAAAGCTCACCAACTAATGTGCTGGGGCTATCGGTCAAACCATATGGTCCACATCACCTGATGAAGTTTGCTCAGTTTTCACGAAACTGTCGGCCATTATTCTCAACAATTTTAGGGTTTCTTGTCAATCTTAAAAATTGAGATTGATTTTGAAAAATGTGTGATTAATACAGGCTTGATTGAGATTGAGTCAAAGTCATCGGGTGATTAATTTAGCTTAGCATACCGACTGGGAACAGGGGGACACAGCTAGGCTGGTTCTCTCCAGAGGTAAAAACCTTGTCAACCAGCACCTTTAAAGCGCACTAAAACATTATGATTGGTGTTCTGTCTTTGTGCTGAGCTGAGCTGAATGCCCGGGGCTTTAGCTGTATATTTATTTAAAGAGAAAATAAATGGGTCTCGACCTTCATTAATTCTCTGAAATATATGTAAGCATATTCCATTCGTCAAACTATTCCTTGAACTTGAACAAACAATACAATACATCAGAAGGCAATACAAAAATGTATTGCCTGCACATTGCAAACCATCTAGACATGATGTGATACTGTTTATATGTCCTCAAGTAATACACTTAAACCTACAAGTTTCATGGGTGCTGCTCCAATGGCTGATTTTGACTTCTGAAAGATTTCAAGAGCTGTTATTATTCTAACTCATGTCCCTCATGTCCATTGGTCTCCCAGGGGTGATTGTCCTGTTCTGTCGTCAGTATGACATCATCAAAGACAACGAGCCCAACAACAACAAGGACAAAGCCAAGACCTCCTCAGAGTGCAGTACTCCAGAGCACCCACAGGGGGGGCTACTGCGCAGCAACGTCTAAGACCAGCCCTGCATAGCATCGTGCAATAACCAACTCCTTCAAACCTCAGGACAGGTGAGGAACAGGAGATCCTTATTGACTTATTCATTGATTGGTTTTGTTCTATATTTATTTCAAGGTTTTTTTCTCATTTGCTCTACTTACTGAGGTATGCAACCCAAACAGCCCACACAAACATGTTGTCCATTTTATCCTGAAGAGAGCCACGTCTCATACATTTGGACAGTCGACCAATAAATCATTTTCAAAAACTTGTTCGTCGACTTGTGTTCCCAGTCCAACCATAGCTAGGCAAAGCAGGTGTAACAAGCTTAGGATTTCTCAACAGGCTCCAGTGTTGAGTGAGGCTGAGCAGTAAATGGATTAAACAGTACATGTATCAGATGTAATGTAAACTGCAAACGTTAGCATGTCCTGCTTGTCGTGGTGTTACAGGTGATGTAGCCCTGTTGAGCACTGATACATCCACATGTATGAGAGCCAAGATTCTACTTTTAGTGTTTAGGGTTATGAGCTCTTCCAAGTCTTCTCGGTGTCATAAACATTTTCTTTCAGTCTTTTAGCATTATATCATGTATTTAGCCAAGAAGTAGAACGAGTCAGCTGGAAACATTAATAAATGAGCTAACAAGAGTTTTCAGCAAAGTTAATTAGCTTGCTAGCAACAGCTCATAAAGTCTGCTAGCGCCATTTTGCCAAATTGCCTAATTTTTAGTGTGTCACCTGCTTTTGTCGACCTCGCTATAAAATTAATTATCCATTATTTCTTAAATGGCTAATAATTGTGGTAAATCTACCACTGTTATCACTGTATAGGCCTACTGCGGTCCCTGCAGTGAGCTGTGGGATGGGGGGCAGGGTTTAGCGAATGCTTAATTAGAAATAGGAAAATGTATACATTTATGGGACTGTAGAATGTTGAACTAATAACTACTCCCGTTTCGAGTCCATGTGATATCTGAAGTGTTAGTGTCACTCATCAAGTCCAGTACATTTGTTTCTTCTTTCAGACCCTGAGACCAACAGAAAGCCATTCTCAGACACCATGGTACTGAGGAACCGAATAACCATTACAGAAACCCTGCTCTACTCAATGACGAACTATTGAAAAATTGACCAAAACTGGAAACCACTTTAAGTAGGGCAGCCAACAGAGGACATAAAATGGCTCTGGTCAGTCGACGAACCGGAGGGGATGCCATTTCTTCTAGACAAGAACTGCTTGATTCATATGTTATGATATACGGCTACTATTTGTCAGTGGCATGGAGCCCTAGGAGTGGATCATCAAACATGAATGTCTGACTTTTTATTTTCCTTTTTTACTTCAAGTTTTTATCACTGGTCAGAGATGGCAGGAATGTAGGTCGCCTCGCAAGAATAGCTGGCCCCTTCAGCTCCAGGGGTATCGGTCAGCAGCACACAACAAAACAAGCTAAGCTCTGTTTTAAACCAATGACTTTCTCTTTTTCTATCCACCCTGCACTCCCTCCTTCCTGTCGTTATTACAACCCTTCATGTAGCCGCTCACCTCTCTGCCTGTCTTTCTGTGTTTCTCTAATAATATCGTTGGCGTTTGGTGCTCCTCCTGTTGTGATCTTTTCAGCCCTCTCAATCCCAGTGATGATTTTGTTATTGATCCAAAATGTTGCACATTGACTCTTATCTCTTGCCTCTTTCTCTCTCTCTCTCTCTCTCTCTGAACTAGAACCTTAACGCCCTTGTCTGTAAAGGGATCAATTCTAAAACTTTTGTTTTACATTGTCCCACATATTATTATTAAGAGTTGGATGATGCCGTCCATGATTCACACAATGTTCAAGGATTGACCAAGCCGGCAATCTCTCGTCAAATTGGCGTCTCACTCCAAATCTAAATTTTACACCAACTCCCAGGTTCGAAATCCAGAAGTAAAGTTCAGTGCTAAACTTTAAAAAGGACTTGCACGGCTGGCAGATGACAGATTTAGGTCCAGGCAAGGTTGGGGTTCATTGTTCATCACTGCATATTCAGCACCATATGTTGCCTGTGGTCTGATACAGGATGTGCAGGGGAAAAGTACTGGAGTTATGCATAATAATGAAATGCACACACTAGGCAAAGTCTGGCTGGGTTCGCGCTTGGTTTGGCCAGCACACCGATGATCCTCTCAGTTGTGTGGCTTTAACCCAGTCCTTTAGTGATCTAAGGCTGCAATGGGATAGAGGATTGAATGCATACAATCCTAATGTAAATTCCCTAAAGATGCACTGCTGATTTAATCACCCCACTATGTAGAACTTTTGCACCCCGGCGGCACAATTAAATCTTCCATGGATATGTAATCTACATTCAGCTGTGCTTAGATAAGCAATCATTGACCAATTCGTTTGACGGAAGGGAACGTTTCGGTTAGCATCTGCATTTAAAATGTCCAAACATTTGCTGATGCTGAGATGTCTTGGCTGTCAAACAAATCTCATGAAAGGACCCATAACATCAATGAAATGATCCTACTGTAACAAGTGATTGTCGGTGTGATTAAAGCCTGATATGTAGCTTACGAGTTACACAGAGCTCCATTTCTCTCTAAAATTTGTAACAGAAAAAAAAATCACTGAGATTTAGAAGGAAGCAATGGGCTTGGGGATCAGTGCCACAGACGGGCTAGGCCAGTCCGAAAGATATTAAGAGAACGACTAATACATCGTTGGCTTCTGTCTTTTCATGGGAGTTGTTGACAAAAATTATAATATAGAACAAGGACAGCCTAATCCTTTAAATTAAAGAAAAGTTGTATCGTGTTTTTTTTATCAATAAGGAAATTCCTTTTACTATATGACATCCTTTTATTAAAGGAAAGAATCAGAGCATACATATTCATAACCCTCCCAGTAGTTTAGTTACCACTTCATCTGGGGTTATATGTGAAGGACTTCATCCGAATGATCCTGCTAAAGTTGAAGCTTCATTATCTTCTTTTCGGGTGCTTCCTGTTCAATTATGATGCGCTATCCACATAATTGCTTAACACATTGGACCCTAACCCCCAGAACACTGGCGCTCTCCGCTTGAGTTCTCTCAAAAGTCATGCAGGAGAAACACTGCCAAGCTCAACTCAGCAGACGTGCAGCCATATTAGAGATAATGAGTACATGTCTGAATGCCTCGCTGGTTGAGATGACTGCTAATCAGCACACACACACACACACACACACACACACACACACACACACACACACACACACACACACACACACACACTTGTACTTCTGTCTTTGTGAGGACACTCATTGACATATTGAAATAATGCATTCCCTAGCCCCTTACCTTAACCTTAACCATCAAAATCAAATGTCTAACCCCAAACCAAACACTAACCCTTACCTATACCTAATTCTTACCTGAACCTTAAAACCAAGTCTTAACTTACAAATAGGCCTTTGAAAAGTGGGGACAGAACAAAATAGAATAGAATATATTTATTTCCATTTGCATAGGTACAAGTACAAGTGCATTGGGATTCTTGTGCGAATCTCCCTGAGTCAGCTTCAATACAAACAATGTATAAATAGCATTATAACAGGAAAATTCAAAAAATGAAAATAAGAAGAATCGTAGAAAAGTAGAAAATAAGAATAAGTAACAGCTAAGTACCCTGTACAGAGGCTATTCTATCTTAAAACAAGATATAATACAATAGAATAAAAATAAATAACAAATAAATAACAAAGGGGAGCACTGTACAATAAGATGAGACACATTTTTTTTCAAATGTCCTCACTTTCCAATATGTCCTCACTCACATGGTAAATAGCTTACATCGGTCCTCACAAGGATCATATACAAGTACACACACACATACTGGATTTAAAGACTGTCGTGCGAATTAAAATATTGCTCCGCGCTGAGACAGGCAGCCATTACTGTCTCATCTCAATCGTTCGTTCTGCCAGCAGGCCGAACCCTTGCCCTGCAATCCATTTTTCACCCTCTCTCTCCTCCTCTGTCTCCAGCCGCCACCCCTTCATTTATGGCTTTCCGCTCACTTTCTATCCCTCTGTCGCAATGCTCTCTTTATCATACTGTATATCACTCCAGCCTTCCTTGTTTCTTCCCTCTGCCAGCCTTGCGCACCTGACTCCCGTTAGTCGCCTTCTCCCTCTCCACATCCGCTCTTCCATTCTGCCCCACTGCCTGTACCCCATTTATCACCTTTTCCGTTTCAAACCAGCCAAGATGGAGACCTTACCTGCTAAACAAGTAAAGGCGAAATAGGCTTGAGAGAGGGGAGAGAGTCAAGGAATCAATGAAAGAGGAGGACTGATTTGAAAAGTACAGATAAGATAGGTTGGGATGTAGAGGCATCCTTTTTTACATTTATACTAAGCACATTCCCAAAGGTTGAGTTAGACCGTTCATCTTTGTTTTTTTGTGTGGAATTGATCAAACAGTGCGTTTATCTTATTTAACATGTTTAAGCTGCAGTCATTTGCATGCCCAGGTAACTATATTTACCAGTAACCATACATCCAAGGACAAGGAACAGAAAATGACAATACATTATTTTGTAGTGTTACTGGTGATGTAGCTGTTGTTCGAAGTCAAACTATAAGATTATCAACTCTTAAATTTGAAAATACTTTTAGCACATTTCTCATAAGGTCAAACTGTCCCTTTAACTACTGTCCAAGTCGTACTCGCCATCATTCTTGAAAAAAACCACACGTGACAAAGGTGAACTTTTCTAAATTTCCCTTTAAAACCGGGTGCAATGGGTTTGGCATTATCTGCAGCACTGAACATTAGTCTGATATAGTGGGTGATGAGAGTTGGATTGTGCTGGGTAACTGTGCCACTATAGAACCTGAAGTGGTACCTACACAGACACTTAAACACTCACTCATGCACCAAGTCCAATCTCCGGCTGGCTGCCATCCAAACTGACACACTGGGTGGGGGGTGGGAGTTGGGGGAGGGAGGGGGGGGTGGAAGCAGCAGCAGCAGAAGGCAGATCTGGCCCAGACAGCTCTGTCTCTGTCTATCTCAAGCTGCAGGAGACCACTCAACAGCTGCTCAAGGTGAACATCCAATGAGGCAATGTGTGAGAAAAGGAGAGAGAGACCCTATAGCCAGACAATGAGAGAAAGCGGATCATTGCGCCCCAGTGGGGTTTGCAGTGTCGAAGCTCCAAATGCATTCCAGCATGAAGACATGTTTGAATGTGAACACGGGTTGTAGGACATTTTTAATTTGTGGTGCTGAATAAGTGAAACGTGCTTAAATGACTGTATATGCAATGTTATGACGACTTTCTACCAGAAGTCTCGTAAAAATACACTCCAAGAAGTAAAGTTATAGTAAAGCTTTAACTAACCAACCTTCATATACATGACCTGAAATGCATCACATTTGCTAAACAAGATCTGTTCAATCATATATTTACTTACAGCCAGCAAAGGACATTTGCTGCAGCTTTACCATTATCTTTGAGTTTTTGTCAAACAAGTGCTTGCTTGCCCTTACAATCTCTTCAAAAGTAAAAAAATAAATAATTTGGTTTGTATGGATGTGTTAGGCCCTCTGTACCTATACAACTATAAGACTTTATCAATCTTAACATAATAAATCACCCAGTAGTGTAATTTATCCCGATGAGCTTCCCAGTAACCCCGGGCCTTAAACCAAATTCCTGCTGACCTATAATCATCACGTGCCGATGGAAAGACCACAGAAACGGTTTCAAAGTCATCCCACTCTCACTGGTTTGCTGTATTGTAGACAGACGTATGAGTGAGTGAGAGCTGAGCACCTTGAATAATCACCCCAAAGGTCCTACACATAGTAAAGAATAGGGCCGTTTACTTATGGCATATATTTGTACTCAATGTCGAAGCAAATAACCAAGAAGCATGGATAATGGAGTCAGTGTTTTATGTACAATCATGGCGTCCGTGTTTGAACCATTTTGATGTTCATGGGATAAAACCTGTGTATGAGGGCTAGCATGACTCTGCTATTGTTCACACCCATGGTATGTATACTATTTCTATGAAAATATAAATGTCTAATTATGTATTAACACAGGAAAGAAATAAAATATTTTCAATGCACCGTGTATGCCTCTTGCTGTTGACTGCATTGTATCAGCTAGAAGATCAATGTTATTCATTCTTTTGATGAGAAGCACCGCAAGACACATTCTTCAGTTCCTCTAAATCGTTGTGATGGTGTCATGGAGTTGTAGATGCTGAGTTTTTTTTCCATAATTTTCTGATGTCCATTTTGGCGTAAATAAAAAGGCTCAAAGTTAATGTTGGACCTTTAAAACAGCAATAGCGTGAACAATCTCACCACAAACTGCATTCAGTGGCTGGTTTGGAGCTTTTGATCATATCCAATGATCTGCATCCGATCAAAATCAAGTTTTAAAATGAGTTCTAACTTCTAAGCCATTATGGAAGAGTGCGTATGAAAAACATGATGTGGTAATTCCATCAAAGAGTGAAATATCAAGTGCAGTAACACTGTTTCATACAGGACCCCCCACCCCCCCCCCCCCCCCCCCCCCCACCAGACGGGGAGGCCACCTTTGGCATTTAGTTTTGCCTTTTCCCCAAACCAATTTACACACATCGTTAAAGGTCAAAACATAAATAAATAAAAATGTGGTCCAACTTTGACCACAACTTAATCAAGCCTTGTTCTTTGGGCTCTGGGAAAAATTTGATTGGAGCTGCGGCCCCACTTGATGCACACTTGTGTTAAATCCAATTCAAAATCTAAATGAAAAGATAGCGCAGATCGCAGGGCTGTGAGATGGAAATGCAAATGAGTGGAAACAATGTTGTCAAAAAACAGTATTGCACAGTTTCAGGGTAAACATGCAAACAATATAACTATGTCAACCTGCATCATGTCTATCAAATGGTGGGCATGGCATGGGAAACTTCATGCTGCCCTGGATCTAATGATATTAATGAGTATATATAATATACGAGCTCTCTTGAGTGTTTTGTAGGGGCCGATGTTATCTCTGTGAATAATGAAGGGTGTGGGTGGCCAAAGTTGGCCTCCCGCATATGGGCCGTGACAAGGTTAGATTGGGATGGATGTGGCCCGGGCCTTCAAACCCAAGGCTGGTTTACGAGTCTGGATCAGCAGCCATCGTGCATCAATATAACAACTCCATACACACGCACACACACACACACACACACACACACACACACACACACACACACACACACATCCTCCCATGCTGGGCATCCTGTGGAACTGGATACATAAATTAGGCCCGGGCTCCAGAGAGTGTTCAACCGCAGGTGTTCACACACTCACACTCACGCCCATAGGCTAAACACACAAACACACACGCAACCAGACACACACAAACCCCAACACACAAATACAGAAGGTAATGGCGTTGTGTCAAATTAATTAGGTGGTATTTGCTTTGTATTGGATGTGGCAGATGATGACTCAGTGGACTGCCAGTTGAGGCTGATGGAGCCTAATGATGCAAACTCTTGTGTTCTTGGCTGTAGCCTTGGATGGCAGGGACAATGGCGTCTGTTTGTTGTGACGCCGACTCGAGAAAATAAAGACAAAGACACCAAAACACACACACACACACAACACATGCAGAGACACACAATCAGCAGTGTTGAGTACGCTACTTTGAAAGCATAGTTTGCAGACTAAAAAGACTTCACACTGTAAAAAGTTGAACTAGAGCTAGGCTAATAATAGTGATAAATCTAGTTATGTTAAAGCTAATAAGAAAAAGTATTTAAAACTGCTTTGTAATACATTTTATTTTGGCAATGTATGTCTGTTGTGAAATGAAAACAAAAATATAATACAAAAAAAATCACATGCCAGCAAAGAAGGCCACTCAGTGTATTGCAGAAACTAAAAAGATCTACTTTTTAAATAAATAACCGTGTTTAAATAAGGTTTGATAATACATAACTGTGAGGACACTCAATATTTCGGCCAGGTGAGGGCACGAAATATTTCGGCTCTGTGAGAATGGTGACTGATTCACTCACTACAATCAAGTGTGTGTGGCACTGATTGGCTAATTGAGCACAGGTGTGAAGAGGTTATATATGCCCTGAGACCCCCAGTGCTTTGTGCTGCTCATTGTCTCGCCCTCTGGGATAGTGAGAGGTTCTCTCTGAGTGCTCTCTGTGTTTGTTCCAAGATAACTGTTGAATAATGTGTCATTTCTTTCAGCTGCTTGACAGCGGTGGCTTAGTTTGTTGTTTAGGGTGTTATAGGTAGCCTGTGTGGCCCTTACAGTTCTGTGTTTTTTAGTTTTCTCCCCTCCCCCTTATTCGCATTAGCGATTTAGTAGTTATCTCTCCGCGGATAACTTTCAGAAGCCCCTGGGTCCGCACCTGTGTCCCCCCCACCCCACCCCCGAGTCATTACACATAACAAATTAAAAGAAAAAAAACATTACAAAACTAAGGTGAGCTGACAATCCATGTCGTCAATGAGGGTTCAATTGGAGAAAAAATGGTTCAATTAAAATGATTCCTTTCCTTTTATGGCCCAAAAATGTTTGCTAGTTTGTTTCAGTAGTTAACAGTAACGAGAAAAAAACTATATTATCTACCTGAAAAACAAATATGAATGTAGTTGAACTTCCAGCAAGCTACTGCAAAATGTAGTTAAATTGCTACTTAAATTACATGTAGTTCACTACTCCCCACACAATCAGGCATCTGCATCAGCACTTTAAAAACTCAGCTCTATTCCCTTTCCCATGTCTTCATAGGGCCCTCCGTCTCTGCTTCCCTCTATCTCAGTATCTTCAGACAGGGACAATGCGAAACAAATGCCACCATTCCTCCATCCAGCTGCTCCAATGCACCACGGCTGGCAGCTCACATTATGCACGCAATTTATTGGCCGTGTGAATCGAGAATGACATCGATTGCGGCCCCGCTGTACATTCATCTCTCCTCGGAGCCAAAGCTATGGATTAGTTGCGCTTGAATGTTTCTTCGATGCTGAGCCCGTTCCTGCTGCAGTGCTTGTCTCAGCTGAACAATAACCCCAAGTACACACCGGCGAAGTAGTCTGTGTGTGCATGACATAACCACTGTGTACCCCATTTGACCGCTGCAATGTCTGTTTACTGGTCAGATTCTGCTGCTGAGTGGACCACAAGCCAACTTCAATGTCCCTGTTTGCCTTTGAATTTAATGCTTATGGTAAACAGGCTTTCCTTTATGCATTTGTGTGTGTGCGTGCGTGTGCCTGTGTGTGTGTGTGTGCCAGTGTGTCATTTGCCTTTATGTGTGTTATCTAAAGAAAATGGGGCCACGGTGAGCCGGAGCATCACTTATAGGAACACTTGACATTTTGGGAAATGGGCTTAACCTTTATATAGTGTTGTGGAGTTATGGCTCTTTGAAGGGAGTTGAATCTTATGGCTATATATTTTCTTTTTGTCTAATTCACAAACAGGGCTGTTAAAACTACACATCCTGAGTTTAAACGCCTTACATAAATATCCGGTTTCCTTGAAATACTACTTATACCGCACACTCAGAGTTACGAGATGTTGAGCCTAGCTTAGCGTAAAGACTTGCAGCAGGTGGAAACTGCTAGCCTAGCTCTGTCCAAAGGTAACATATACAGCTAGCAAGATTTGCGAAGCTGACTGTGACACGTTTGTGGTTTTTGTGGGAGTCATGCATTTTCCTCAAGCTTACTGTCTCTTGGCTACAGCTTCACATTTAATGGACGCAAACTAGAGCATCCTCTATGTTCTCATTCCAATTTTTGGGAGAAAGTGAACGAGCGTATATCCCAAAATTGTTGTCAAACTATTCCTTTAAATCATACAGTTGCCATTTTTCATATTCATGATTTGCTGTTTCTTCCAGTCTTCCTTACACTCTAAAAGATGAGGGTGGATACTGTCGGGAGGTTTTTCTCTCTGTTTAGCCTATTAAATAGATGATTAGGTGATTGCCATTGCACACTGAGGAAGGTCATCTGGCCCGTAATGTCTGTCTGGCAACTAAATAAAGTAGTAAACTTGGGGGAGTGCTGCTGTCCTCATCTTTATTTCAACATTTGTGCTTGTGAAAGATTCAGCAAGCAGTTTTACATTGTGAGATGAGCGCATTAGTTCCTATTTTTGATATGGCCTATTAAACAGGAAATGCATTCTGGTTTCTAGCAGAGAGTTTTTTTGTTATTCACCATAGTGGTTATGGCTTATTATGGGTCTGCACACAGGTACACAAAGCAATGTGCAGATCAAGCCTGATAAGTGTCTATTTTTCACAGGTCCTCACTGCTGTTGTGTTGGTGGGAAATGAGATACTTTATCATGGTGATAAAAGAAGATAAAAAGTAAACAGTAACTAGAAAAAGTAAAAGGGACTGTGGGACATCAAGTCAGTTTAAGACGTATATTGACTTCATGCTTGCCTTATACGTATATCCTGAATCACTTGACCTTCGTCCCCAAAACTAACGTTGAGTCTTTAGCCCTATACTGAAATGTGTTTGTGGCGACAGGATGTGCCCTCCACTTGTCTGGTCGAGAGAAGGCTTCTGCTATGCTTTCATCCAACTCACAGAGAGTGAGACAGGCAGCAGGGCAGCCTCCCCTTTGAGGAAAAACTGTTCAATAATGCAGGCGCTTAAGTAAGCTTGTCGGGACGAATTGTAAAAGAGCAGCCCTGCTTTACTGAGCCAGAGCCTGTTCAGAGAGAATAAGGGATGTGGGGTGGAGGGGGCTGCGTGACTTTCAACCCACCAGAGTCCGGGTTCACACACATGGGTGGAATACAGAACATGGCAGGGAAACGTGTGTGTGTGTGTGTGTGTGTGTGTGTGTGTGTGTGTGTGTGTGTGTGTGTGTGTGTGTGTGTGTGTGTGTGTGTGTGTGTGTGTGTGTGTGTGTGTGTGTGTGTGTGTGTGTGTGTGTGTGTTTGTGTGGAGCGGAGGGCTGTGAGGACAAAGCCAGACATGCTGTGGTCCCTATACTCCATCATGTCCTCTGGCTGGTGGTCTATGGATCAATCTGGCACAAATCCTCCGATGGTTTCTTCCTCATAACCGACAACGTTTCCTTGAGGTAATGGAGTTGCATGTATTGACCCTCGTACTGTCACTTTAAATTTGGCACAGCATAGCAGGGCCAGGACGTGCTTATGAGACACAATTGGACACGTTGTAACATCATCTTCTGGCGATGGGAGAGTACTAACCACTTGTCTTTTTGGTCCAGACCTGAAGATGTGACCAGCATCAGACACTGCTAGCAGGCAGTCATCTCCACTGTAATGTACTGTGTGGATGGTACAGGGCTGCCCCCTGCTGCTGCTATGCACACACTGCACCTTCATCTCACCTCAGAGTTAGTCAGTGGTCAGTGAACAGTCCCTGCGTTCCAGATCACATACTATTTTTTTTAACTATACTTACTATTGTATGCTGGATGCATGCAATTGGATGTGTGTGTATAGTGTATGATTTCTTCTTCTTATCTTCTCACTTAATCGACTTGTATAAATGTAAATAATTTGATGTAAATACTGTAGGTGATATGGCCTATTAAACACCAACACATTCTGTTTTTTTTATTCACCATGGTGGTAATGGGTCTGCACACAGGTACACAAAGAAATGTGCAGATCAAGCCTGATAAGTGGTTATTTTTCACAGGTCCTCACTGGTAATTTGATGTAAATAGGCTATAGAAATAGGGCATTAAAACTGCTGAAATTGCACAAGATAATTATAGCAGTTGAATAAGCTGTTTGAATGAATAAGCTTTGGCTTCCTCCTGCTTCTTTTTGGACACATACGATTCACTTATTCATAAATATTGTTTGTGACACTGAATACTTTTGTCTGTGTAGTTGTGTTTGTTTTTGTATGCTGTGTCACACTTACGTTCTTATTTTTTGATTAAAGAAGAAATGAAAAAATGAATGAATGAAAACAAGGCGTCTTGTTATTTTTAGCATACTGCATTTGCCATGTATGTATTGGGACATCCTATATATTTTTCTGGATTTTTTTCTGTCTAAGCCTTGCTTAGCATACAATTCATTTTATATGTTTTATTTTTTCCAAGATATTTTATGAACGTGGGAGGAGAGAGGGGGAATCAATAGGCTGGAATTAAACCAGCAATTTTAAATTTCAAAGCATGCGCAGTAACCACTCTGCTACCAATGTTCTCCAACTATCCCTACGCTTCCAAATCACATACTTTTTTACTAATACTACAAACTGCAGCTGTCCATTACAAATATCAAATTAGCATGGAGTATGCATACAATTTGGACATACTATTTTACCATAACTTTGTGCCATGAACTCAACCCTTTGACATCTTGTGTTGAGACATCCTTAATCTTCTTCTGCCATACTAAATACTAAATGGCATGCAAGTGTGGGTATTGGAACGTAGGGCATGTTTTAAATATTTTATACATTTTCATTTATTTCTAATGCCTTCTTATGTAAGGCACTTTGAGCCTCATCTTGTGTCTGAGAGGTGACATACAAATAGTTTATGATCTTCATTTGCATAAAAAAGTTTGCCAGTTAAAAATAAAAATCTCCGGAGCAGCTACTAAATCAACATTGTGGTAAAACTGTCAAGAATGAACTAATATGAAAGCAAAATGGTGGATTTCTTATTCATGAATATACTTTAATTCTGTATGATGCTGGTAGATTACAATGTACATGAAATGGCCACAATAGAATCTGATAACAGTGAAAAAAAAGGAAAGGCCTGGAACAAAATGTCTGGAATGAGCCACTGCTACATAAAGTTCATATAAATACAATAAACTAGATAGATTTTCAGATTTAAGACATCAAAATAATCTGTTTCCATTCTGGGTGGTGGAAGGACAAATGAACTACATCCACTGACGTCTGTGTAGACTTAAAGATATAGTATGGCTGATTGTCCTGCCGTCATTAAGGCCAGTTGATAATGTCTGTCTGTACATCGGTCTGAATTAAATCCTACTCTCGTCTACATCCATCCATAAAAAAATATTTATTATACATACACTATAAATTATAACTAGAGACATAAAGGAAGCAAAACAAAAAGGGACGCCACATCCGGACATTAGATGACTTTGTGAACATATAGTGAGTTTTTAGAATATACAGTACAGGTGTGGTTACCTTAAAAAAAAAGAGGGCTATTATTGCTTTGGTGTATTTCCACAAATAAGGGTCTGTGTGAAGAGTGCAACAACAAGGGGAAGAGAGGCCACCCTACACTGATTCCCTTATGGACTTACTGCATAGCCTCATCTTAAATACACAGTTGACATTGTTCATTCATAGGAAGACTTGAAGACAGCCATCCTCCCCGATCTCTCTCTCTCTCTCTGCTGTGGTACGTTGGTCAGAAGCCGAATATATCGTCCCCAAACGGGCTGAGGCTGTTGGGAGTGTTGTTTCCGTTGGTGTTGTCCCAGTCTGGTTCAGTGAGCCAGTCCTGGGGCGTCACCCCAATGTCCAGGACCTGGGGGTTAGTACGCGACACTGCCAGTCTGAGGAGACAGAGCGGAGATGCTCAAAAAAATTACTTTGTGTGTCAAAAACTCAACTTGTGTTAAAGGCCAATACAAGTCTTCAGCAACATTTTAAACATTTTACAGTTTGACAAAAATGGTTAAATCTAACAAGAATAAGGCTGGCATCATTGAATGTTATATAATTGTGGTTGTGCGTCTACTCCTTCAGATAGACTGGAAAAAGGGGACGCATTGTCATCCACAAACAGCTCTTTGGTTTTAGCTGACATTCAGTTAAGAGGTTGTTGGCTTTGAAACTGTACTAATAGTCCCTTACGCTTCTAAGTCAGCTGTACTTTTACAACACTGGGGTGATGTGTGTAGGATTAATTCAAAATGAACTACTGTGCCCATGTTCATGGAGCTCTGTGTGGCACATAGGGAAAAGGATACTTGTTATGGTAGGATCCATTCATTGGAGGTTCTAGTCTTTTTCTGGGATTTGTTGACGGTAACAAAAATACAAAAACATGACCAACCTTATCCTTAGAGACAGCTGAATGAGTAAGGTTATGACATAATCAAGACTTCAAACTATAGCCTTAATGGTATAATATGACAATGACAATGTGTTTTTCTTCCATACAAACCTAAACCTTCTCTTGGAAAGGCATCAAATCTTTCCACATAAGGGGCTCACAAGCAACACTCGGATTGATTCTGAATGACCATTCATCCATAACACGGACATTTACCAGAGTAAGAAAGGGCACATGGATTGAATTGTTGACTGAGTGAAGGTTACAAAGAAATAGAAATATTACTCATAAATAAAACCAGAAAGCTTTCCGAGTGTCCAGAGACACTTCTTATAGCCTAATTCTTCTTTTCCACTGTCACTTAGCTAGAATAGTTGGTGCTCCTCATCTCATTCCTATAAAAGTTTGGGTCAAACAGTGATTGTAACGCTGCTCAGCCTCCGAGACCAGCCTGTATATAATTAAAGCTTCACTCTCCTCTCATTATAAAAGGGCCACTCAGTCTAGCCGTCTAGTGTGTGTGTGATAATAATATATACAAAGTGTGGGGCGGAGGGTTAACAGGATTACGTCAAAACATTGAGTTCACTCGAGACGCGGGATAAATGCTGCTTCGAGTGACCCACTGCACTGGTTTTTACACCAGCCACCCAAAAAAAGAAAGCGAATTGAAGTTCACAAGAAAGGTGTGTGTGTGTGTGTGTGTGTGTGTGTGTGTGTGTGTGTGTGTGTGTGTGTGTGTGTAGAGGGAGACACACTATCCTCACTGATTCAGACCCATTCATTGACAGGCAAACACAGACTTTAAAAGAAAAAAAGTTGTAAGAAAAAAGAAAAAAAAGAGGCTATTTTTGGTGATGACGCACAGGGGCAGGTGTTCGTTGACATTTTTCATTTTGACTGAAACTCAATACTTTTGAAATGAGCTTTCTCTTCTGGACCCAGCGGGAAAGAGAGACACAATAAGCTATTTCACACTATTGACTAACATTAATGACCTGTAGGGGACAGCAGCAGCAGTAGTGTTGTTGGGGTTTGGGGGGTGATTGAATGGAATGGATTAAGGGTTGGGGTTAGTGATTAAGACTACTAGCACTATAAGTGAGGCTTCTAAACGGTGGTGGCTCAACTTTACCTGGCATTGAACCATAGCTATCCAGAGCACAGCTGGAGACACAAACAACACAAAGAGATTGAGGACAGTGTAGCCATCGAATGATTTCTCATTGACTGTACTGTATATAGTTTTCTATTGAGATCATCCACTTTGTTTTCCCTCACTCTTCTATTTAAATCGCAGAGTGGGGGATTTGTATTATGTAGTGCACAGGAATCATCAGTAGGTGGCGCTGTAAGCACAGGCAGTAAGAGGATGGACTACCAACAGTTTACTGGAGGATTTGACAAAGCAGAGACAGAATCAACTAGGATTAGATTCACTTATTGGGACACATATCTCACCTGGAGAAAGCTTCATCCAAACCATCTTCTATTTCCTGGAGAGAAAAGAAGAAGAATTTCAGGTTAATATTCACCAAGATAATGTTACGTAAACATGGAGGAATGGTGTTTGCAATTTCAAACAAGGTGTATTGCTTTAAAGACCTGTACAAATATCACAGGTTAGTCTAAAAAGGTTTATTTGATTAAACTTAAATAATTAACTTACATTGTCTTGTGTACATAATATCTGTTCAAGTTCCAAGAAAAATGTCAAGGTATAAAAAGTAGGCTAATACTTTTCTGTACACAAACAAATGTAAGTTAAATATCTCAGGTTATTTTCAACTTTATTTAAAAAGCTTTGAAGCCTTATGATTGGAGATATTCTTGAGACATTTCTATATTTATATTATATAAAGAATTTTCCCAGATCTGCGGACATTAATCCATTTAAATTTTTATAAAAAATTGTATAGGAGAGAGTAGCGATTTCTTGACTGGGAGGACGGGAGGATGGTTACCAAGGCGGGGGTGTTGTTGTTATTTGCATTGGGCCTGTGGTTATCCAGCTGTTCCTCCTCTATGTTACCATTGGTCTCCACTGACAAGATCACGTCATCCTCAAAGTCCAGCAGATTGTCTGTGGCAACATCTACCGGGGAGAGAGGAGAGGGAGGAATGACCTTTTAGTGTTGTAACATAGGCGGGTAATACTGTATGTCTCTGCTCAATCTAGATTGTAATGTTTAAAAAGAGACAAAACAAAAAGGACAAAACAAAACATCAAAGGGTGATAATCACTATGAACAGAAAACTGCAACAAGTGTAACTAGTGTGGTAGGTGTCGCACCGGACGAGAAGAGGCTTTTCCCCCCATGCTAGAAATTTCGTTGTCATCTTTGATTCAGACCTAGATTTTAACAAACAAATAGACTCTGTTGTTAAATCCCATTTCTTCCAACTTTTTTTCAAAACCATTCCTCTTCATTAAAGGTGGAGTCTACGATTCTGGTTGTCAAAATAATAACTCACAATCTGCTACCTGTCCATATGAAGAAAAAAAATCAATTATCTATACACAGCCTAGTACATGGGCCTGTTGCTAGCTACGGTGGGCCCACTTTGTTTACATACAAAGGGTTTACTAACCAGTTTACAGAACTGGTTTGTAAACTCGCTAAAGTCAATGTATTTCACAAGGCGATAATAGGCGGCCGGCGGAGGGCATAGAGCGGGCCGCCGCAGGAGTTGAGAGTATTGAACTTTTTGCTCCTCCCGACGTCACTCGCTTCGGGGCGACGGACAGAGGAAATTAAGATGGATGAAAACATAATAGTCACAGTTTGCTCACCTAAGTTATGTGAATAGCCTATGTGTCTGTTGCCTGCTGTGTACAGTTATCAGTTTTGCTTTATGAACCAAGTTAGCATCGGTTAGCTTGGGTAAAGCACCATCAGCACAGCAGACTGGTCCCCTCAGCACCGGTTAGCACCAGCATATCCCCAGAGTAGAGAAGGCTACTCTGGTCTACAGATGTAGACCTGGCAATAGGTTTTGGGTCTGCATTGGTCATTTCCTTCTATTAAAAGTGTGTGTGTGTGTGTGTGTGTGTGTTTAGGTATTCAGTTATGAAGTTGGCATTCAGAACTTTTAAATCTTTCCTTTATTGATGTCTCTTACGTCCCCGTTGTGCCCAACAAATAAGATTAAAAAAGGAATAAAATGTCACAACATAAAATAAATGAATCTGCAAATCTAAATTCTATCACGGTCAATACCACCAGGCTGTACCACACTACACGTGTCTCGCTCAGTGCGATGAAAAAACAGACTATTGATGCAGCTTTGAGTGTTTTTGTGTGTGTGTGTGTGTGTGTGTGTGTGTGTGTGTGTGTGTGTGTGTGTGTGTGTGTGTGTGTGTGTGTGTGTGTGTGTGTTTGTCACCTGTCCCTTTGAGGCTCCCCAAGCTGTTGGAACTCTCTGAGTGGGAGCTGCTGCTGGCCTCACCCGCTGAACCAGACTTGGATCTTTTCCCTTTCTCTATAAATCAAGAGAGGAACACACGTGCAGAGAGACAGAACACGAGCAGGTCAAATCTTGTTTACTGAAAACCTATAACAAGAGATATCAACCAACGTCCTTGAAGCAGGGGCTGATAAAACTACTCCTCCGTAGACTTGTGACTTCTATCTGTGTGTCTGTCTGTGTCTGTGTGTGTAGGGAACCCCCCTTCCCCCCCACTCCCTTGAGATGGTGTGTGTGTGTCATTTCCAGAACTTGAAGAGGGTGACAAAGGGTTATGTCGCCTACCTTCTTTGGCCACTTGCCACAGCTCAAAAGCTACTGTGAAGGCCTGGGCTACGGTCAGAGCCACTGCTTGAGCCTGGAAGACAGGAAGAAAGTCGCACTTTGTTACAGACCAAGGCTGGGGGGGGGAATTTACCAAAACAATGACGGTCATTGCTCCAAGTGAGACATTTGATAGTACGTCATCTGTGATTGTAATGCAAAAAATAAGGATGCAATCGGTAAGAAAAAGTTTGCTGACAATAATCTACTGCTAACAAAACAGCCTAGGCTTTGTAAACAGGCATGTTGCTAGCTATGGTGGGCCTTCTTTGTTTACATGCCTGTTTACAGAGCTTAGGCTGTGTATATTAACACCAGATTTTCTTTGAGGGCACACTCAGTAGTACGGTCTGGTATGGATCGTGAGAAGATACAGTCACTGATTTTGACAACAAGCATTCTCCAACATCGCTGACTCCAACTATAATCTACAGTCATTATCACGAAGGGTAAACAACTAGCACTTGAGGTGAGCAACGTATTTTGGTGCTCTCCAAGCAGCTGAGAAAATCTGATTTATTTTATTTAAATTAAGATAATGCTATGTGTTCATTAAGACTAGACCCGGCGCCGCTTAGATTAGAATGCATTTTAATCATAAAAGGAGATTAATTTTAACACGGTTCAGAAAGAAAGCAAGGTCTTTCCAATGGTCCTATCAGAGTTGGCAGCTGCTAGAGCAGAGGACGAGAGTGAGGTCATCGGCAAGGACTGTCTCCATAACCGCGATAAGAGAGAGGGAAGTATTAAGGAAGTGGGGTGTTATCACGTTATCACATCCCGGGAGAGAAATGGATGAGTGTGGAGGAGGGGAAGATGAGAGGGAAAAGTGCCCTTCTGTTTGTCTACACACAGGAGCACAGGGGAGATGACCGACGACCTGAGGAGCCAGACTTCCAGGGGTGTTTCTCTCAAGAGCTCTGGGCGAGTTAAGTGACTACGTGAGGCCTTTAAGTGTCTATGAAACAGTCTCATTTGTCCTCCAATGATCATACATGAGCTGTCACAGCAAAACGAGACCATAAGCAAAAAAACAATGCTATTTTTATATAGTAATTGTTAATGCCTTTCCTCAAGTATAACTTCCCAGTGGGGCTTCTCCCCTTATGACGTCATATGGTGATGTGTTGAAAAAAAAAAGAAAGAGTGCATTTAGCACAATAGGTGATCTTTAATCTTACACAGTCACATAGAAATACATCAACACATCGCAATCCATGGGGTCTTTCTTTCACTCGCTTCCAAAACAAATGCTTGCGCGATCGGCACGCACCTCTGGGTGTCTTAAAAAAAAACACTACCGGGGCTGCTGGAATCAACACAAACTGAAAGTTCCTTGTAGCCAATTTAAAAAGGGGAGCGTGTCAGTGTCAGAGGCACTGAGGAGAGCACAGTTACAGGAAAAACGATGTCTATTCCACAGAGAGCTTCTGGCCACTTTCTTTCGATCAAAAAGCAATTCAATGAATAAAAGGCACTTGGGTGCTTGTTGGGTGTCATAGGTAACATCGGTTTAATGGGCTGAGAGCTCACAAACTCTGGTTAAGTGAAACTAAAAGCTAGATTAGATAATCCAACCAACCATAAAGAAAAAGATTTACAACCCCTCAAGCCACAGAGAAAGACACACTTAACAAGCTGATGCTGAGCGGGATTTGAATCTAAATGGATCTTATCTGTAGTCAAACAACTCACCACTTTTCTCTTGGAGCAGAGGTAGGCGTGGCACTCCAGGGTCCCGTTCAGGGTGTTTTGAGCGATATAAGCAAAGACTTTATCATGCAGTTTGTCCACAGTGCAGTAGGATATTCTGCAGGCAAGAGGTGACGGGGTTAGAGGGACAGCATACTAAGAGGCCACGGAGAGAGTTCACAGTGTATCTGCACATACCTGTATATGGAGACGTTTTCCAGGAGTTTATCTGTCAAGCTGTCGTAAAGGACGATTCCCTGAGGGGAAACCTTGAGAGCAACCTTCTGGGGCTTCTTCCCACTGGCCTTAGCCTGTTACAGAAAGAAAAGAAGAAGTTATTTTTTTAACATGTTGGTGTGCTGAACTATGGGAGAATGGACAGTTCAAGCAGTTCATGGCTCTAAAACCATTTTGATCCACAATTTAAAAGAGCACTCGGAGTGGAGCGCCATCGAATAAATATGCATATGTGTGAATAATTATGCTACATTTGCATCTCTTTAAAAATCTAAAATCTATGTGTTTGATGAAGCCACATTTTAAATCTTAATATGATTTTTTTTATTAGTATCCAAAGTTCTTCAAGAACAGCATTTGGATAAATCCTTTTTTCATTTTATAAATCAAAAAATGCTATAAACAGGCCTTAAAAACATTTCAACCTGTTTGTAAGAGGGAAATGTATCAGAAAATCAGACAATTAACATATGAACAAATCCTTCAGTAATAGCCTTCAGAATACTGTTAAGAGTGTTTGTGGGAAGTCAAGTTGTTGTAAGTGCTTTAGAAAAAAAAATAGATAATGATAAGTTGTTTTTCTGGCAGTGTCTCCTCTTAAATATTTAATAATATGTTTAATAAATGGTCCCACTGCTCCCAAAAAAAGACCATATCTTAGTGATATTACACATATGATGATCCTGAATGACATCATCCAGGACTCACCGTGGACATGATCCTCTTCACTGCAGCAGCCGACAGCTCCTCTCCTTTGGGCTGGTCCACTAGAGTCATGCCCAGGTGACGGAGGTTAAAGGTCATGCCCCCTACGATGGTCTCCCGTGTGTCGGTCCAGTTCTCTGGAAGCTCTACGGAGAAAAACAAGATTTTTTTTTTCAGAATAAAAAGCGGGTCATTAAATTGATCCGCGGGAAACACAACATCAAAATCCAAAAACCATCAAATATTTATCGGTTACAGCTTCACAGACGACTCTCCTGCTTCCCCCCTCTCCACTCCATGTTCCAAAATAAATTACGCTAGTCGTGAGAACGTTCAAAGCACTTGAGAAAAACACAGATCGGAGGGAAAGTAAACAGCCTATGTTGAACTTAAAAGTCGGGCCACTTCATCCGCTCTTTCCCTGAAGTGGAAAATGGGAAAACAGGGTATCTAGGTCAGAGGTTCTGTTAATGTAAAGTTTAATAGTTCAACTCCTAAGCAACGTATAGGGCTGGACAATGAAAGAGTTAGCAGCAAGTTTACATGGACTCTGACATACTGTGATAAGAAGGAAGTCTGTTGTGCCTTTCCAACAGTCCATAACAGATTCTCCAAAAGTAGACCCTAGATGTCTGTCAACGTGCATTACTGTTTCAGCTGTGTGTTAAGTTTCAAAGAATTCGAAAACAGTCCACAAAGTCCACAAAGAAATGGTGGTGTGTGTGTACAAACTGTCAGTGTGTTAAAGGAACAGCTGCTGCTATCTCCATGTGGAGTCTTATCAGCTTTCTGTGTGGTGCCGGCCGGCTGGCCCTGACCCTCTGGCAGTGTTTACACAGATTTCCTCGAAGAAAGAAAAAGGGAGGGGAGAGGGGGTTTAGGGAAGGCCGAGAGAAGAAAAACAGCACCATTACCCAGAAATCTATCCTCCTTGCATTTTACCTCCTCTGGGATGAAGTGCATACCACATACTCATGCACACACACACACACGCACACACTCGACTGCTGGTTCAGGATGGTTCGTTTACAAAGTGCCATAATTCATTATACATGACAGCTTTTAATGCCCAAGACTTTCAACATTTCCCAAAGTTTGACAGTATTTACAGCACTACGCGAAAAGCCAACATTATATATTTGAAGCTTAAAATAAGACTGTGTTGTATGAATAATTTGTATGCTACTGATTGATATTAATTCTCACACACACACACACACACACACACACACACACACACACGCACACACACACGCTGTTTTTTTTTTTTTAAGACTTGAGGCATAGACACCCGGAATTTTATTTCATCGTCGTCATAGCGAAGAGCTTTTCCTTAGATGAACTTCCCAAACAATTCAATGCTTTCCTACGCCAGGCCTCGCGCCACTTTGAAAGATGTAAAGGAACCAATTGACACACAGAGCTGTGAAACCAACCTTCCTGTGAGACTCTCTGTGGTGATGTTTTAAGTTGTCTTTAATGTCTGCTTCCTGGCTTTCATTATGGTGGTTTTAGTGGTCACCTGCCAAAGCACTTGTTGCTGTGAAACAGAATTACTTGTGCCAATTGTTGAGGTGTCATTTCCCCCCCATCGTCACAACCAGACAGGCACAGTTCAACATAGTTTGACCCTAAAGCGGATGATTGCAGGTGGTTGACCCATGTACAAAATAATTCCTAAGTTTCCCAAGTATTCAAACATGTGTTTCAGAAACAGCCCTATACAGTACACCAAGGAATAACAAAACCAAATGTTTTTCTGAAGCAGGTTACACAGACTGTTCAGTAAAATCTTTCACACCTGATAGCCCGCTTCCTGTTTGCTTCCTTGGTTCTCACCAGATTTGACTTGACATGGTTTAGTTTTTAACCAAAATGCAGCAGCATAAGCCAAGTAAGAACATTCTTTTCACTGGTTTGGCATACGTGTCTGGGGCGAGAGCAATAACGTAATTCCTCAACTGCTCTACAATGGGTCAGATTGTCCATGCCAGAACAACTACAGAAAGAAACTACAGAAAGTGGATGGGCTTCCTCATCCCATAATCCGCAGCTTACTATGGGGTCTCATTATGCAGTGCAGTTGGGTCCGATTCATTCCGGTCAGGTTTCACACTACAAACTGACCGCACCAGAGTTTGCTTGGAAGGGCACCAACACCACCTATTCAACAAAGGTTTTGCTACGCTTGTTTGGTCCACTTTTGGTGCGCACCAGAGTACGATTATTGCGTTTTTACCGCAGCAAAAAAGGTGTAAACCAAGTGTTTCAATCGAACCAAACACGGCAGGTGTGAAAGCGCCCTCACACTCTTCTGAACCAACTGTGGTACAGGTCAAACTCAAAACCATCACAGTGGAGATGGACTTGCACCGAGTACTAAGTCAGTGTCATATTTTAGATAAAACACTAGAATCACTCTTCAGTCTAGTCTATCCTGCATCCGGTCCGGTTCAGCCAGAGAAAGGCAGAGCGCTCTGTGATCTAAGATAATCAACAGAGACACCTGAAAGGTAACAGCTGTGTGAAAGTGTGAACCGAGACCAAGTTAAACCAGGTGACGAGGCTGTGCAGACAAGTCCACCTCACCAGCGGTTTGTCTGCAGAAATAGTTTACTTGGAGTAACAAGAGAGGAGTTTTTGTGATGGCAAAGTAAGTGGAAGAGTCCTGAGATGAAAGAGATTGCGAGAAAGACATAATAGAGGGGTGGACATTTGAGAAAAAGATAAGATGATACCACATTCCTCAGCCCTCCGGACATCCGTCAAATCAGTTCATGTATCACAGTGCAAGAAAAGTCTTTGCTGAACACTGTGACAACAAATGGGCTGATCCAAAAAAAAGGCGTCCGACTGACAGGCTATTCAAACCCTGGCTGATTTGTGTGTCTACAACAAACACTGAATCACTGTGGAAACCACCAACTGTGGCCCTACAATTTAGGACCAGTCCAGGATTAACAGCCAAATAACATTTTTCTTTCTTTCTTCAAAATAATCTAACTTATATCACCATTTGGCTTGACTCCACTGCTTTATATCCAGAAAATCAGGTTTCAAGGAATCCAAATTCATCTCAGCTGGTGTCAATGTTTGTACAGGTGCATAACAACACGACAGGTCTTGGTCTGAATGGTTCATATAGCCCCATATTAGCATAACAGGCTTAAAGGGTTGGCTGGAGAGCCAGTGTGTTTGTATCATTGAACTTTTAAGGGGAACCTGCTCAACATGCAGGACGGAACCAGTATGTAGACCTACACTATTGTAATGCAGGCAACTGATTCTAGCAGCCATCTCATATACCATCTCGCCAGTGAAGTATCTTACTGAAAGTAGTGCGTGACTGAAACACGTCGTTACCCCGGTAGAGAAGCTAACTGGGGAGCAAGTGCCACCACTTGGTGAAATAGCCGCATCATAAATTGGGTAGAAGTATTCCCATGCTGGAGGGGTCATTTGCGCGGCAGTGTTGCTGGCTTGGCAGAATCGCACGCTCCCATTTAAGAAGGTCCCTAGGAAAAGATCAAATCTTTGCTGCAGACAAGCACCCTCTGGCTGGTTCTTGACACTGGCAGTAGCAGGTTTGGGGTCGTCTAGGGCGACCAGGACTGGGGCAATAAGAATACAGAAGCGTAAAAGGAGCTGGCAGTGCCCTTCCTTGCCTAGGAAATGGGGCGGTCTCCATGCGTTTGAATGGGTTTCTCCTCCATGCACATACGAGAAGAGAAGTGTCTTAGCCTATAATGCCCCATTAATGCCGATGTTTCCTTGAGAAATGCTGGTCTTCGGGCACTATACCCCTGTTGGCTTTCTATCCTGTCAGTTCACATGATATTCAAAGTGTACATCATTCTCTGATCCCAGCAGTCAGACCTGGAGGTTTGGCAGTGGGGAAATGGGTCAGTGCTGGTAAGGAATGTGTTCCCGGCATAGAAGACCTTGTAATCTAATACTACAATACACTACTCCTGTAACAAGTGGGCCACACGCGCCTTTACAGGAAGCTTTTAATTCCACTAATAATCAGGCACCTTCCGAGTCAGAATAAACTAGATCAGAAAGGCATTGTACTGCATTTAAGGCGAGACAAAAACATTGTTTTTGACACTGATCAAGTTTGCTTCCATAACATGTATTATTTCTAGTATAAATGAAAAAGGCCCAATGTGCATTTAGTTGTTTATTTGACTAAACCGTTTCCGTTTGTGTCCTGTGGAACTATCTTTAAACGACCACAACATAAGATTTTTCTTTCAATACTTTGAACCAAAAATGTCAACTTCTAAAAGCACTTACATCAACTTATCTTTCCACAATCATTCACAGCACTATTCTGAAGTGATTCATGTGTTCATTGTTTGATTCATGATACTTTCTTGGACTAATATGTTTAAAGAAAATGTAAATGATCAAATTGCAAAGTTTAATGATGATATCTAAAGAGCTAAAATTGTTTCTGTACGGTGCGAAGAGTTCCGGAGAGGTCATGCATGTCACACCCATACTTTCTGATCGTTTACTTTGCAGCATTTAAACAGTAAACCTTTGAACACTTGATCAATTTCAGAACATTTATTTATACTGTATATAGTGGAAAAAAAGTTGCCCCATTGTAACCGCAAGCACTCACATCTGGGATAGCTATGCAGAAGTAACTATGTTAGCCTCTGACAACCATAATACAGAAATGTGTTGGCAATATGTGTGTCGGAGTGTATCTCAAATTCCTGAGGTCTAGGGGTTTTTCCAGGTGATCCAGTAGAGGTTCTACATAGTAACACAACAGTACATATTTATGTAACCCACCCTGTTATCTAATACATATGCTTTACAATGACTTTTTCTGATGGAATCTCAAACTGAGCAACTTGAACCCAAGCCAACCGGGGCCACGCACTGACTGACTCGCAGCATTCCTGGCATGTCCTCATGGTAACAAGCAGGGGAGCTTTTCCCCCCCAGAACTTTACAGCCGGGATCAAGAGAGATTTAGCTTACAAAGTGGCCCTCCAGTCCTACAATGGGAACCAGAGTGCCTTAAAGGAGCTTCATGATCATGTTGCATTGTGGGCAAAGCTCCTGAGCTGCCAAAGTGCCCTTGAGCAACACACAAAATAGCCTAGTTCAGCCACCGACCCTGACCTCTGCACTTCCTCTGGGAGTATGGATGGAAAGAGGAGGGTGCTATGGAAGATTTTCCAAAATACAGCAGGAGTCAGTAAAATAACAAGGCAGGCAATACAGTAAACCCTATTGAAAACATTATTCTTTATGTAGCAATAACAGCCTACCACTGAGAATGAACTGCCTTCAAGAGTTTCCAACAGCAATACAAAGTCATGTTTTCTTTTAATGAGGAGTAATTATTGTTGTTGCCAGGGTCTTTATCCTGCCAAGTTTCAGAATAACATTTATTTCCGGCAAATTCCTCAAAACCGCAGTGCAAAAACGAACAGGCTTACCCAGCTTCCATGAGATAAAATAGGAATAAAAAAAATCCCCAAAACAGAACCAGATAAGAGGAAAAAACTTCGCTTTTTAAAGTAGGCAACCACTTTGTATATTGGCTAGCGCAAAAAAATAAGTCACTTTGTCAAACTATATGAGACGTGCCTATAAATAAAAAATATGTCAAACAAACGTAATCTATGTAACTTCGTCGCAACAGTCAAACACCGGGGCAACACATGTTGCTATGTGTCGCTTTTGTAGCAAAAAGCTAAACTTTGGTGAAGTAAGCTTGGATGTTATAGTGACTATTATTCTATGAAGTAATGTAGCCTGGGTAACACGGGCACAGCGGGGGAAGCAAAAGTCAACTTCGGCACGGCTGAAGTGGAAAACGTAGCACCCCGTTAAAGAACAACACTTATTTCTACAATGAATTCTTACTTCTATGTCTCCCGGCAGTCCACGACTGTTTCGCCATACTTGGGCTCCGGATAATAGCTCTCCCAGCCGACTTGAGGGCATCCATGTCGGTGTATTGAAGCGCAGAGGGTCGCTGAAGTTTGCTGGCTGGTGAAATGCTCCAGCAGGAGAAATGTTGTTGACCAGACTGCTGATGGGGAGGATGGACTTGTGCTGCCTTCCAGGACTGTCAGAAATACCGCTATTTACGAGGTCAGCCACGCACGTGAACGAGCCCAAAGGAGGAATAGGCTAGTGGTGCTGCATTTGCGTCAAATGGGAGATTAAAGTTCATAAAGTTCAAGTGGGCGTTTTTTCGCTCTCTCTCTCTCTTGGTTTATATTTTCTAATTTAATTTTGTGTGTGTATTTAAAGCTCATTAGATTAAACTAGCCTAATTTATGTTGGGGAATAGAATAAGAATGACACTGCTCAGAAAGAATTCAGCCAAAGTCTAGACAACCTCATTTGTAGCGTACCAGCATGCATGAGCACAGATTGAGCAAACCTTTGTTATTGTAACCCACTTTGTTTAAAAAAGTAAAAAATATATTCAGAATGCTATTATTTTACCATACATGAATGCAGCACATTTGATTAGATGTGACATTTGCCAAGCTCTATCAACAACGTAAAAAGACAAAAACAAGAGGGGTTACATGGTATTGATCTACAGGCTGTTTGCATTATCTCTCTTCAGCTTTCAGATACCATACAATTTTGTGAAAGGGCCTTGTATTGCGTCACCTTTAACCAAAAATATTTACATTCATGTCAGCGCATTGCGACACAGACCAAACATCCCAGAACCTGCGTGATGATACAGCTCAAGGTTTTTCTATACATAGGCTTCTGTGGTACACAACAACATTCAGGCTTGAAACTTGTATGAATTGTTTGCTAAATGTTGATGCATGCACACTTGAATTTAGGCATTTTATTCTGGCAATTAAATTAACCTTTTAGTTAAATTTTCTCATCTGTCACTAAGTTTTTTTGTTTTGACATCGCAACATCTTGAAGACCACACTGTCCCCATCTTGTGGTTGATTTGGGATAAGACAATAAAATTACAACTAGACATAGAGAGAATGACACGCACAGCACACAAACTTAACAGCTTGCATTGCCACCAGCAAGACCTTCTTTAATAGTGATGGCCAATGTGAAAAGTGTGACAGCCACCATCGCTTCGAGTAAAGAAAACAAAACATGGTGGAACAATTAAAAGTTAAAACAAAGCACTTTTTTTTAAAACGTTCTCTTCTTTCTACACAAACTTATAAAATCAACTTGAGAACTGAATTCACAACACCAGAGCGATCCACGAAAAATACTTTTTTTTTTTTCTTCTTCTTCTTCCCCCGCCCCAGGTAGGCAACATGACAGCACAAACATGGTCAAAATAGTTCAGGGGGAGTTAACCTTTTCCCAACACAACACATTCACAGAATCCTTCCTGGTAGAAAATATAGGAAATCAACTGATTATGATGGGAAATAGCAAGGAAGTGTCACTCAACAAAACGTCTCAAACAAATAAATAAATGTACAAACAACACAATCAGTCCCTCTGACCATCTGCTGCTTCATCATGATCAGCCCAGAACTTTGTAAACACAACACTGTCCAAATATGGTCTAATGACAAAACAAAAAGATTATACAAAAATAACAGCACTCTTCTGCAAACATTATGCTAGCTACATCGATCAAAGTATGGATGGAAACCCAACATCAACACTTGGCACTTAAAACTGAAATGAAGTAAACAAAGAAAACATTCCTCAGTAAGTTAATGTACATTGTTGTAAACAACCGAATGCCACTTCTGGGGCATTGTAACAGACAATCAGTATGGTTGGTGTTTGGCATACCACAACTGTGTCACTGTGAAATGATGTGTATCATGTCCAGTGTTAGGCTTTCCCTTTAAAATCGAATACATTGTGATCAATTTGTTTGGAGAAAAAAAAAGTCTGTGTCTGAGACGTTACATATTACATATTAACCTTTTTGAATACTGAATTGAAAGGTTCAGAATGTGAGAAATCTTGAGTGGAAACCAGGCAGATCCGAGCTAGAGAGGAGAAACAGGGCTTTGAGGCTCGGTGCTTTTGGATCCCCAGGATTGCAAAGAATGCTGTTACTGCATCTCAAAGGAGACAAAACTGCAAGGCACTGTAAAAAATCTGCAAATAATGGTAACGACCCGTTACCTCGACATCATCAAATCCAGTGAACGATATGGCCTAACGGGTTTCTAATTTGGTCCGGAGGGAGAGGAAAGGTGTCTGCAGCAAACAGGTGAACGCTAATACAACATTTTGGCAGTGCCTGGTCCAATCTAGCAGTATCATTTTTCTTTTTCTTTTTTTTTTATCTCCAAGGACAAATCTACATCTGTTTCATCCACTGACTGATAATTCTGGAGACTTCACTATTCCAACTTTAAAATGAGACATTTTAATTGGAATATCTGGAGAACACAGCAAACGTTTATCGGTTCAATATCACTATTTTTCAAGAAGAAATGTACATCGTCATAACTGAACTACAAAACAATCACTGATTTAAGTACATGGTGACAGCGAAACATGACTAGTTTTACATTCGTGTATCTCTCACAGGGCTTTTATTTTTATTTTTTTTTTACTAATTTCCAGGGTCAAATCTGAACTGAACAAAAAGAAACATTTCTCCTACCTTAATCAAACCATCATGAAAATGCAATGTTTTGTTTTTCATGATAAAAGTCTTGATGTCAGTCCACTACTGAAGAAAATATGATTGTGTGCGGCGGGGATTCTATAGTGACGCCAAAAGAAGACTGACATGAAAGAATGCATGATGGCTCTTTAGTAAACATTAAGCCAACATTAGGTGTGTTTCTTTCTCCCCTTCAAGCTGATCAACGCCGTCAAATGGCTAAATCCCAAAACTCACCCAAAAGAAAAAAGAAAATCTAATTGTCCACAACCCCCTCAAAATGATAGTTCTCATAATAGAATAAAAAAAAAGGAGCTAAATACACAAACTGTATGTACGGAGGGGCTGTGTGCACCGTGTATGTGTGTGTGTGTGTGTGTGTAATTATGTGGTACGTTCGAGTGCAAAACTGTCTGGGAAGAGGGGGCTTGTAAACTCAGAAATAACTCAAACCGTAGAGCCGAGAGCTTCACCATATCAAAATAAAATAGACAAAGTTCTGTCTGACAAAAAACAAAGTTGTGTTTGTGTGTGTGAGTGTGGGGCGTCAGAGTCACTTTTTGAGGGGCTGGTAGACGGAGGCGTTGGGGTCCAGGGAGGAGGGACTATTGTCCATGAACTTGGAGGAGTAGTGCGGGGCCACGGGGCTCATGTTGCTGCCGTCTGAGGAGTAGGACAGGCTGGGCATCACCGCCATCACCTCCGCTATCTTCTGCTTCAGCTCGGCGATCTCCTGCTCTCTCTGGTGGCTCTGGCCTGGATGAGATGAAAGGATGAAAAGATGTTTTTCTATTTCTTTTTAAACCTTTATTTATACAGGTAAATCCCATTGAGACCGGAGACTCTTTTTTTAAGGGAGACCTGTTCCCATTCACACACAGATAGCAGGCTAACTATCGGGAGCAATTTAGGGTCTTGCTCAGGGACACTTTGACATGTGGCGGGGGGACAGGGGATCGAACCACCGACCCTGTAGTTGAGGGTCGACCGCCCTACCCACTTTGTCCAGCTTCCCAAAGAGAGCAGGGAAGAGTTACATCTGTTATCGAGTCCATTTGCAAATAGAAGCCTTGACAGAACTAGGAATGCTGCTCTTGTCTTAATGTGACCCTCACTTTTATGTGGAGGGGGGGGGGGGTAAAGAGAGTCCTTCCTACACAATGGCAATTACTATTTGTTGATGGCTGTTTTGCTTCGCTGTCTACAAGCTCCTAATACACCCAGATATGTTAAGAGAGGTTGATACAAGGCATGGCACGGTATGAAAATTTCACATCACGATTATCCTGGTCAAAATATCTGTGATTCACAATATTACCCTGACAAATATCAAAGTATTCAGAAAACTATACCAGAATCTCTGGAATATCTTTTTAGCCATTAACAAATACTTTTTTTGCATCACATAATAGACATCTTGTTTAAGTGAACATCCTTCTTAGTGAACAACTAAACTACTAAACTTAAATAATTAAAAAGAAACCACAGTGAAATGTCAGAGGCTAGACATCAAATGGTTAAGAAGAGAAACAATGCAATAGTGTGTGGGGCTTTGTGGTTGTGGTAATGGCTGTGGGCTATTGATTGCATTTACAAAAGGCAGAAATAATTACTGATATGTATAATAAGAGTTGCTTTCAGTCACTGCTTCTTTGTTCACTTTAGCGATTTTCATATTTCATTCTGTGATACCTTTATGTTAATGCTGGCACCAAGTTGAGCAACAGCTGTCTTTTATTGAGCTGTCTTTGTCATATTTTGGATAATTTATGCCTTGCAACAACATCAGTAGATCCCCCAGAGCAGCTACCTTGTGCTATCTCCAGCTGCCTCTTGGCATCGCCCAGAGCAGAGAAGAGGTCCAGTTTGATCCTGGTCTCAGCGCTCAGGCTGTTCTCCAGGTGCTGGGTCTTCTCCTGCATGGCAGACAGGGCTGACATCAACACCTCAGTGTCCTTCTCGTTCTCTTTGTACTTCCGCAGCTCCTGTATGTGAAAAAAAGGAAAGAGGAATTCCATTGGAAATTAAATAAAGGATGGTTGAGCAAAAAAAAGTATTTTGTATATTTTACATTAAAGTGGCTATGAGGAACTTTAGTTTTTTGTTGTTGTTGATTCTAGCGTCACCTTTGGACAAAAGCAGTAGTGTTTTTACGACACCAGCATCCTAGCTCGTGCCGGCGGAAATCCTACCTGAGCAAATGCAATAATAAAAACGTATAAAACTAGTATTGTTTTCGCTGATGTACTCGTTTTCTGATACAGGTCATTCATGATCCTCAGAAGAAAAATGAGACAGTTTCATAAACAAGTTCCATGTAGAATGTTTATTCAAAAATGTTCATAAGCAACTAAACTGTATTACTTTCTAAACAAAGCTTTTGCTGAATTGCTAAATGGTTGATGCAATCAGAGGGCACGGGGGTACATTTTTTTTTAATTGAATGAATAAAAAAAAAAAAATGGTAGATGATTTGAGAAAAGTGGTCAAGTAGTGTTTCAACTTGTTAACTGCAGATCAGAGTGTATGACATTCACAGCATTTACATAATATATCTTACGGTCCACTAACCCAAAGCAGTATTTATTCTCCCTCTCACCTGACATTTGCCCTCCAGGTCCCTGATCTGCTCCTCCTTCAGTTTCATGTCCATGCTGAGCTTCTTACACTCTGTCTCCAGCTCTCGGATACGGCCGCGCAGAGAGTCAGTGGACTCCACTCTGTTGGACACAAGAGACACACAGCATTTGCAAGCGTGCCAAAGAGTCCACAGATAAAATAAACCATTTTTTCACTTCCTGTGTTGACATTCACTGATTCCATCTGTTGCATTGTGTGCTTGTTTATATGGGAGGAAGGGGGGGCGGGGGGGGGTCAAATTCCAAGTTGGTTTTGTTAACACACGGTGTAATGAGTAGTACCTGGTGGCAGCAGCTAATGCTACGGCCCTGGCTGCAGTGGCCTCTTCCATCTTCTTCCTCTTCCTCTCGTCAGCCAGCTGTTTCTCTGCCAGAGCGCGGGCTTCCTGTTCGGCCTTCAGCCTCTTCTCCAGCTGGGAGATGGTCTGCTTGTCCTTCTGCTTGGCCTGGACGGCACTGTGGAGCCTAAAGTATAGAGAGGAATCGTTACAGGGCCTTTTGTTTTCTGGATATGTATTTCCTTATACAGTCTTGCACTTCAATTGGAATGTATTTCAAAACCTTGTGAAAGACTTGAAGTTCTGGTCTACATCTTATTAAAACCGCCAGACGGTGAATGCTCCATCTTATTTAAGAACAAACATGGGTCTGGAATGAACGTTTTAATTTCCGAGTCTGAAGAGGCGGGATCAATGGACATTGATCAAAATCCCTCTGTACGCAATAGGATAGACCTTCAAGCAATCAGACCTCTACCGTCGCTTCATTGTCGTCATCCTGTTAAGGCCGCCTCTAGCGCGCCTGGGCGTGGCAGAATCTTTGGGAGGAAGTAAACTGGGCCAAACAGGGGTCGAGGCCAGACTAGTCTGCAAAATCAAATTGCCGGCAGACTTGGCTGGGTACACCCAGGCCAATTAAAACCCCTCAAAACAGTTCAAATAAATGGGTTCCAACACATTTACCCATTTTGCACTTTGTATATTTTTTGCTCTTCTAAATTAGAATTGTTGTGTTTGGCGATCTCGGGACCCTTAATAACCTTACAGATAATATCATAATAACCAACTAAAACTATTGTATTATTAAGATATCAGGCATTATTGGTACTAGCTGATTTCAAAACCCGGACATCGGATCAGAACTAAACATTGTGGATCGGTGCATCCTTACATAAAACATAATTTAGCTATTTCATACTGTTGATGGGAAATAATTTGCTTTGCCTTAAAAAAACATCCAAGTGCATATCCTTTTCTTGAGTCTCTCTGCCCTCTCCCTGCATGTTCACTCAAATGCATATCCTACGATAATCTTTGTAACTAAACCCAAGATTAAAAAGGTTCAACCTTCACGTTAGTTCACTGATAACACAACATTAGCATGACACTAGGAGGAGGCAATGTTTGTGTACCAAGGCTTAGCCAGAGACCTCAGGAGAGGGAGACAGGTTCTGTTGTTATAAAACCTAATACTAACTAAGATAAAGGTCAAATAATAAATACCCTTTGAAACCTCTCATTCTTGTGTTTGCTATAAGTGCAGGGTGAGCTGCGAGGCTTGACATCCATTC
The DNA here is from genome assembly GCF_949987685.1 of Ammodytes marinus. Lineage (NCBI taxonomy): Eukaryota > Metazoa > Chordata > Actinopteri > Uranoscopiformes > Ammodytidae > Ammodytes > Ammodytes marinus. The sequence goes on from NC_137221.1 coordinate 19,894,982, forward strand.
AAGTCGACGCACATATGCAGCATTGTTAAAAATACGCCGGTGTACTATACGGTACTGTGGAAATCAGCATGCTCTATGGCGATTCTGAATCATAAGTTGAGCACAGATATTGAGCTGCTGCGTGAAAATAACCAGCGATGTGATGGATATATAAGCAAGAGGCAAGTTCGAGGTGCAATGTTAATAAAGAACAACTATGCCCCGATATGCCTACTGCATGAAAACTACACCCTTTTTATGTTCAGCTAGTCAGTAATATGAAGAATCTTAAAATTAAAGAGTATGGGATTATGGACGCAGGACTTGTTTTTTGACAGACAGGATACACACCTAATTCGCCAAAAAACCTAGTGCACCACACCAGCTACCTACCTCAGCATACTGTCAAAGAAGGCATTGTTTAACAACTTAACTCTGATTGTTGTCAACAGTTCAGTGAGTAGACCATAATGTGAGTATACAGTAGGTTCACCCACTTGTTCTGCAGCAGCTCGTTGTCCTGGCGCAGCTGGCCCAGCTCAGAGCGCATGCTGCGGTCCTGGCTGCTCAGAGAGGACAGCTGACTGCGCAGCTCTGACTCCAGCTGCCTGTTGGCCTGGAGATCTGCCTTCAGACGCTTCACATCCTGCTCCAGCCTGCCACAGGAAAGACAAAGGACAGTGCCACCAGAGCGTCAACAAGACAGTTCGATAAACGCACCACTTGTTGGAATGCACGTTTCAGGGTATATCCCAACATACACGCATATTTTCGTATTTTTGATAGTATTTTGATATGTAATCTTCACAACTGGACACTAAAACCGGGGCTCTCCAACTCTGGTGAAATCTCAGATTTTGGAAAATGTCATAAGTTTGGGGAAACACAGGTGTCATGACTGCAACTGTTAGTTACATCTACTGAGCATGCGGCAACCTCGCTCAAAAAGAAGCTCAATGTGTATGCTCCAAAAGTTCTTCTATGGCATTTCACGTGAAATAGTACCGCGGCGCCACATACTGGCCTGGCATGATCACATCAGGGTTTTCACTCGTTTTTTTTGCGTTGCCGTGTGTACGAAGAGATATCCTCAAACACTGTCGTACATTTCTCTGTCAACTGAGGGGGGAAATACGTCTTCTTCTTTTTTTAAATATCCGTATACATGGCGATCACAAAATACATTCACTACAGTACAATGAAGAGTAGTAAGAAGACTTTGGCTATATAAAGCAGTGTGACAGTGTGTGCGTCTTACCTTATGAGAGCGTCGGGCTTGCCCAGCTGGTTGTTGGGGATGCAGTTCTCCACTGGATCCTTCTGGCCCTTCCCCGCTCCCTTCTGCTTCTTCTCGTTCTTGCTGCTGGAGGAACCCGGCGGCACGCTGCCATTTGAAGAACTGTGATTCCGTGGAGACGAGTTGGGCACGTTGGCCCCGCCCCCGCTGGCATTTTTGTAGTTTTTCCCCGTCCCACCCATTTCCTCTTTAGAGTGTGTGTGGTTGGTGTCGGCGTGTGTGTTCTCTGCTGCCAGGTCGTTATTCAGTCTCTTTGCCCCGACGTAGTTCTCTATGTACTCTGTCTCCTGTAGTTTGGAGTCCAGTGCGTTTATAATACTGTTGTTATTGATTCCGATTGTGTTTTGTTTTTTGCCCTCGCGCTCCTTTGCGCTACTGTCCTTCCCTTTTTCTTTGTACTCCAGCTCCGGTAGCGGGACTGAGGTGCTTTTCTTTCCGGGAGTTGCTCCGTTTTGGGAAATCACAGGCGGTTCTACCTCTGAGATGCCTTTAGCTAAAGCTGCTGGAAGAGAGCAAATGTGGGCAGCGTTAGAAGACATGACATAGGCCTAGTACCAAAGTAATAACAAGCAATAATACATTTTATTTAAGTTAAACATATGAAAACAATCCTTGAACACTGACTTACAATATCAGATGTATGAACGTTGAGGATGCATATTACATGTTCATGGACTATTGTGGCTAGTAAAATGGTTAATCAATCCATTATATGAAAATTTCAAAACATCTACCATTGCTTATATGTTCATCTCATAATACTGACAGTGGACAATCCTGTCCATGAGTGTCCCGATAGTACAACTTTGATGGACCATTTGCACAGTTATTTTTTCAGTACATACATTGTGTTTTACTTCTGCGATTCTGGAGAACGCTTGTTGTCAAAAATCACTTTTTGTCATAATCAGACAGTGAATATCTCCTCACGATCTACTATCTAGTGTTAATACACAGCCATACATTTTTTATTTAAACATTGCACACACAGTACGGACAGGAAGCGGATTGTGAGGAAATATTAACTTTAATAACTTTATATGGATAAAAAGTGATTTTGACAATGACAACAAGCATTGTCCAGAAGCGCTTACTCGACTTGTAAAGAGCATTGCAACAACTATTGTAAAAAGTTTTGTATTTTATGTGTATGTGTGTGTGTGTGTGTGTGTGTGTTTGTGTCTTACCCTCCTCTGCCTCCCTCTCCTGTCTCTGTAACATCTGTTGCTCTGCTGGTAGCGCCTGCTGTAGAAGCTGCATGTAGAACTCGTTCTCTTTCTGCACTTCCTTCTGTTTCCTCAGTCGCATCTTGTAGCTGACGTAGCTCTTAAAGCCGAAGCCCAGGGTCACCACTGGATAGCCAATACTGAGGGGTGAATGGGGAACACAGGGCCAACTTTTAATAAAAACGTATCCTTCAATATTTTAGGCAAAGAATATCGAAGCATCTGATACTCTATCGTGAGTTTTAACTGTCTATAATGGGCTTTGGAAAAAACATATGCAGTGTAGAGGATTTTGGCGATAAATGACGTTTACCAGTGAGCAGCAAAGGGTCGACACAGGTCTACATGAAAGTTCTTCAGATCTTTGAAGCGTATGGCGGCTTCAATGTACACAAACAGGATCCACAGTGACACAGTGGGTAGACAGACTCCTCTCTCTGCATGGAAAAAAAATATCAGTTAAGAATATTGGCAGCAGCGGATTTCTCGTGCACTGAGAGTTTGAGGTGTAAGTGGCTGTTTTGTCTGGCAGAGATTTAAACAGTCCACAGGGAACTTGGACCAACCTGTGTGCCAGACGTACTGGACCCATACGTAGGTGCTGGCAGCGAAAAACAGCCATTGGACGGGGATGAAAAGGAGGCAGATGATGTCTGACGTGAACGCCACACATACGAAGAACACAGAGAACGCCTGCGTGTAGGGAGAAAGACACTATATATAAAAATATGCTTTAGCGACTATGCAAAAACTACAGTGGCTTCTGTATGAGACGTGGATGGCACTAGGCACAAGCATTGCCCTGTTACACGTACATTGACACGACAATTGTTAAACACAGTCTTTAAAGCCCCCTGAGGCTCATTCCAATTTGAGATACTGGGCTACATAGATAACATTTACTTGACTTGGCAGTAAAAAAAAGTCTTATCTTCAAGACTCAGTAAATTATTGCCATATTGACAGAGTCAATTAGAATTGATTTTTAAGGTTTGGAGAGCTTACAAAGCAACAAACACGGGCAATCCCTCACCTATAAATACATGAAAAACATAAAATAATAAAAAGGACACGGGAGATAATTATAGTAATTTCTTGCACCGCTATCATGTTTTATACGAATACTATTTTGGCTACCTTTACCACATTTGATTTGAGTGTAACTTTGAAGCATACAGTTCATAGGTTATTTCAAATGTTTAAGGGGGGTCAGGGTCAAAGAAACAAGCTCTTACCAGTCCCTGATATCTGAAGGAGTCGTAGACACTTCGAATGAAAAGCCAGAAGGGCCACAGGTATTCAAACCTGAACTCCAACACAAAGTCGGCCAGAAGAACTAACACCCACACCACCAGGAACTTCAGGTACAGGAAAGTACTGTGGGGAAAAAAGACGAGACACAGAAATACAAATGGAGGAAAATGTTTTTAAAAAAGAAAGACATAGAAAGAGATAAAGAGGCGATAGTAAACATAGGTTTTCCATGGATTTTAGATGGTATCGTGACACATATTTGGACATTAGGTTTATACAACAGTCTTCTATCGTTTATCAGAACATCCCCAGTGTGACTGTAGACAGTGCAACCAGTGATATAAGATCAACAGTGCAGCAGTGAGCATGAATACAAATTGTGTAATTACCAACATTATCTTTTAATGGGTTTCTATTATCAGAAAATTGAAAGAGAAAATAATGGTTGGGACACATCCAAACAACAAAGAGAGAGCGAGAGAGAGAGAGAGCGACATAAAGAGAAAATGTATAGCCTACACTACAGTGTCGTGTCTGGACATGTTCTAAGCACAGCTGGTCTGGTTTTTCTGTCTTGCCATCAATCAGTCTATAGGGCAAGACTTGCTACTTTGACATTAAATCTCATTAACCTATATACGCGCTGTAAATGCCCAGGTAAAAGCCGATTGCATTGGTGATAATTGTCACTGGCGTCCTCAAATGTAGCCCAGACCAGACAAAGCCCAGGTGAGACCCCCGCCGTCGGCTTCAGCCCGGAGCACAAAACGAACGCCCCCCTGACATTGCTGCTGTCATTTCAAGCTCGAGCATGATTTTATTATCACAAGTGCATGCTATGTTCCTTTTAGCTGAGGTTTCCACTCAAGGAAATATGTTGCAATTCATACTACATGCCCCACAGAGTCTCGCAGTTCCCTTTTGTTATAATTCAGCCAGAATTTGAATAATACCACGAAGCCAGGGACACATTATGTTGGAGATGCCACACGAGTTACGTTAGGCCTAGATACATTTGACAATAAACGGGCATGCAATTGGCTCCTTCTGTAGCGAAAAAACAAACAAAGCATGCTTCAATATGAATGCAGGAGAAGCTGGCAGCCCCGTCTTGACATATGCAGAGAGGCGCCATTGTTATACAATAACGTCCCTCCAGCCCCTTTTTCTGTACCTGCTATATATACCCTCGGTGATTCGGTTCCGTTTTAACGGCCGTCGGAGTTTGCTGCAGTCCGCATTGCGCCGCTTCATCCTCCCCCTGTTGATTCACTTGTGATATCGGTCTGGTAAATGGAACTGGAAACGTCATTCGCTCATCCTAATATTCCCACTTCTTCAATTATCCACCATTGTTGTTGTTTTATGGCACATGAAACAAAGAAATAAATAAAAACAGTCCGCGGAAGGCCCTCCCCCTTTCACGAAACGCTGCGCCCCCTTTGCTGACGTGTGACGTTGACGTCGGACGGAAGGGAACGAAACATGGCCGCTTCCTACGAGTCAAGATGTTTCTCTCTTTTTTAATAATTTAATACTCACGTCGTAAAGGTAAGTGGTAATTACCAGTTATAGTGAAATTATTTTACTTTATGCGCTGCCGTGTGTTGTGTTAACGTGACTGACACGTAAAATAAGCCTACACATGTACCGAACGTGCTCAAACTTATCCACGCTGACTCGACCACGTTTGTTTGGCAGTCTGGGTTTAGGCTGACATACTATCACATCTCTATGCTCGCTGAACAAAATGTATTGTGTCTAAAGTATGTTCTTTTGCGACATCGCATTGCAAAGTCTCTTATATTTCGTCCAAACGAGTAGTAGTAGTAGTTTTTGGATTTTGGATGGACAATGCAGTGCAGGACCCTTTTCTGTAGCCTACTGATGAAGATAAATCAAATTTAAAAAATCTCAAGTGTAAATTAACTTGTAATCTCATTTTCCTGATAATAATAATACTAATAATAATACGAACGTATTTGTTTGTATAACATATTTCATGCAACAAATGTAGCTCAAACTGCTCTACAATGATACAATAATCACATGCATTACAGACTTCACATTCAAATAGACAAACAACGAACATTGACAACGATTGTAAATCATTAGAAAGAATACATAGTAGTATGGATGTTACTAATTATTTTGTGATTAATAATTGTGTGGTCTTTAGTAACAACAAGTATGTTTGTTTCAACAGATGATGCATACCGAGGACATGATGGAGAAAGTGGAGCCATCTACTGAGGAAAAGGAGGAGGAAGAAGTGATAGAAAAAGAAGAAGAAGAAGCAGAAGCAGTGTCAGAAGAAGGTGAGGATGATGCTGGAGATGAGGAACAGGACAATGGAAATGAAGCACAGGAAGATGTCAATGACACAGTAAAGGTAGCAGAAGACGCAGCAGCAGTGCCACCGTCTACTGAAAAGGTTAAGAACTTGAAGACTGTTCCAAAGCCTGCTCAAGCCAAAAAGAAGGAGCAGCCTGGGGGCCTGAACCTCAACAACGAGGTGGTGAAGATGAGGAAGGAGGTGAAGAGGGTGAGGGCTTTGGTCATCAGGAAGATGACGCGACAGATGGGCGCCCTGAAGAAGAAGAAGGGCAAAGACACGCAACTGGAGAGGAACCAGAGGAGAGCGGCCAGAATGCTGGAGGATATCCACGCCCTGAAGGCCCTCACGCCAGACAAGGTAAGTGTTGTCTTAACTTCTCTTTATTAATTAACTTCTCTTTATTAATTACTACATATATATATATATATATACACTGAATTATTTCGTTACAAATTCAAATGAGTGGAAGTTGACAAAATGGTATGACACTTGGGACGTATTGACACCGCCTAGTCTTTATGCCAAATTTGGATTTGTAATGACAGTTTATCAAATTTTTGGACTGCCTGCTTACATCTCCTTTTAAAAGCAACCCATATCATATATGCCTGTACTTACACTTAACACTTGCTTAAAGCTTCAAACAACGTGCATGTGGACATAAATTATAATTCAAGCAATTGGTCGGCAAAATATTGCAAACATTTTAAGGCGGAGTTGAAAGAGAGCACTTACAGCAGCCTTGGCATAAGCGGCAAGATGTGTGATGTCAACGGTGAAGACCGTCACATTTTAAAATTACTTATGGATTTCAGTGACCCGGATCACAGTCGAAACGACACATATCAGATTCATATTCCCACATATGATTGAGGCCAGAATCAGATCTGACAATACCAGATTCCAAGGGACTTTTTTACCGCTTAAACGTGCATAGTCCTTATCCAATTGTGTTGTGCTACATGAGAGGAAAACATCAGAATAGGGCCACTTGAGCCATGTGGTGTAAATACAGCCTTGGTGAAATGTCTCATTGCATACACTCTCTTCCGTGTTGCCAGGTGACCAAGACGGCGTTGCAGAGGAATCTCAACTTTGAAAAGGTGTGTAAGAACCCGAAGTCTACTGCTGCCGACCGGGCCATAGCGCGCATCGCCACCCACCCTCAGTACAAAAAGAAGATCCAGGACATCCTAGCTGCTGTGAAAGCCTTCAAAGAGGAGCGGGCCAAGGTTGAGCAGGAGGGAGGGGTGCAACAAATGCAAAAGGTGCCAATTAAAGCTGTCAAGGTGACTCCACAGTCACCAGACAGACAGGCAGAAATACAGAGTGAGGAGGAAGAGGAGGAAGAAGAAGAAGAGGAGGAGGAAGAAGAAGAAGAGGAGGAGGAGGAAGAAGAAGAAGAAGAAAAGGAGGAGGAGATTACAGTGGCCCCAAAGGAAATCAAAGACAAAGAGGAAGTGGAAGGTATCCTGGAAGACACTGTTGATTCTGTAAAGGTAACACAGAAAGCAGTCCCTTCAGCTGATACTCAAAGGAAAGCAATTCCACAGCCTAGGAATGTAAAACCAGCACCGATAAAGGTTCTTGAAGTGAAGGACATTGTGGAAGTTAAACCTGAAAGTGAAGATGTAGAAAAGAAACCCGATCTTGGCCCTGCACCCGACGTGCTTCAGGAAAAGATAGATGAAGAAGAAGAGAGTGATTTAGAGTCAGAGTCGGACGATGAAGAGAAAGAGTACTTTGACGACAGCACGGAGGAACGCTTCCGCAAGCAGTCCACCTCAGAGGGCAGCGACAGCGAGGACGACTTCTTCCTGGGAAAAGTCAACAGGTTCAGCAAAAAGAAGAAGCAGAAATGTGTAGAGGGGGAGAAGAGCGAGAAGGCAGAGCCAACAGACAAGGTACAAGGTGAACTCGATGAGCTGGAGGCCAGGCTGAAGTCTAAAGCCACATCACTAAAGTCTGTCTTTTGTTCTAACCTGTCTGGGTTTGGGGGTTCAGGCAGAGGCGGAGGTGGAGGTGGGGATAGATTTAGGGGCCGAGGGAGAGCAAGAGGTGGCGGTGGTGGTCCTAGTAGAGATTTTGGTAGACAATCCTCGTTCCAAAGGCAGGACAGAGGAGAAGAAAGACAGTACGGGTCCAAGTACAGCAAGCCTTTCCCTGAGGGCAGAAATCCCGGGTCGTCTGAGAGGGGCTCCTCCTCTTTCAACAGAGGCAGGGGCCGGGGCAGAGGGGATGGCATGAGGCAAAATGATCGTAGCGGTGGAGGGGGCTTTTCCCATCAGGCACCAGAGCAGGCACTGCATCCATCCTGGGAGGCCAGCAAGAAAAGGAAGGAGCAGCAGGGACAAATCCTGGCCTTCCAAGGCAAGAAGATCAAGTTTGATGACTGAAATAATTTTTCTGTATGTTAAATAATGTGTTATATGTACCTTTTGTTGAGAGGCTTACATGCCCTATTTGCGTGATTTTTATCTGCCAAATGTTAAGGACTACAATGGCCCAAGGAAAAAAAAAGTAATTCTGCTGTGTTTCGTACTTTGAGAGATTTGTGAAGGTTAAAACTGGCTCTCACACTCCCACACATGGATGCTTCACCAACTCGGTGTTGCTCTGAGCTGTGACTTCTTGTCCTAAAATGTCACAAGACACAAAATGATTTTCCCTGTTCTAGAGGCAATACTAGCTTGTCTAATAACTTCTTATATAGTTACTTTTGCGTTGGATGCTCGAAACCAGTTGTGATGGCCATCAGGATAGTTTAGTAAAAATGTGTTGCAGCCAAGGGTGTAAACTGCTTTTTTCGTCCTTATGGCTACAACGAACCTGGAGACTTGTCTAAAACTTTAATAGAAATGTGTTGTTGAAATATTTTTATTCCTACAGATGATTTAATTCTAAGCTGTGAAGGACATTTTTCATACACTAGGCTTACCAGTTAACAGCAGAGTAACAAGTGATTTGTAAGAAAGTAATTTCTGTTGGACATTTATTAATGGAGATTTGGAACGAAATATTGTTATATTCAATATGTATTATTGACTTGGTCTAAAATGAAAATGAGGGCCCAGTTATTGTAAAGTACACATTTTCTGAAACTGTTGTTTGTAGATGCAGATCATTATTTTTCACCCATCTGAATTTCCCTGTTTTTGAAATGTGTGTCTTTACCAAATGTGTTTAAAAAATGTAAAGTTTATATTATATGTACTGTGTTAATGTACTTTTTGGTCATATCTCCATTCCAAGAAAGCTTCATTAAATGCATTCTAAAATATTACTTCAATCATAAACACAAAAGCAGCACATAAAGTAACATTTTGATTCCTCAGTGCTTGGTTAAAGAAAAAATAACCCACTTTGTTGCAGAGCTCTTTTGCCATTGGTCGGCTACAGCTACGTCAGACGTAGACGGTGCTACGCAGTCCGTACTCGGCCAATGGTAGTTTACATGCAAATATGGTTCAAAATAGTCGCGGGGAATCTGAGTTTCGCGGGTAGGGAACACATGGACATATTTGACAATTATATTATCGTGCTATGTGAGCGGTAATTCACTCAACTATAATGGCATAATTGTATCTGCATTGTAAATGTAGCTATTAGCCAGCGGTGGATACGCCCCGATACACGTTCACGCGGTAGAAATGGTCAGTTCGCAGAGAGGCAGCGGTCTGTGGGACAACGGGTTTCCTCGGGGCACTTCGGTCTCTCGGGTACGGCACACCCCTGGACCCACACAGACAGGGCACAGGTCGAACCAGTTCAAGGTAAGTTAATAAGGTTACATTTTGTTTAAATAAGGTTTTCTCGAGAGCGGAGACAATGTACACCTGCTGTAAACTATACGGTCGCTGAGTATACGGTCGCTGAGTAAACGTATCTATATTAACTCGGTAATTATCAGGTTTACTATTTGTGAATAGATAATATGACGCATTTAATAATTTTCTTTTTTATCAACGTGATAATGTACGGACTTGTTCAACACGTGAACGGGGTAGTCATTTAGCTTTCCGACCTTGTCCGTCTGGATAGGTTCATATTTATAAATTATGTTTGGTTGGTTACATTTGGCAGCCGTTCACTCACGTGCGGTTAATGTATTCACTGAGTGACATAGCTCCATAGTCTCGCAAAGCCAGACCAAACTACAGCAAATACTCCATAGGTAACTCGATCATTAGCATAGCACGCGCACGTTACCCTGTTTCAGAACGGAAGTGCTACATTTGCCTTCAAAATAAAGACAAATTTGTCATTCTAGGTAAATGATATTTTTAACTATCAAAGCTAAGCATTAGTGTGACTGACACATACCAGGGCACGTGAAATTAATATGGGAAATGAAGCTCATATAGTTAAAGCTTAACACTTAATGTGAACACACTTGGGCTCCCTAAAACAAGTTATGCCAGAACAACATGGATTAGGCCAGAAAATAAATCGGTAGCTTTTTCATGCCATTGCCCATTGTTTTTAAATTAATTATACACTGATGGCACATCATTGTCATCATTTACAGGCTTTTTTCTATCAAAAACGTTGAGCGCTGGTCAAGCACTGCATGTAACTCACTGTATAGTAATGCCTTTGAGTTTTATGAAATGAAAGAAGTACCATTCAAATATCTTGGAGTGACTTGTGTTCTTATCATGATCATTTGAAAAAGGTCAAAGGTCAAGTGTATGCTTTTGTTTTGAAGGTGAATGTATGACACTTCGTCTACATATGTGTATTTCCGGTAACTTTACAGTTGTATCTTTGGCTAAGGCATCATACATACATCGCCTGGTTGGGTCGGGTCGGAACATACTTTTGCACACTTTGTTCTTCGTGTGTTGCGTGCGCTGACATCGCTCTTTAACAGTCGCTGTTCGGTGGGAATACGGCGGCAAGGAGGTAACTGTAAACAGCAACGTGTTCCCTATTACCAGAAGCAAACTACTGTTCAGGCCTTGGTTGAGCATGGGAGGGGGATGGGGATGTGTTGTCCAACTAGCTAAACACACTGGTAAGGGAAGCTACTAGCCTCTGTCCCAACCCCCAGGTAATGAAAGTTCTCTATACCGTTGACTAGCCAGCTGTACGTGTGCCAAGATGAGCGTAGCTCTGCACGTAGATACACAGTCGTTGCTTCTAATGACGTGCAGCTGAAGTCACAAGTGAATATAATGGATTTATGGCAAGTACATACTGTATTATTGGCCAAAATGGCTGCCCCGTGGGCCAAAGGATTTAGGAAGATAATTAAACTAAAAGTTGCATAATGTTGTAAAAGCAAACATTGTAGATGGTCATGCTGTGTGCTTTCACTCAGGTAAATAGAAGGCTGGAGCTGGAAGCCGGTGACCCTCAGGATGGTGGCAGGACCACCAAAGCCAAGAAGGCCTCTCTGTCCCACACAGGAGGAAAGAGTAAGACTTTTGTATTGTGATGACTTTTAAGTGTTTTCAATAGCCAGTGTTCCATTGCTTTGCTTGAGAAGTGGTAGGTACTAGCCTTCCATTTTTGGTTTCAGAGTGTCTGATATCCAGCAGGGGCAGTCCAGTTAGAGGTGGAGTCAGCATGTCTGCTAAATGCTTGTTGGCAAAATCACTTTTTCTCAATCAGCTTTTCATTTTAGCCTATGAACCCTTCATTGTTCAATGTCACTTTTATCACACACTGGACATACATAGAAAAGACTAAAAAACACAACATATTTTAATTTGGAGAATTCATTTTCAAACATTCATCATCTATTTATATAAATTTACATTGGTATTGAAATGATTTTATGATGAAGAAACTGAGTAGTTTAATGTAATATGGCCTTGAAATAATTTGAATCATGTTAGATTCCCCTTATACTCACTCCCCGTTCTGCTCTGTGGCAACAAAAGATTGGCAACTGTTGAAATAGATATAATCAAAATACACACATGCTAAAATACAACATATTATAATGGATACAATTATCTTTAAAAGGAAGGAAAGCAATTTCTGAATATTCTTAATCCTGACTCCTTTCTCCAGCTCCCACCCCCCGTTCCGTAGCGCGCAAGTCCCTGTTCAAGTTGGCACGTTGTGACACATCGCTTGGTTACCTGGCGCAGAGGTTTGCTGAGATGATCAACTGCTCCACTGATGGTGTGTTTGACCTCAACATGGTCGCCGAGCAACTTGAGACCCCCAAAAGACGTATCTATGATGTCACCAATGTCCTGGAGGGGATCCAGCTCATCAAAAAAAAGTCTAAAAACCATATCGAGTGGATGTGAGTATATGTAGAGGACTGTTTTTAGAAATAAACTTGTAGTGTGTGTGTGTGTGTGTGTCACACTATGGCTGCATAAGCTTTGTTGAGAATGAATCAGTATTAAACAAACTTTTCACAGTTTCATTTATAAATTTTTAAAACTGACAGGCCTACACTCCAGCCTCTAGATCACAGATGTTTTGGCTATATTGTTCAATGTACAGTTAGTTAGCGCTCTTGTTTTTCTCTGTTCTTACCGTTTTCCATGAATCAAATGTACAGTGAGCATTCTTGCGTTTCTCCTTTTTTACTATTTGTCTTATTCTTAATCTCCTCACGGTCAGTAAGAGTTAGATCATTAGTTTGATGTCTGAGGTGATGGTTGTTGTGGCTTTAATCCTTGAATTTGTCGCCGGGCCGTGTGCACACAGGGGCGGTAAGGTGAACCTAACTGATGTGCTGAATCCTCTCATTGAGGAAGAGAGGAGGCTGGATGAGTTGATCCTAAGCTGCACGCAACAGATTCACCACGTGTGTGAGAACCAGCACACTCAGAGATATCCTTTTATATTGTAACCTCAGACTAAAAGTGTTACTGACACAGATGTCTGTCTTATGATGTGAATGTTGTGTTAAGTCAGTGTATCAACAGCTGTTTGCAGACATCGACCTTTCTCTATTATATTCCTTAACCTGGCTGATCACGTTTGCCTATTTGACTTATGAGGACGTCCAAGAGATTCCCAGCTGGAAAGAACAGACTGTGATTGTGATCAAAGCCCCCGCAGAGACTAAACTGGAGGTGCCACACCCAGAGGAGGTACACATTTTATCATCATTTAATGACAACTTTTATTTTTTGTCCTGACGCACAATTATGACTTCAAACAATTCCTTTTTCTTACATTATTTTCTTTCTTCATGCTCTCAAAACACCGGTTTTCACAGACCATTCAATAGTCAAAAGTCTAGTTTCCACCGAGAAGTACAGTTTGGTACGGTATGGTACGTAGCACATTTAATTGCATTTCCACTGTCAAAAGTTGGGAAGGGTACCAACATACTTTGCCGTGTCGTACCTATTCTGGTCACCCTTCCTTGGGGTACCAAGTGTTACCAAGAGGGTGGAGCTGCACATACTGCAGTCAGTTGATTGAACAACAGTACAGTGCGTCAGATAAACCAACATGTCACTTGAAGTAAATTATCTTTTGTTTTGAGAACATTTGACGCACAGCCTACCAAGTAAGGGTTGTCTCGACAGTGGAAACACGAGCCAGGACTAGGGTTACCGTTCCATACTGAACCAAACCATAAAAAACTGAATTATACTGCTCTGTTAAAGAGATGCATTTGATGACAAATTTTTTTATTGTAAAAAAGTAATTTATTGTAACTCATGACTTCACAACACCAGTCAAACAATACATTTTTTAGATTTTTTTGCTTCCTCCTCTCAAGACACTGTTCTGTGTGAGTGTCTGCTGTTGACTTTAGAGTTGAGAGTATTCACTAAAAGCCCCCCTCGGCTTCCCCCTATGCTCAGAGCTTCCAGGTCCACCTCAGCAGCACACAGGGGCCCATCGAGGTGTTCCTCTGTTCTGACGACCCCGTCCCCATGGAGACCTCAGCAAGCTCCTCTGTGGTCAATGGCTGCCACTTGAACTCCTCCACCAATGGGAAGGGCTCCTCCTCCCCCTTGCCTTTCTCCTCTTTCATCCAGGTGTCTCCCAAAGGTGAGTCTTTCACTTTAAAGAACAGGTTGCTCTTTGAGAACTGTACTGTGTTGCCTTACGGAAGAAGGCAACTACCTTTAGATTGTTGGCTCCAACTTTTCTCCATAAAGGTGGAGTCAGCCATTCTGGGGAATGCTTGTTGTCAAAATCAATGCTTGTCGTCAAAATCACTTTTGTTCGAAATCAGTGAATATCTCCTTGCGATCATGACAGTGGCGCTGAAACCAAATTGCAGTGATACACAGCCTAGACTCTTTAAAGAGTCATGTTGGTAGCTATGGTGGTCCCCCTTGTTTACATAAGTGTTTACAGAGCCTAGGTTGTGTATTATGTTTTTACGGACAGGTAAGGGATCATGAAGAGATATTCACTGATACTCCACCTTTTAAACCTTCATCGCTCATAAACCCCCCCCCCCCCCTCCGCCCGTCTCTCCTAATGCACACTCCCATTATCTTTCCAGAGAATTCTTACTGTACTTCCGGAATCAATAATATCTGCGGTCCGCTGTCCGAGCCGATACAACATTCGTCTCCGGTGACCGTCATCCCGGTTTCCCCTATGCCCGACTCCTTCCAATTCCCCTTCGAAGACCAACCGAGCTTTACTAGCCTCACTCCACCTCTGGCCTTCTCTCTTGATGGTGAGGAATATCTCCTGAGCCTGGCTGAGGACCAGGGCATTACTGACCTCTTCTCCTCTGTTGACCTGGATCACTTGCCCCTGGATATGCCGCTCTGAGCAGCCATTTTTTGGGGGGGGAGAAAATTCGGTCCTTTCGGAAGCAATGGCCATTTTTTCCCACAGACAGGATACTAAAGGATACAAAAAAACAGCGCCAATTTCAAAGTGAGTTTTTTCTATATTTACCTATCCTGAACTATGTGACTGGGATCTAATGACACTCAGGTAAGTTGAGAAGGTTGTTGCCACAAAAGCATCACATCGGAGCAGTCTTGAAATAGCGGCGTATTTCAAATGACCAAGTGAGATCTCCTTGTTTTCTTTGGGATGTGGACTGACAGAGTTTGTTGGACAAAACCTATTGTTTCAGACGTTAATCTGTTACATTTGTAAGTGTCCTTCTAAAGATGACATTTGACCATTGCTGTCTCAATACCGGAATTATTCTTGATATACGTCCTGTAGCGATAACTTTGAAAGACTTTGTGGATGTCAATTTGTACTGTGACCATATCTGAGCTTTCACAGCAAAGCCTGACTATTAAAGACACTAATTTAGCATTGATTAAAAGCATTAAAAATGCAAAGAACACTCACTCGTCTTGTGTT
This sequence comes from Ammodytes marinus, assembly GCF_949987685.1. Taxonomy (NCBI): domain Eukaryota; kingdom Metazoa; phylum Chordata; class Actinopteri; order Uranoscopiformes; family Ammodytidae; genus Ammodytes; species Ammodytes marinus. The sequence continues at coordinate 19,910,349 of NC_137221.1, forward strand.
GGCTCTGCTGTGTTTAAATATGGGGTACCGATCATACTAGTGGTCTTTTTTGCAAACCCAAACTCAGTATAATTCATTGTGTGCAATCCCTGAGGCAAGGGACTTTATAGAGACATTGAAACTGTTTTAATTAATTTTGTGTCTGGCTGATGCCAGATCTATTTATTTAGGTCAGTATCAGGCCAATACTCTCTCTCCGAGTTCAGTTTTGACTTCATAGTTTCCTCAAGACTGCAGTAGCTTTTTATTACGATTGCAATTTTGTAGATTCCGAGTAAATTCACACACCTTCCATTACACATGTTTGACTCTAATCCATTTATATTTCCCTCTGTTGTTGGAAGGGGTTCATCTAGTTTGTTACAATACAATTACAATTCTATGGTGGTTTTTCACTGATCACGCACTGCGCTCCCATAAGGAACGTAGTTCGAGATTGGCATTTTTTTAACCTGTCTTTCCCTGTTGTTCTCATTTTCCTTCTAAGAAATAGGAGTGCGGCGTATGCTAGACAAACCTACAGTTACACTCTCTCCTGTCCACCCATGTTATTGTCACTTTCTTCTATGTTTCTTGGTGGGGTGTGAACTGAAATGCAATTTCATTGTTCTGTAATGGTGCAATGACAATAAATCTGATTCTTCTATTACTTCAGTTCCGTACATCCAGGTTTGTATGTTGTGAAGATACCATAACACAACCTCTCTTCACCCTTCAACCCCTGTTTAGAGGCAATGAAGGGTTTACTGTCAGCACACTGAACAACTGAATGCATTAACTGGCCTTTACCTTTGCATTGAGAAACCTGCAAGCTTTTCCACATAGAAACCTGCCCTTCATTGCATAGCAATGTTAAGTGCGTCGGGTCTAACAGTGTTGGTTTAAGTGTCTTAAGGACATACTAGTGTTTTCAAAATTCAGTGTTTAGAAAACTTTAAAACTGCGGCAGAAAATAAGCTTTTATCATTGAATTGATTGCAGTGATAACTTTGTTACTGCAATTTTTATTTGTCTTAGACATTCAATTATGCTATGAGGCACTAAACGGCTAGCAATCACTGAATTCTGAGTTCTTTTTAGTATACCCCCCCTATTATGGTCCTATTTAGCCAAAAAAAACAGGGTGTTACGTTTTCCCAATGCACATTTTACAGCTTGAGATTCGGAGTGCCATGAAGGTCATAACTATTCTATGGCCTATTTGGTTGTGAGAAACATGACTCAAACTATCAACATGAAGACTTGAGCATTACATACATGCGACTAAGGTCTGATCTAGACTTTTGATGATGGACTTGTAGATCTTTTGTTCAGTGCATAATTTCATGGATCTTCCTATTGAACTGAATGTCTTCCTTACTTAATTCAAACAATGACCCATACATTTAAAGGCATGACGTATAGTTATTGTATTTTTGATGCAATTTACATCTTCAGTGGCATACATGAAGTTAATTCATTGCGTGTTCGAAGGAGGACAAGTTACAATGCAAGCCTTTATCTATTTTCTTTCTCCAAGTTATATTTGCCCCTGCCTCATTGCAGTTTGAATGTGGTAGGCTATTTGACTACATTGACATACTTGGACCATGCATCATCTTCTTCTCTTTAAATAATAAAAAAAACCTTCTACATTAAACTGTTTGTGTTCTTCAATCTACTCTTGAGGTCCCAGTTGTACACCAATATTTGAAAAGAACAAGTCATAATAAATTATATGATTGGTCTTTTTTTAAATTGTATCTCGCATCATCCTTATTAATTGGTTGAGTGAGAAGGTTTGAAGGATTGCTTTTCTCTTGCTGACTTATTTTAGTAGTCAGATGTAGCAGCTTGAGGTGACTTTTAACACTGGCCTGCTTCATTAAAAGAACAGTCATAATTTTATGTATACATGTTAATGTTCACTCAGGCACCTATGCAGTACTTATTTGGTGAAAATCCCCTTTATTAATGATACATTCACATATTTTTGCACCTATCTCACCTGCAGTGACTCTGTTGCAGTATATAAGGAGGCACTAGGAGGCAGTGTGATACCACATACTCCCTGCCATAACCCCATGGTGGTAATGTTCTGAAACTATGTGACAAAGTGTTAACCATCTATTTTCTTTCTGGGAATTCTACTTTTTCTGAATTTAGCATCAATTGTAAATGTTTCTCAGATAAAGCGATACTCCGTGGTATTCTGTTTTACTGTGGACATTTTAAATGTTCAAATAAATAAGTGAATAATCATTTAAAAATAAGCGGGATCCTCAAATTGTACAGTACACCCCATGTGTAGGGTTTGGTGTTAGCTATACAACATAACCTCTTGAGCTATGAAGGCTTTAGGGAGACGCCTTGTCACCACATTAAAGTCTGAACCTTTCAGACATTGGTGATAATGAGAAGATCAGAATTACCCAATGAATGAAATGTTACATTGAGAAATTTAGTCAATACGCATACTACCTGTTAAACGGCTATAAAGAACCCATTTATAGAGGGGCGTTTAAAATCAAGGTTTGACTGACACCATTGGCTCTGCTGACCCAATTACCAATCCTTTTAGGTGCTTTACTGAACAAAGAAACAAGAGACTTGTGGCATAGTTTTCATGAAAAAAAAAAAAAAAGTTTATGGCTATCATAATATAAGGCAGTACACATTACTCCGATTCAAATATACATTGTAATTGTACCTATACATTTCAGCTGGTTGTTTATTTTGTATGTTTTCATTGCGACAGTAATTGTCAGCTGATTTATTGATCAAATCAGATGTGTTTGTAGTAATAGTTTTGTAAATGCAAAATATTATATATATAATGTGTAAAAATATTCATACATATACAAATATCAAATTCTGAAGCCAAATGTCTGCGGTGCCCCTTACTGTAGTGTCCACATAAACCACCTTATGGTCCACATTAACTTTCTCCTCTATCTTTCCTGTATTGAACACAACTGTCCCTGCTTCTCTTTGTCTGAACCTCAGCATCTGAGAAAAACACACCAGTGCCCTCAACAAGATGATGTAATCGGTCGGGAGCCTACAGTAACAAAACCCGTCCGTAGATGGCAGTATTGTACCTAGAAAACCCAATTTCAACCCAGTTCCACACAAATAGTGGGCATACACACTTTTTGAGTTCATGGAGAGTCACTGGATCACTGCTATTATTGATTCATGTGTTTTTTCAGTTGTTATTTTATTTTTGTCCTCTCTCTGCCACAAAGATTTTCACATGAAAAAAGAACAGTGAATATTGAATTGGTTCATATTAAATTAGGCCTGACATCAGCCCCATCCCGGGAGGGCTCTGATAAAGATCAGTCAATACAGCTGTCAATCAGCCGATCAATCGCTCAATACGGTTTAATTTTTGTAGTGCTTTTTCCTGTCACCTACAAACAAATGACGTACAGTAGGAAAGGTTTTAAAAGTTCCGGACAAAATTCACAGATGGCTGGGCTTAAAGGGGTTGAGATGGGACCAAGTCACCACTTAAGACAGGGTCCCTCAGGGGGGTTTTAGGAATGACTTCGGAGCGAGTGCAATCTACAAGAAAGTGTATCTTGATAGTCTGGTCCAGCTGTCCACTTTCCACCAAAAACTTGCACTTGTATCTACTCTGCGCTCTCTTAAAGCCTGGCTGTTGTTTTGACTGCTGTAATGCTCTGAGACAGGGAGTGTTTGAGAGAGCGAGAGAACAAAAAAAATGAGAGAGGGTTAAAGAGGGAGCATGAAAGCGCAGGAGAGAGGGAGAGAGAGAGAATACTACTCTTCTGTCATTGGCCACCAAGAGCACGCCGTCTTTTTGCGTAGCGTTCTAAACCAGCCAATCGGCAGCCTTAACAATATTTTTGGTTCATGAATGAAATGAATAGTGAGAGAGCAGGACAGGAGTAGCTCGATTCATCACCAGTAGCTTGCGGTGGGCTGCCGAGTATACCAAAGAGAGAGGCGTGCTGTGCAATCTGACTAAGAGGGCCTGTGGATATATTGGGAGGCATCAAGAGATGACCATGACGGTACATCCAAAAAGCACCTGCAGGCACACTTCCCACTTGTCTTCAGTCTCTATACAGTAATACAATGAGTAACTTCAGTCTGAATAGCAGATGTTTGCTCACGGTGGAATTGGTTGTTATGTAAGTTTCTCTTTAAGTGTTGTGTGTGTGTGTGTTTGTGTGTGTGTGGTATCATGGTCAAGGCCGCATACCGTGTTCTTGCGGCATCACTGGTTTGTTTCCGCCCTGGAACCATCGCTGCACGTCATCCCATTTGCTTTCTCAGCATGTTTCCTGTCTTTTCTCACTGCCAAGAAATCTAATTGAGGACAACTGTTCAAAAGTAATCTTGAAAAATGTGACTCTTCAAATGAACAGCCAAACTAAAAGGAGCATCAGTGTGTCCTTGCCAACCAGACCTTGGATAAAGGCTTGTAATGTAAAGACTTCTTGCAGGGCTAGTTGATGAACTATTGCAGCTGGCAAGCCTAAGACTGAAGGCCCTTAGCTGGGAATATGGTAGTGCTTGTCTAGCTTGTCACATCTTTCTATTTTCACTGTACATAGCTGTTTACACCCCCCACCCCTGGAATTTTGTTTACACATAGTACACCACCTTTTATTTTATTCAAAAAAGTATTATTGGAGTAGAAAAAAATGCTGTTTAGCAAGCACGCTAGCTTGGACGCTAACAAGAATCAACATGGTGCTATAAGGGGACACATTTTTGCAATGGAATCCTGTCTCATTACCACCTGCAAACCATTCCTCTCTTGTGGACATGTCAATACTCAAACAGCAGGGTTAATATAAGCTAGGATATCTTACTCTTTTTTTCGGCCCTCAGTTCCCCCAAAGGTCAACTAATGTCAAGATGATGTTCTATTGGTCAACGCGTAGATTTGCTCAGCAAAGATGGACTTGGCAAAAAAATTCAATGGTTTGCATTGAATTAATTTTTTTAATTTTTTTTGATATTTTTTTGGCATTTTTATGTTTTATTGATAGTGCAGAGACAGAGTTGAAATGGGGCAGAGAGGGGAGTGACATGCAGAGAACGACGCGGGCTGGAATCGAACCCGGGTCCGCTGCTGGCCGAGGCCCATGGGGGGGACGCCCTACCAACTGAGCTAAGGGCGCCCCCTTGCATTGAATTAATTTGATTTGATTTTGATTTGATTTGATTAGGATCCCCATTAGCTGATGCAGAAACATCAGCTTCTCTTCCTGGGGTCCACACAAAACATATACAAGGAACATGAAATGAATTAGTTTCGCTGTTAAATTTCTTCATTGTTAACACTAGAGTAAGCAGGCCCTCATTTTGAATAGTCCACATCTACAAAATAAATGGTTCAGAAAGAACCTTAAAAAGAATGTTTCATTTTTCATTCGGTATCTTTTTCTCTGGAGGCATATCACCTTATACCGCTCACATTCTGGCACGGTCGGTACAGATAATTAAGGTTGCATGAGGCCAATGTTTGAGTGTTTAGGGATTTTTCCTTTTTTAGTTCTCTCAAAAAATAATTCAATAGAGTGTGAGTTATCTGAGGTAACACATGACTCATCTTTCAGCTATAATGCTGGTAAGCTGAGACTGCAACTTTTCCCCCGAGGACTTTACAGAAAATTCCTTTTAATGTCACTCCCCTTTTGCCTCCATAGATACTGTACAGATGATCAATGTTCAGACTTGGCAAACCTCAGTCTATATTTCAATGATGAAATGGGGGGGGGGGGGGGGGTAGGGCTTTGATGGAGGTGGAGCATGCAATGGGAATTTGAATGAATATAGAGCCCAGTGCATGAGGATTGTGCATAATTTAAATGTACAAAAAGATGGAAGTAAAGCAGTAGAATCCCTTCTTAAAAGGCAGACGCTGCCACTGGTTAATTTCCATGCGAGAGGATCAATTAACTGCTCCTGTCTGCAGGAATCCATACAGTGGGTCGGTGTATGGACTGAGCATTAGAGAAAGTAATTTTCCCCAGTCATATGGTCTTTGGGGACTCGTCTGGTACAAAGGTTTGACCTCTTCGCAGCAGCCTTTGGCTTTAGATGACCCCCTCCGTGGAGTGTTAATGCGATTCTGGCCTTATTGCCATATTTATATGTGGGGCTTTATAGAGCTGCTGGATCTCAGAAGTGACTATATGAGGCATGGCTCCAGATGATGTAGGAGTTGGCCGGATCACACACAGCACAGCTGGGCCCTGGGCTTTGGTGAATGTGGAGCGGTTTGGAATGTAACGTCTCCTTCCACTCTTTTTGAATGCTTTGAGGTTAGTATTTTTCTGCAGTGTGGCTTGTATAATGCTTCAGCTGTAGCGATGACAGCCTTCTGACCTGTTGTGAACCTCCGCCGCCACTCCTATAAGTGGGAGGGGGGGACTATTTTCTTCAGCTCCACTTGGACACATCAAATATTTGCATAGGCAAAAGCAGACGTGAACTCGAGCCCCGCAGGCTCCTACCCCTTCAGCCATTAGGAGACAAAGACTGTCGGTTGTCATTTGCATGTCATTTGCATCCGATTCCCCCTGTGACTGTTTGCAATGTCAGGAGGCCAAATTAACCAGTGTTCCGTTTTAGCCGGATTTGCATCTCATTTGCATTTGGAGTTTGCTTGACGAGGGTTACTTAGCCGAGTTGACCCCTGAGGAAGCTCCTTACGCAGGGCAAGGGAGATAGCGCGGTAGACTAATTTCATTAAGGCAAAACAGCCGTTTGACTGAGAAGAGTGCCTTTGGATGTAATCATTAAAAAGGGGACGAGGAGGGCTTCGCAAGCTGTTTGTAATCAGGCTGTTTTTTCCACACACATATGGACATTGTGTCATATTTACTGTAAGGATGAAAGATTAGGCATGGACGGTATAGCGGGCAGCATCAATCTCACTCAGCATCTTAGAGCGGGCCCATTAATCATCCCATCTACGGGAAAATAGTCCTCGTCAGAGTCGCGGGCCACATCGTGCAAACATGGAGATGATAGACGAATTGCAGTGGAAACGGACAGAAGGAGAGTTGGTGGCTGACTGAACAGAAGCATCACTAGCCACTAGCTCTTCATTGATCCCAGGGACTTCTTGGACTGGATGTTAGACGCTGATATTGTCCCGCTAATGTGTTCATATGGCGGCCTCCTGGCTTTGCGCAAACCATATCCCAGCAAGGCCTTGTAGTTTTACATGCGGGGGCCAAATCGTTCAAGTTCTGCATCGTCCCAAGTTACCTCAGATTTTTCATTCCAGAGAGGCTCCTCTTTCTCATCTTCCTTTCTCCACTTCCATCTCCTTCATTTGTTTTATATATATATATATTTTTTTTATATCTTCTTATTTATCGAGGGCGGGAAAGCTTTATGGGTAGATGGATTCCCTCAGGTGATATGTGATGGATTTCAATAAGGAGAATCAATTTTGGCTTTGTTTGTGGAATCAACCCAACACACACACACACACTCACACACACACACACACACACACACACACACACACACACACACACACACACACTCTACAACCGGGGCAATATATCACCAGCAGAATTTTCATCATGTTGTATGTTTGCCTTTTTCTTTTTAAGAAAATGGCAAGGAATGGAAGTAAGAGTTCAGACCTGTTTACCGGGAGGAATTGTTGCACGGTTGCTCAGTAGTAGTGTTTTCCATAAGCTTTACTTCCACTTCATTTTCACTAGAAAGAATGTTACGTCCAGAAAATGTGATTAAAATCTCAAGGATTTATCAAACGGCTCTCATACATATTGTATACTTTCCTTGGGCATGGTTCCAACAACATTTTCTCTCCCATTGAGTGGATTTATTAGGAAAATGGGACTTTCTGGGCTTTCTGTATGTGTGCACTAATCCCATCTATACTGGGTGAATTAAATGAAAATGCCCTTGTTTGTAAATCTGCAATTAGTCCCTCTGTAAGCGGACTAGCTGGCACTCACACTCTCATTACCAATGTTTAAGTGTTTAGTGTTGTATGAGGTGCTTAGCAGTGACCATGTACTTGTGTGCGTTTACACACACACACAAATGCATACACTGCGGAGGCCGGTGGTAGGTCTAATGAGGGAGAAGGCCTTGAATGGTTCCTATGCTGGGATGCATTAAAGCCTTATAACCTGTCCTTTTAAGAACATGCTGCAGAGCTGATAATTGGAAATATATTTGCGTCTTTCTCTTTGCTCTCTCTTGCCTCCTTTTGTCTAATGGCTGCTTTCAGTTCCGTGCGGGTCTATTATTTGTCCTTGAAAGATTATTCCTCTTTATTTCTGAGTCACATTTTGTCTCTCTTAGCCAGAGCTCTGTCGATGGATGAGGCGAAAGTGGCATGTTCAGTTCTATAGTCGTAACCACCTGGCGACGGCCGATGAATGGAAGCCATTAAGGAGTCGTCAAAAGGAAGTTGTGCCTTTTTATATTTTCTGTTAATTTTTGGTTTAATGGCATTGAACCATTAGTAAACATGACTAAAACATTTGTTTATGTTGATCTCTGTATCATGACGAACAAAAGAACCTTGGCTGGAGGTAGTGTATGTGTATTTCTTTTTCTTAAATATAAGAAAAATTACCACTTACATGTGTCCATTTGTAGTTTGACTTATTAGTAGCTAATGCACTTACATGATGCCTGCTTCTGATTCTGGGTTTGTACTCTTATGGTTGAATGCACTTATTGAATTCGCTTTGGATAAAAGTGTCAGCTAAATGGTCATGTAAAAATGCCTTTAGAAATTAGACACTGTTGCTTATGAAAATGGACTACTAATGGCGATTTTCCACCGCACATTTAACTCTACTCCACTCAACTCGACTCAGCTCAACTTGGTTTTGGTAGGAGAACGGGTCGTTTTCCACTGCAAATAGTACCTCCTGAAGCGGGCGGGGTCGTCATACAAAGGGGCAGAAAGCCGACTCCGGAGCCAAGTAGCAGAGCAGAAATTACTAGCAGTTGCTGTGCTATTAACTGAACCAACCACCAAAAATACGGATGGAAAATGTTTAAGAAATACCCCCCTCAGCTCGCTTGGAACCTCGAGTGAGGCGATACCAAAAAAGCAGCCGCTACCAGGTACCATGTTTTTGCTGTGGAATGCCAAAAATACAAGGTCGAGTTGAGCTGATACCATGCAGTGTAAAAGCGCCATAAAACTACAACCAAGAATGACCTCATCAGTTTATTACTTTTGGAAAAAAAACTGTCTTCTACCTGATAGACCTATGTCGGTTTTGAAGCCCCCTCCCAACCTTATCAACCGTTCAGGTCGGCATAACGCTGCTGCAAACTTCGCTTTGTATTGAACTGATGATGAGAGGTGTTAATTTATAACTTTGGACTCTGTAACCTTTGGCAGTTTTAAAGGAAATCGCACCAATTTTTACATATCCGTAAACTTAGTAGGCATGGCTGGAATTGTGAAAAACTGTTGTATTGTATTGTATTGAGATTTATCAAGTCTGAGAAATCTACTTAAGTGACATCATCATGTCATCTGAAGGTAAAGCAACGTTTTTATGCAAAACCTGCAATATTAACAGAGGGGTGTAGAGTTTACCAAGGGGACGGTGTGACAAAAAGATGCTATAGAGTTGTATCATCGACTGTAGGTTCCAGCATTGGAGCTTCACCCACAGTGGGGACTAAAAGTCATGATATCTCGACCTCTGCTTGATTGTTTTCAAAGCCTGTTGGAAGATAAGGTGTCCCACTGTGTAGTACCGCAATACTTTATCTCTAGAAATAGACTTAAAACCATCAACAGTGGATTGTTTCATGTTTTTAAGTAGCTTCAACTCATCCACTGTTGCTGCTCTGCCTCAGGAGGAATAGCGTGTTGTCCAATGATCACAATGTCGGAGGTTCAGATCCCCTCCCCGCCTGCCTTGTCCATGTGTGGAAGTGCCCCCCTGGCTGGTGAGTGTGTTTTGACCCAGGAAACCTTGAAAACCTCTTTGGGTGTAAGTAAGACCGTAGCCCTCCACTGAGCATCGGTGTAATCTTGCTCCATTGTACCACAAAAAATGGATTGGCAACTTTCCAACATGCTTCCCGCAGGCTAACCCAACTTAGGTATGTGACGTATGGTATGGTATGTAAAATAAACTTGTTCGTGTGGTACGCTCTGCTGATGACTAGATTACTTGCAAATCACTTCCTGGCATATATATATATATATATATATATATATATATATATATATATATATATATATATATATATATATATATATATATATATATATATATATATATATATATTAGTGGTGGGCCGATAACGGCGTTAACGGCTGCGTTAACGCAAAACTCTTATCGGGCGATAAAAAAAATATCGCCGTTAATCTCTTAATTCCACCTCCTGTTCGGCTCAGGGGAGATGCTGTTCGCCGTCGGGGTGAACCCCCTTCCGCACGTGAAGGCTCGCTTCACGTGCGGGAAAGCTATAGTGTGAGCGGCCACAGCTTGTATTTTGGTCATATCTAACACTGGACTGCAGGCCTATATAAAAGTGTTGTACCTTTGCTTTCTTTGGGTTAAAAAAAACTCCATCAACTCAGTATCCGTCTAGTCCAAAAAAACTCTGTCAGCTGCTGCTGCAGACGGTGTGCAGACGTGCTCGGAGAATCGGCATCGGCGCATCAACAGTCATTCAATGCAGCGGCAGTAATCATACAACCGAACGGTGTAGAAAGTCCCGTCAGTTAAAAATAGTGATCCAGATTTTAAATCCATGTTAAAATCGGAAGGATATAAAGCTAGTTAGCTTAAAAAAAGTAGCAAACATGTCAACTGTGATGTGTTCAGGCCGGCTCAGTAATATGATTGATGTGTTCAAATGCAACACAAAAAAAAAGAAATTTGAGATTTTGGCGAAACTTGTTTTCCCAGCAAGATAAAATAGATAGTAAAGATGGAATGGAATTATGACCTGTTTAATGTCCTATCTAGAGCTATGATCATATCAGCAATTAAAGCAATAGCCTAATACAAGTTCTATTTCAACAAAATAATAGAAAATTATCAATTTTGATATCAATAAAGACTTGGATCGTTAAGGAGTCTTGAAAATGGTATCAATATCAATACAAATTAACTCTCCTGTCATCTGAGAGAAATTAAGATGATTTAATTTTTTTAACCGTTAGTATTTACCGGTTAAAAATATTATCGGTTGACTGGTTTACCATGGACATCCCTTATACTGTATAAATGTATATCATACATTGTATGTTTTTTTTTGTGTTATCCCAGTTAAGTTTATTATTAATTTTTTATCATTTAATATTACTTTTAATAGTTCCGGGACGTTGGAGCAATAACCTGGTGTTTTGACACTTCAGTGTGCACTGTGAATTTGAAGTAATGTTCAGTTTTTGAATAAAGATGCAGCATTTACAAATGTTTATTTTTTTTATCCGATTCATCGATTAATCGAAAAAATAATCGACCGATTAATCGATTATTGAAATAATCGTTAGTTGCAGCCCTAAACAATTCATCGTTACCTCTTATGGCCTACAGTTCAAAGTTCATGTTTAACTGAATAAACAGTTTGTAAACACAAGTACATCTTGTTGAACATTATTTATTTTCATCACCAATTATCATAGTAGAACAGCTTCCTCAAGCAGTTTGTGATGCATGTTGGAAACAGGAGATGAGCCCCTGGTCTGATGCGCCACCTGGCTTGAGAAACACGTTCTCAAAGACTTACTTTGAGTCATTATTTAGGGAACACACACATGTTATGAATGAATTCAAATGAGCCATTTTAATCTAGATTAATCTAGATTAATTTCAAAATTAATCTAGATTAATCTAGATTAAAAAAATTAATCTATGCCCACCTCTAATATATATATATATATATATATATATATATATATATATTCCATACCATGTCCTGTCTGTTTATGCCTTCAGCACTGTTCCTAGGACCATTACTGATGAGAACTAAGGCGAACACTCGTGCCAGTCAGCGCACACGGCCCACTGCTGGGCTGCCGGCTCCTTTTAGATGTAGGTATAGTATATGTGTGTTTCAACCCCCCGCCCCCCTTTATGCTGTGTATTACAATAAAGGGCAACTTTATGTGTTGACGCCCTGAGCATTGTCAGTATGGCTTGCAATAAGTGCCTAATGTGTGGTCACAGTTGGTAGAAGCCTGTCCACATTGCCGCGTCGCCATGGGGCGGTGGATGACGGCTTCAGCGCGGCTGCTTGTTTAATGCGCGCTGACCCAGAAACTAACAGTCTGACCTCTTTAGCTTCTGCTTATAGAAAATCTCCTTCCCTCTCTCTCTCTCGCTCTCTTTTCTCGCTCCGCTCTACACACCTCTTCCGTTCTCTTCCCCCCCTCTGTTGGCCTTCTGTCCCCTTGCGATGTGACGTTACACCCTCTACCCCTCCCCATTGAACTGTCTCCCTGAATCACTCTTGGACTTTTTCAGATTATTGTTTTTTCTTTATCTTTCATAACACCTTTCGTGCAACCCAAATCTTTCACTTCAGCAACAGCATTTATCATTGAAATGTCACATTTAAAACTGGATTGAACGGTAAAGATAGAAAGTCAAGTCAACTGTATTGTCAATTTCTGTGATATTTGCAAGACTTTCCATGGACTTATTTAGACTTAAAGGTGGAGTCACCGATTCAGGATAATGCTTGTCAAAGTAGCTTTTTTTCAAAATTAGTAAATATCTCCACATGATTCACTACCTTTCCATTATGTGTGTACTGCAATGAAATCCAGTGTTAATACACAGCCTGTGCTCTGTAAACTATGTAAACAAAGGTAATTTAAAGTACTGGGGCCCACCGTCGCTTGCAACATGCCTGTTTACAGAGCAAAGGCTGTGTATTAACACAGGAATTATGTTCAGGGCACACCCAATATGGACAGGTAACGGTTTGTGAGAAAATATTTATTGATTTTGACAAAAAGTGATTTCGACAACCAGTATTCTCCAGAATTGCTGACTCCGTAATTAGTTAGTTCGTAATTCAACAAAATTGAAATTCCCAAAGAGAAGATATCCAAGTTTGATTTCTTTTTATATAACCCACACAGACAGTTCACCAGCTGGGAGCTGTGTACTTGCCTTCACAAAAAAAGTGCAGAGAATAAACAGTTCAGTTTGCCAATAAACCCTCCATTTTATTTAGTCAGATTCCCGGGAGAGTATTGGAGCGGATAAATGGGTTTTAAAGGAAGTCATTTTTTGAAGAGAGAAGATGTTTTAATGATGATGTGGGAGAAGCAAAAGGAATGTCTCGGTGTAATAATAGACCGCTTTTAGTCATTATTGAGGCTATTACTGGAAAGAAAGTAGAAAAAAAACAACCCGGAAATCTGTTGTTGCTCTTAAACTGTCTTTCTACACACACACTCACACAAAGTCACACACCCACCTCCCTCTTGCCCTCGCTCCCTTCTGCTCCTGTTATTGTGACTTATATAAGCTGTGTTACTGTTTCTGTTTGACCTCTCACTGTGGTGACAGTCAGGGCTGTGAGAACGCCACCCTGTCCCGTTCAATCAGGCTCAACATATGAGTGTGTGTGTGTGTGTGTGTGTGTGTGTGTGTGTGTGTTTAAGTCTGAAGAAGATCTTTAGAAATATTCACTTCGAATTGAGCATATATCACTTTGGCAAAATGTGAGCAGGACATAATATTTTAGTAAAACAAAGGAAGCTGAGAATGTAAAGGGACAGCTTGGAGGTTCTGTAATGTTCCAAGCTTATGAAGTTTAATGAGACAAACTTTGATAGTTGAAAATGTTTCGACATTCTCATGGGTGTTTGTGAGTGATGTACGGTATGAATGCTGCTAATGTATCGAGTGCGTGAGTAGGAAGTGTACACAAAAACCCACTTGAGAAATAGAATCTTAGATGAAGTGAGAGTCTAGAGGCCTGATAGCTTGAATGGAGAATAGTACGTGTGGAAATGTGGAAATTCTCAAAGAGATACTGCACATATTATCCAGGTATAATAAATCAAAAGGCAAGAGAGTGATTGCTTATGTGGTGGAATCAGGTCTGCAAATGCATGTGTGTGTGCGCGTCAACATGTGTTTGTCGCCACTCCAGACCCCCCACCCCTGTTTGACTGATCCTAAATGTCATCACCTCCCCACCACATTGTGCTTGGCGGGAGATGTTATGCAACTTTATCCTTGACGACGAACGCAGCTCTTGCGCCGACAACAAAGCCTGCCGGCCACAGATCTGTCCACGACAGCCTGTTGTTTTTGTTATGTTTCTCTCCATCTGTGATCACTGACTACATAAGCAAGTTAATTATACCACCTGACATGTAGGGGAGAACGGGGTAAGTAGGCACACTTTTTACTCTAGTGAGAATTGCTCATCACCAAAACATCTGTCAATAGCCATTCCTACATTAAATTTAAGCTTACGGTGTTGGCTAGAAATGTGTGTCTCTCTTTTTTTCCAACTTATTGTAATGAAGAAGTAATTTACCATCAAAGACACTCTGACACATTGTGACAACCAACCCCATCAAGGGGTCGGTTGTCACACACTATGGGGTTGTTTGTCACAATGTTATCTTAATGGGAAAAATCTTAAAAAGAAGGCAAGGAGGCAGAACCAAATTTGAATGTTTAATTGCATTGTCAAGTTGACAAATAGGCCTACATAACGTTCTGTAGCCTTGGCAGCTGGTCTAGTTTGGGATGCACTGGGTTGTTTTGATTTTGTTGCCCTTTTTTCTTTTGCTTGCTAGCTGCCTTTTCCTGCTCTATTATTTCCTTCTCTGGGGTGTCAGTGAGGATACAGCTTGACAATTTCTTTCGTTATTGGGTTCCTTTTCTGGCTGCAGCCTTGAGATAACATGTGACAACCAACCCCCCAAAAAATTTGACGACCAACCCCAACTTGAATTTCTTGCTAGCATCAAGGCCAACAACCATCTGACAACTAATTAGCTTGCTAACCACAATCTAAACTATAGTTTACCCTTCAAACTTTCTGAGGGTAACAAGTGTTTTGTTATAAACCCATTGTGTAAAAGCCTAGAAGAAAAATACTGAGAAGCAAAATATTTTGAATTTGACATGAAAAACACAAAACATCCTCTCACCTGAAATGCAGCTGTCTTCCTCCAAGGAAGTCTATGTATGTGACCTCTGATCCCAATTCTGGACCTTTTTTATATCAACATTTCAGAGCTAGCGCGCTCTGGTGGCGAGATATAACGAATGTGACATCCAACCCATGTGACAAATTACCCCGTTCTCCCCTACCACTTGGTGAGAATTTTGTCGGGAAGGCTGACCTACCATTAGGCAAAGGTGGGCAATTGCCTTGGGCCCCAAGCTACCAATGGCCTCATATGTTGTCTCATAAACTTATGGTTGAGATCGTTTTTAAATGATTTATTTATTACTTTTCACTCATTAATAATGTATTTCTAACAATCCATATTCTAAAATAGCATCAGAATGCTTAATTCACGAGTGTCTCAGCCTCAACCCCTCTTTGCACCTTAAGCTATGATTCAGAAGAAGAGGATCAGTCCTCAGTAGCAGCAGACCATGGGTTTACAAATCCAGCCTGGGTCATTCTCTCCATGTCGGGGGGGGGGGGGGGCTTGTTTGCCTAAGGCCCCCAAAATTACTAAATTCGCCCCTGCTCACCGGCCACAGAGCCCGTCTTGCATGGCTGGCTACAATAAACAAGCTGGATAGAATCAGGTTGAATGACGGATGTTTGTTTTTTTGTTTGTTTGTTTACATGTCTGTGACAACAACTCATGATTGGTCCTTGTTCTAGTGGAGCTCTCACATACCCGGCCCGGGATGCACTGTTTGATGCCTTTCAAGGCCCAAATCCTTTAGTCTTTCTCTCTCTCTCTCTCTGTGTATAGCTATGTAACCAGTGGCCTGGTTGTTGGGTTCTTGTGCACTGAGTTCACCTCTCTCTCTCTCTCTCTCTCTCTCTCTCTCTCTCTCTCTCTCTCTCTCTCTCTCTCTCTCTCTCTCTCTCTCTCTGCCTGGATGAGTCATCCCAGGATAATCAGGCCCATAGCTTTACGAGGCCCGACAGCATAGACACGCTCTAACCACCATCACCACCCCGTCAAAAAAAGAGTAAAGTAAAGATAGATAGAAGGAGCACCGAGAACTAAGGAAATAGATGATTAAGAAGCATGGATAAAGCGGATGAATTTAGTTTTTCTGTGTACACAAGATTTCCTTTCTCCTCCAGTGACTTTGTGTATGCATGCATGTCTCTGCATAAATCAGCCCATGCATGGGTATATGTGTGTGTTTGTGTGTGTGTGACAGTGTTCTTCCCCTGCTGGTTTTGGGAGGTCATCGGGTGCAGTGAGTTGGCACATCAGGGTTTTCCCCAGGTTGGTGCCAAGGCCAGTGCCCAGGATAATTATGGTATTATTGCATGATGTGTGTGTCTGTGTGTGTGTGTGTGTGTGTGTGTGTGCATGTGTTTATTTTACCAGAACATTCTCCTCTTTCCTTCATTCCCCTCACATTCCCGCTCTGCACTGTGTCTGAAGCCAGTGGTGCCATCTGTCAGTGCTGTGTTTGTGTGTGTGTGTGAGTGTGTGTGTGTATGTATGTGTGTGTGTCTTAAGCTTTAGGAGGAGAGTGTATATTATGCAAATTAGTGAGAGAACTAGGGAAAAAAGAGGAGGGTGGCAGTGAGCGGAAGGGTGGAGAAGGGGGAGAAGTGGAATGGAAATGATTGTGTGTGTGTGTGTGTGTGTGTGTGTGTGTGTGTGTGTGTGTGTGTGCGTGTGTGTACGTGTGACTGCAAGCGTGCATTTGTGTGTTTGAGCGTCTGCCCGAGGGCTGCAAAGTCAGCCATTAATTTGACCTCTTCCTGGCAATGTGAGTGTGTTGTGGTTTGACACTGTGTGTGTGTGTGTGTGTGTGTGTGTGTGTGTGTGTGTGTGTGTGTGTGTGTGTGTGTGTGTGTGTGTGTGTGTGTGTGTGTGTGTGTGTGTGTGTGTGTGTGTGTGTGTGTGTGTGTGTGTGTGTGAGAACTGGAGAGCGGCTGGTACCACCAGATTCTTTACTGGAAGCACACTGTGAAGCTTTAGCCCTCCAAGTGTTATTTGGTGTGCTGGGGTGGAAAGAGCACCGGCAACAGTTCCAGAATCTCCCACTCCTTTTAAATTCGGTGACTCGGATAAGTATTACTTTGTTGGAATTGAATTTATTGGCCTTTAAAGAGTACCAGAGGAAGACATAGTTACTAAACATATACTTAAATAAGTCCTAACAATGCACTCAAAACTGCACTGCTGTCAATCTCAAAACATGGCCATTCAGTATCTGAAAGGATTGTATTCTGGGAATGCAAGGACAAACTTCCCCATACAAAGCAACAAGGACAATAGGGCTGAATCTCAAGTAGCAGATCTTAAGTAAAAACCAATAAATAAACTGAACAAACAACTAAAACTGCAATCAGTACTATTGATTCAGTATGGTTGCAGCTGGTCAGTTAATGACTCTTACAAAGAGCCTGCAAGCAATTTGAAATGTAGCAAAGAAAAAAGACTTGTTCGAAAACAAACCTAAGAGCAAAGTCACAAACTTCAAGTAGTGGGGAAAATAGGAAAAGAGGCAGTCGGTGTCAGTTGAGAAGAGTAATTGAAATGTATTACTTCCACCCTGGGGTCGGACCCCAGCTACATCACCGCAGCACAAGCTGCTGTTTGTTGCTCCCAGTGGCAAGTTGTGGTTTGCAGCCTTTGGTCATGTTGAACTGAAAACATCTTACGGTAAGAACTACTCACAGTGTGCCACATCCGCCCCGTGTTGTTTTGAGTGAACCATTAGGACTTTGTTGTTTCAAATTCTGCTTTTAAACCCGAGAGGTAATTACATGAAATGCAAAAGCTTCCCTACGGACATATGCAGTCAAACATCCTGTGGAGCCGACAACTTTACAATCTATTCAATGTTGAATTAAAGAAAAAACAATGAAACATTGAAGAAACTTTAGGCACAAAAACGCTTTGGGTTCAGGGCTCAACGCTAAGGTTTTTTTTCACTTGCCCGACCGGGCAAGTGGGTCTGAATTCTACTTGCCCGAAGTAAATTTTTACTGGCCCCTATATAAAAATGTTTTTATTAGTGGTGTACAAATATTTGTTATATTCGCTCTTTATTTATAATGTATAAACACATCATGGACAGTGTTATAGATGATCATACTGAAAGTGGAGGCTATTATTCAAATATTATTTGAGTTGGAACATTTGTAATTTTTTAGTTTTCTAAACCGACAATAACTGCAAATGAGACGTGTTTTATGCAAAAACACATTGGTCACACAAATGTTTTTTTCCTTGTACCTTATTCTTTTTACAACAGCAATTCTTTAGAACTTTTTTTCTGTAAGACATTTTTTTAGGCCTACAACAATCTGTTTTAAACGTTTTTAATTATTATTAAAAATCTCAACTTTTGGCTAAGGACACAGGACAGGCTGTTTTGAACACTTTTCCAGTATAGTTTCAAGCTTCCACTGCCTCCTGGTATGAGAAATGACACCTCAGGTCCATTTATTAAGATGTACATGCAGGCTGTAGAGATGTTCCTCTGCTAACTGTTGCTGATGTTTGTGTTGACCTGCACACATTAAGCTGGTAGTAGGCTACTAGCAGCAGAGCTAACGTTAGCATCCTCGCTAAACTACTACTAGATTCACTTTGGATGCATTTAAAAAACGCGGATATTTTTGCTGCTTTTCAGACGGCTGCAACGCAGCAGACACAACTACTCGCACATAAATTAGATAGGCTAAGTAACATAGGCCTAAGCATATTTAATAATGAGCACCAGCTCTATATGGAAAAAGACCGTGGATAGATGAATTTTATTTGGCGCTATAAAAAATAAAAATATTATTATTATAATTTTTTTTTCAATAATTTCGGAAAAACTCCCGGTTGCCCGTTCGGGCAAGTGGGTTGTCATAGTTACTGGCCCGACGTGGCGTTTTACTTGCCCCGGAACGTCGGGCAATCCTTATTGTTGAGCCCTGGGGTTAAAATGTACTTATTTGATATGGTTAGGTAAACAATTTGGTCAAAAATAGAAAGGGCTCTTTAGTGTCTTTGGCAACACTCATGTATAGGGATAGGGATCGAAAACCGGTTCTGTTAAGGACCCGGTTCCGCTTTATTCAAAACGTTTGAGCTTATCGATCCCGCTATCGAGTCCAGTAGGTCTTATGGCGTAATGTTAAATCTCAAGCAGAGTCGTGTCATTTAAAAATCGAATCCCTTCATTGTCATATCTTGTCACTGGTCTGCATCATAGACTGCATATAAAACTGTTTTAGGTCTACCTTCAACTGTCTTTGGGTTAAAAAATCTCCTTCAACTCAGTATCCGTCTATTCCCAAAATACTAAAAAACTCCGTCAGCTGCTGCTGCAGACAGTGTGCAGACGGTCTGCACCACGTGCATCAACAGTCATTCAAAGCAGCGGTGTTTAGCACTTTTTTAGTTTTTGTCAAGAAACTTGAATACTACGGTTTTGGTGAAAACTTGTTTATTCAGCCATATTAAATAGATAGTCAATATGGAATTATGACCTGTTTAACGTCCTATCTTGAGCCCTGATCATCTTATAGGCAATTAAAGCAATAATACCAGTTCTCTTTCAACAAAATAATAGAACAGTATCGATCGTGGTATCAATAAAGACTTGGATCGTTAAGTAGACTCCATAATGTTATCGATAATGAATGATCCCCATCCCTACTTATGTATTGCAGCATTCGGCTGCCTGTTGCTGTTTGATTATTATAAGGTAATACAGATTATTTGTGTAACCAGGATTCCCCACTCTTTCCGATGTGTAGCGAACTGCACGCCGACAGGGCCAAATGGAGTTCAGCCATGGTTTGACATGTTGTTGACCCATCCAACCATCTCCTCTCTCTGCAGCCTTTGAACCGATGTTCTCCTTTTACTCGAAGGACAGCCTCTTCCATCCTTCCAGTAGTTTCAGAGACTTGGGAGAAACTATACCTGCAATTAAACTGTTCAGGAAGTTGGCTTGACACCTTACCAACACACAGCCTTAAAAGTTAGTTTCCATCCACCTGTTTAATGCGTATTTCTATTTGCAAACACATTTGTACGCTTGGCTGAGGTGGAAAAGTTGGCAAGTCAATAAAAGTGGAAAGTGACAGAATTGCAATGGAAACAGACTACTAAATAAATGAGTCTTGGCAAATAAGTCATGTCTTACACAGCCACTGAAGCATCCACTCCAAAGAGGAGACAAAAAATAGCAGAAGGCGGTTACATCAGGTTTGTGTGGAGCAATGGAAATGGTAAATGGACTTGACTTATATAGCGCTTTTCTAGCCGATTTTCTCAGCCCCAAAGCGCTTTACATATCTTACCACATTCACCCATTCATACACACACTCATACACCGATGGCAGTAGCTGCCATGCAAGGCGCTCTCTGAACCATCGGGAGCAAGTTGGGGTTCAGTGTCTTGCCCAGGGACACTTCGACATGTGGCGGGTAGGCGGGGAATCGAACCTCCGACCCTGCACTCCAGAGGCAATCTTCCTACCCACTTCGCCACTGCCGCCCATGAGACCTTCCTTGAAAAATGAACATAAACACATTACTTCCATCATGCTCTTCGCTTAGTTTGCCGCTGTTTTGAATTGAGTGGTGCCAGTTTGATTATGCTATGTCTTTGCCCCCTTCAATTCGGAAAAAAAATATTGGAAAATTAGCACCATCGGCTGTTTACCTCAACAAACCAACATTTAATTAACAATAGTGAACGGAAATGCTTATTAAAGGTTACTTGATATGCAACATGCACATTTTCATGCTTTATCAACATCAATATGGGTCCTGGGTATGACGAAAAACAGAGCTTAAAATAAACAACCTCCAGGTTGGATATATTTAAAAAATCAGTTAACGAGTGAACCGGGGAGTTGGAGTGCAGCTGAAGCGTGACCGTGCCCGAGCCTCGGCGAGCCTGTGAGAGAGAAAAAACACAGAGCCGGTGATGGCTGCAGAGAATGGTGATTCGCGTGAGTAAAAAAGACGAGATGCTGGCGGTCTAAAGGGGCTTAATTGTTTCCAAGGCGACCTATCTTTATTACAGCACATCAATATATTGTGCGCAATCTGCACAGCGCAAACGTATACATCTGCTTTAGTTTTCACCACTCTTCTTCTATGGCGTTTGACCTGACGTGACACATTACCGCCACCTATTGCCCTGGCATGATAACGTCAGTGTTTTGCTCTTATTTTCTCTTTTATTATAATGTACACTGACTGAAAAAAACAAAAAAAAAACAATGGTTCGACTTGAAGAATCTGCGTCGACTGCGGGGGTTCCCGACTGATGATTCGAATCATCGACTTTCAGGGGGCAGCCCTAAAAAAGACAGTGACAAGCAAGGTAGAAATTATAAATTAAGGAAACAGCCGTGAAACCAAGGTCAAAGATAATTAAAAAGATAATTAAATGAAAGCTACAGTATAAAGATGAGCCGCAGCGCTAATCATTCTAAATTGATGGTACACTTTTAACATCCTCAGCACCTCAGATAGGTCGATGTAAAGTTGGAGAGCAACCTTTGATTTTTATCTTTAAGCGTTCAGTAAATGGAGATAAGAATTTCGAACTACGTCTCTAATGACATTATGGAGCCTTTAGGTTCCTTTGTAATCTTAAATCCTACTTTATGTGCACTGTGGAAATGGGTAATAATCATCACAGATGTTACAGAAATGTAATGGCATGAAACGTTCATTATGTTGCACAGAAGAGTAAGAGTAAGGAAAACTGAGCCTGGCAATGAGAATAAGGTTAGCATAAGGGACGTCAGCCCACAGGGACATCATTACATCAGATTAGCAGCAGCAGCAGAGAGGTTGCTTTTTTTTGGCCAGTGGTTCAAAGTTGTCATTTGGCCGACCTCTGACCCAGGCACTGTCCGACCCAGGCACCATGGCAGGGCTTATTCCTTCTATGTTTTGTTCTCCCCTGACCTTGGGCAAAGTATCTACTGAAATGGCCTGCCTCAGTGTTGTTATGTGCACTTAAAAATGGTGAATGAATGTGAAGTTACTAAACATATAAAAGTGTATAAGTTTAAAAAGCACAAGAGTACAACATTAAGATTTATTCTCACAGTTTGCATGTCAGTGTTCACAAGTTTCTTGCTTTTTCCAGTGACAATAGAAATATATGATTATGTTCACTGCGCTGCCCCTCTGCACGCAATCTCTGCAGCCTCGCTCCACTGTCCCTCTCAGGAGGATAAGAACGACAGTGGATGGACTGACACAGATGACATCAAACTGGAGACTGCAATTCTGTTGTCCTTATACAAATTTTATTTGTTTTCACTTTACAGGTCACTTATTATGCAAGATTCACTTTTTCATGTTTTTTTAACATTGATATGGGTCCCCGGTGACTACAGATTCCCAAGATATAATAACTTAACAACCCTCTGTTTTTCTCCACCTGTGTTCAAAAACCATAGTCAGATTTATCTCCCAAAATGAGGTCATAAGGTCATTAGCCTAGATTCAGGGCCAATCAGAGCAGACTGGGCTTTTTGGAAAGCGGGACTAAAAGATACAGGCACTAAAACGAAGTGTTTCAGACAGAGGCTGGAAAGAGGAGCGTTGGCAATGGCTCTATGAGAAATACCGTTTATTTTTGTACACTACACCATGAAAACAGTTTCTAGTAGAAACCCTCCATGGGAGAAAGTGCTAACAAATTAACTTGTAATATTGCACTTCCAAAGTTTACCCTGTCATTAAGAGAAACATCTTTTAAATAGGACACCAGACAAAGTGAATTGTTAGCTCCCTGCAGTACACAAACTTGGATAAATCACTTAAACCACTGAGATACTAGAGATATGACAGCAGTGGCGTTAAACTCGAGCCGGGGAGTGTGTGTGTATGTCAGGTTATATTCTCAATGTCCCACAGGAGTCACTCTCTTTCTCTTCCATTTTAACCCTCCGTAGGAAGTGAACCAGTCAACATGCCTGTAATTGCGGTAAACACGGAAATGCAATATTCATACCACGACTGCTCTGCACGCTTAATGGACAACTTCTGTTATCTGTCTCACACTGCCTCGCTTTTTTCCCGCCTTATTTTTGTCTGATATTTCAACACCCTCATCGCCCCGGGGGGTAGCAAATGGCAAAGTTATTACCAGCCCAAGAAAGAAAATGTTTTGAACTTCGACAAGATGACTGCATCATTTTAAACATGAACATATCATAGCACAATATTCTATATAGAAATGCAGAAGTTAGGACGTTTTAGTTTTGTTCACAATGGTTTTTCTATTCTCCTTCTATCCTTTGGAGATGATACATACAGTGCTGTGTGAAAGTTTGTGACCCCCTTGAGCCTTTTGGAATTTTATTTATCTTAACCATTATTAATTCATTTTTATCAATACCAGTATTTTTATATGCAATAACAGATGTTTGTTTATCAATTCAACATTTTTCTTTTCCAGAAATCAACTGTTAAAACAGATAAAACAAATTATTTGACAAATGTTGTATGTGCAAAAGTTTGTGAACCCTGAACTGCATTGCTTAAATCGAGCAGGGTAAACACAATCAGGAGGGCCAAATCAAGTGATGAAATAGACCAATGTAATGAGAGATCTTTAGGGAAGAAATTGGGCGCCACTAGATAAAACAAAGATAAAACCAGGTCAGTTTAGGCCCACCAAACTGAACCCATACAGGTCAGACATGCTCAAAGGGGAAACAATCTTAGAGGATCTCAGGAATATAGTTTTGATGTTGCACATTTGTCTGGGGACAGCTATAAATTCATATGAAAAAAAGTTTGAGCTCCATCGGTAGGGATGCACCGATCCACTATTTTTAGTTCCGATCCGATTCTGATATCTGGGTTTTGGATATCGGCCGATACCGATACTGTCCGATACGATATCATAATTATTCTGCATTTCTTTGTTTGTGGTGATGTTTTGTGTAAGGCTAGGAAGGCTTAAGCAATTCTTATTTAA
Organism: Ammodytes marinus; assembly: GCF_949987685.1. Lineage (NCBI taxonomy): Eukaryota > Metazoa > Chordata > Actinopteri > Uranoscopiformes > Ammodytidae > Ammodytes > Ammodytes marinus. The sequence goes on from NC_137221.1 coordinate 19,934,447, forward strand.
AAGAGCAAGAAATATACACAAATGCATTAGGGCCGGCCTGAATAATTTGAATATCCAAAAACTTGTTTGTTAAGTTTGTATTCGAAGCTCAATTCAGTATTCCAAATATTATTATATTTTTTTTATACATTTCTTATGTTTTTTTTTTTGCACAAGTGTAGTGATCTTACATAATTCACCTATGGAACTGAAGTTCCGGGGTTCCGGGGGAACTGTTATGACTGGGGGAATTTCCTGTTTTGTCTTGTTGGCGTTTTGAGACTATCAAGAGTTGACTGTCTGCTCCGTTGTTGTTACTCAACAAGTGTATTAATGTCATTAAAGCAGTTAGCTCCGTCTTTTGACACTCCGCCTCCGACTCCCGTCTCTACACGCCACATTGGTGACCCCGACGTCAGTCCCGCTGAAGATTCCGAGACTGATTTGAATATCGATCGCAACAGCATGGCGCTTTCCATCGTTCTCAAACTGCCGAAGTTCTGGGAGACGTCCGCGGCAACGTGGTTCGCACAGGCAGAGGCTCAGTTCACCCTCCGTGGGATTACGGATGATGCCACACGCTATTACCACGTCGTCTCAGCACTGGAGAGCTCCACTGCAGCCAGGGCAGTAAGCTTTATTACATCTCCTCCTGCCCAAAATAAATATGCAGGGCTCAAGGCTTACCTCCTCAAAATCTTTGAACTGTCAAGATCGGAAAGAGCCCGGCGTCTTCTTGCCATTCAAGGCCTGGGGGACAGCAAACCCTCCGAACATATGGAAATGATGTTAAACCTGCTGGGCACGGAGGTACCAAATTTCCTTTTCATCGAACTCTTCCTGCGACACATGCCACCACACGTCCAGACAGCGCTCGCGAATACATCCATCACGGAGCCACGGGCTCTGGCAGAGGAGGCAGACAGGTTCTTTCTGGCCACCCAGCGTTTCGCCCCGGATGTGCTGGCCCCGACACGCAGTTACACTCGTGCGGGCAGCAGCGCTCCCCTTGGCGGAGGACACGCGTCCACCGACAGCCTTACCGCTGCGGGCTTGTGCTATTTCCATGCACGTTTCGGGGCCAAGGCAAAAAAGTGCCGCTCTCCGTGCACTTTCAACGCGGCGGGAAACGCCAAGGCCTGCGCTCAGTAGTGGCCGTGAGCGCAGGCACAAAGGGCCGGCTGCTGTTCATCGTGGACACCCTCTCCAGGCGTAAATTCCTTTGCGACACCGGTGCACAGAGGAGCGTGGTGCCGGCTACGGTGGACGACGCCGCCGGCGGGTTGCACGGCCCTCCCTTGACATCTGCCAACGACACCCCGATCCGAACGTATGGCACGAAGTCTGTGGATTTATGTTTTGGAGGTCAACGGTTCACATGGGATTTTGTTACAGCCGACGTCTCCTTCCCCCTCCTCGGCGCAGATTTTCTGTGCGCACACGGGCTGCTGGTTGATGTCAAGAACGAGCGCCTGGTGGACGCATTGACCTTCTCCTCGTTCGCATGTGTCTGCGATGAGGGGACATACGACGGCCTTTCTAGCTCGCTCTCTGAGGGTGACAAGTACCAGCGGCTGCTCAGAGAGTTCTCTAGCCTGCTGCAACCAACCTTCTCGTCCACGTCGACGAAACACGGTGTGGAGCACCATATTGAGACGAAAGGGCCCCCTGTCCATGCCAGGGCCCGACGGCTCGCTCCGGAGAGACTGGCGGTTGCTAAGGCTGAATTCGCCAACATGGAGCGCCTGGGCATCATTCGCCGTTCCGACAGTCCGTGGTCCTCGCCACTCCACATGGTTCCGAAGCAGGATGGCGGCTGGCGCCCATGTGGAGACTACCGCCGCCTGAATGACGCCACCACGCCCGACCGCTATCCAGTGCCCCATATTCAGGACTTCTCCGTGCATCTGGCGGGGAAGCTCCTGTTTTCCAAAGTCGACCTTGTGCGGGGCTACCACCAGGTTCCGGTGCACCCTGCGGATGTCCCGAAGACAGCTGTGGTCACTCCGTTTGGGTTGTTTGAGTTCCTCAGGATGCCATTCGGCCTGAAAAACGCGGCCCAGTCCTTCCAGCGGCTGATGGACTCGGCGCTGAGGGACATGCCTTTCATCTTCGTCTACTTGGACGATGTCCTGGTCGCCAGTTCCTCGGAGGAGGAGCACCTCACACACCTCCGGGCCCTCTTCAAAAGGCTCGACCGCCACGGCTTGATCATTAACCCGGCGAAGTGTGTTTTTGGGGTGCCGTCCATCCAGTTCCTCGGGCACCTCATCAACAGGGATGGTGCCGTCCCCCTTCCGTCGAAGGTGGAGGCTGTTTCCAACTTTCCCCGCCCACGTTCGGCCCGGGGGCTCCGGGAGTTCCTGGGGATGGTCACCTTCTATCACCGATTCATACACCGGGCGGCCCACACTATGCGCCCGCTGTATGAGGCCCTCAAGGACAAGGCGCCCGGCCAAGACGTCGACTGGACTGCAGAGAGGGACAGAGCGTTCGAGGACACTAAGACTGCATTGAGCCGGGCCGCGTTGTTGGTCCACCCGTTGCCCGGAGCTCAGGTGGCCCTCACAGCCGACGCGTCCGACTACGCGGTTGGCGCGGTGTTAGAGCAGTGGGACGGTGGCGCCTGGCAACCGCTCGCCTTTTTCAGCCGCCAGCTGGTACCCCGGGAGCGCAAATACAGTACTTTCGACAGGGAGCTGCTCGGCGTCTGGCTGGCAATCCGTCATTTCCGCTTCGCCCTGGAGGGCCGTCAGTTTACGGTTTTTGTGGACCACAAACCCCTCACGTTCTCCATGTCCAAGGTAGCCGAGCCGTGGTCCGCCCGCCAACAGCGCCAGCTGTCATTCATCTCTGAGTATACCACGGACATCAGGCACATCGCTGGCAAATCCAACGTGGTCGCGGATTGCCTCTCCAGAGTGATCGTCGGCGCGGTGCAGCTGGATCTCGACTACTCGCGTATGAGTGCGGAACAGGCCACGGACCACGGTTTTCAGTCCCTCAAAGACTCGGACACCGGGCTGCGCCTGGAAAAAGTGGCGATCGGCGACTCAGGGGTCAGGTTATGGTGTGACCTCTCCACCGGCCAGCCCAGGCCACTGGTCCCTGCCGGCTGGCAGCGGGCTGTTTTCGAGGCAATACACGGCCTGTCCCATCCCGGTAGGAGGGCGTCCGTGAGGCTGGTCTCTCAGAAGTTTGTCTGGAAAGGACTGAAGAAGGATGTACGGGCCTGGGTCGACTCGTGTGTGTCCTGTCAGCGTGCAAAAGTGCACCGCCACACCAAGGCCCCGTTGGAGCCATTCGTCGTCCCTGGTAGGAGGTTCGACCATGTCAACATCGACCTGGTGGGGCCACTCCCCCCTTCGCATGGTTTCACCCACCTCCTCACGATGGTGGACAGGACGACGCGTTGGCCTGAAGCTGTGCCACTCGCCTCGACATCGTCTTCCGATGTGGCCCGTGCGTTTATCGGCACGTGGGTCGCGCGCTTTGGGACACCTTCGGACCTCTCCTCCGACCGGGGTGCACAGTTTACCTCGGAGATCTGGAATGTGGTTGCCAAGGATCTGGGGGTTAAACTGCATCGCACTACCGCATACCATCCTCAGGCTAATGGTTTGTGCGAGCGGTTCCATCGCTCCATGAAGGCGGCCTTGCGTGCCAGTTTGACGGACGGCAACTGGTTGGACAAACTTCCCTGGGTGATGCTGGGGCTCCGGACGGCGCCTAAGGAGGACCTGCAGTCCTCGTCTGCCGAGTTAGTCTACGGTCAGGTGCTGCGAGTTCCAGGGGATTTCATTCCGAACGCCACAACACCCTGGTCGGCGGCCAGGCAGCGGTCCTCTCTGCTGGAGGTCGCCAAGCAGTTCGCACCCGTCCCCACTTCGCATCACTGCACCCCCGTTTCCCTGGTGCCACCCAATCTGCACACGGCGGAGTTTGTGTTCATCCGCCACGACGCCCACCGTGGACCGTTGCGCCCCCCCTATGACGGGCCGTTTAGGGTCTTGCAACACGGGGATAAGAGCCTGGTCGTGGACGTCGGTGGTAGGCCCGAGACTGTCTCTGTCGACAGGATCAGGCCTGCCCACGTGGACATTTCCAGACCGTTGGAGTTGGCCCAGGCTCCGCGCCGTGGACGCCCCCCGTTGCCACGCCCCGCTGGGCTCCCTGCCGCCTTGTCGGTGCCGTTGCCGCCCAGTCCTGGGCTTGGTCCTGCCGCACCCACCACGCCCCTCCCCTCTTCGGCCCCTGCCACTCGTTCTAGTCGCGGCCGGGCCATCGTGCCTTTCCGGCACGGGGACTTTGACTATGGGTGAATTCTGGGGGGGCTTGTGTAGTGATCTTACATAATTCACCTATGGAACTGAAGTTCCGGGGTTCCGGGGGAACTGTTATGACTGGGGGAATTTCCTGTTTTGTCTTGTTGGCGTTTTGAGACTATCAAGAGTTGACTGTCTGCTCCGTTGTTGTTACTCGACAAGTGTATTAATGTCATTAAAGCAGTTAGCTCCGTCTTTTGACACTCCGCCTCCGACTCCCGTCTCTACACGCCACACAAGTAGCTTAAACTGCAATATATGTTGTCAGCAAATATTACTACTCAGATATACACGTTATATATATACAACAATTGTTAAAATATAAATGTATTGCTCATTTCAAATCAATTATCAAATTATTTGAACTTTGACCTAGTTGGCCACCGTCCTTTCAATCGGTCATACACCAGCTGTTGGCTACGTGACATTGTCAGAGCGAGGCAAACTAAAAGCGGCACCAAGCGCAGTAGGAAGACAGAGAGGGAGGAAGAATATCAGCATATGTGTTTCCCTTAACTTTTTACTACAACATTAACGTGATCTCGGAAGGGAAAGCAGTGCTCGGCGAAATGCTAACGTTAGCTTAGCTGTTTGTTTACATTCCCTATGCAGCACTGCTATTGCCAATCAACAGTGACTGCCTTGCATCATAGGAATATGCGGTCAATAATGGATATAATATGGACACAAAGGACTATCAATATTGGATCTTTTGTATGGATTTATAAATCCCCGAAAATGCATGTTCCAGGATGGATTGATAAACTCCTTTAAGCTACGATGGCACAGCTGATATGGAACGGAACAACAGCTCTGTTCGCTTCCACCGGGAAAAAGTAAGAAACTCCAACTTTGGTGTGTTTTTTTAGAACGAGTATTCGAATCCTCTCTCCCTCCACCGAACGTCGGCATCTGCTGGCGCGGGGCTCTCACTCTTTCATAATAAATTATTATTATTTAATATTTTTTTGATTTTATATTGGAGCTGTCAGTCCGATATCTGATCCGTAGATTTCGCCCATATCAGACCCGATACTGGATCGGATCGGCCCCATCCCTATCCATCGGTCCACCGTGAGGCAAATTATCTACAAATGGAGAGCTTTAAGAGTGACTTAACATCTGCCTAGAAGTGGACTTCCTTCAACAATATCCTCAAGCGCCACAAGAAAAGTGATTTTTCAGGGAAAAGCCAACCCAAACATTACATCTAGAGATTTGCAGACCATTTACCACTACCATTCTTCACTTGGGAGAAGGTTCTCTTGGCTGAAATCGGGTCGGATGACCACCTTACACCAACAGTCTGAGCTTACGGGCGAGCGCCACAACTCTAGCAAGACTCCCAAGATTTCAGTACGACATTGGACAATTGTCTGTGACTGTCAAATTGCGTGAAAAGCTGTGTAGTGTAAGCCCATTTGGGGACAGAAATTCTGTCTTGGTAAAATGACGTTTAATTTTACCTGTGCCCATACAGCCACACATCAAAGAAGGCTCTTAGAATGCTATTGCCAATTCATCATGGTACAGACTGAAACATTTCAACACCTATTGGATGGATTTCTAACAAATACTTTAAAGACTGTTTTGTACAGATAAAACCAGCAACATTTGGTAATTCCCTGACTTTACATCTACATCTAATGCTATCATTAGGTCAACAGACTGGATACTGAATAGTCATTCCTCTACAGTCCTCTTAAAGCCTCTCTGTGGATTGGAGGACCACTAGTAGCTCTATGAGGCCATGCTTTTATGAGTGGCCCCCCACTTACACAACACGACACACAGCTCTCTGGATGGATTCCTGCTGTCATACTGATAGAAACGTGTAAGAAGGGAAGTAATGCCACAACCGAGGCAGTGGGGGAAAAAAAGGCAGTAAGCAAGTTAACAACACACGTAAACAATGCTGGATATTTAAGTATTCAAAAGAAGAATAACACAATTCATTAAATGTTTCATTATTCAATTATGCAAATTATTCAAATGTAACAAATCACTCCCGGTTGAAGTGTGCAGAACTAGACCCGCGCAACCCGGCTCTTAAAAGGAGTCATTTGTTTTTAATGGGGTCACAAGCCATTAAGTTTTTGGAACCGTGGCCTTGAAGCAATCGCCCGAGCCAAAGCTAATTCATTTATATAAATTAACATATTTACATCTCTAGTATGGCAATGTTTTTTAATCACTTAACGGCTGTATGTCACTGTTAATAACATATCATATTTTCACATTCCCTAACTGCTCATACTGTGTATTGATATTGTTCATATTGCACACATAGCTGCTTATTTAAGTCTTCATACACTTACCGTATTTTCCGCACTATAAAGCGCACCGGATTATAAAGCGCACCTTCAATGAGTGGCCTATTTTAGAACTGTTTTCATATATACAGCGCACCGGATTATAAGGCGCATAGAATAGAAGATACTGCAGTCAAACGTTTGACAGTCGTACTGAACATTTTTATTATTATCAAATCGTTTTTATTGGTTTTTCATTCTGAAACATTTTGACAGAGCGCCTTGAGCGCTGTGTACAACCAGTATGGATCAACCAATTAACCAATTGATCCATAAATAAGGTGCACCGGATTATAAGGCGCACTGTCGTCAAATCTGGTTTTTAAGTGTGCCTTATGGTGCGGACAATACGGTATATTATATATATATATTTCTCTATTTTTAAATTAATTAATTATTGTTAAATTACATTTTTATTTTATACAAATGTTATTAATTCGCTTTTAAATGTTTTATTCATTCGCTTTTCTGATGTGTGTTGTGTATTTTAATCTTGCCCCTGTAAAGCACTTTGAGTGGCCTTGTGTCTGAATTGTGCTATATAAATAAACTTGCCTTGCCTTGCCTATTTACACACTTTGCCGTTACTACTGTCTTTTATGGTTAATTTTTTTAATGAAATCATCTTCACAAGTTATATATATTTTGAAGCCTGTCAAAATCCATTTTTCTGAAGCCTTGCATGTTTGTATGTGAAAACTCCTAACAGGCTACTATAAAAACCTACTTACTAGTTTGCATACGAGCTAATTGACATGACGATGCAAACATTGTTTCACATAAATTAACTTTCACCACTCTCTCACCCCTAGGCCTCTGCGCCATCTCTTGCCTCTCCTCTTTTTCTTCGAGCAATTAAAAGAGTTAGCCTTGCGAGAAGGCTGTCGAGTGGCAGTTCGTTTGCCAGACAATAGCCGCTTGCAGACACTTTGGCGGAGGCGCGATGCACATTCGGCCCAGACAAAAGAGTGAAAAGACAAAGTGTGGCAAAAGCGCTGTACGTTTGTATCAACAGAGAGATGAACACTGCCTGCTATACACTCATCATATCTGATGCAGACGGCATCATTCTCAAGTCTGGAATGTGGAAAGGAAGGTGTGTGTGTGTCTGTCTACGCCCCCACCCCTAAAAACTGATTCCCATCACTGCCTCATCATTGTCTTGCGGTTTGCCTCTCGAGAAATAAAGCTGGGAAAGATAAAAAAAAAATGACGGCAGAGAGAGGAATCCTAATTAATTGTGATGAATATGCAGATTGGGTTGAATCCTCTGGATAGCAGACTCTTTTCACCACGATCCACTTTCGATATTTAGAAGAGAGCTTAGGGACAAAGACGAGTCTACGCCGAGAATAAAATCAGCCTTAATTCAACTGCACTTCTAGTCCTTGGACTGGTTTGTGTGTGTGTGTGTGTTTGTGTGCGTGCGTGTGTGTGCTTGCCTTCAGTCTTCTTCTGTTTGCTCCTTTCATCCACTGTGAAAATGTTCCATCTTATAAAATCACCAGGTGTTGCGTCTTTATTAGTAAAAGTATTTGGCATGGCTTCCCCCTAGTGAAATGTGACAGAATGTGAGAGTATGTCAAACTCTCAGCAGGGACCGATGAATTTGAATGATGTCTTTTATCACAAACAGAGTTGGGATGTTTCCACTTATATCCCCAACAAATCTTTTGTAGGGATGTTTCTTGAAACAAGTGTAATTTATGTGAAGGGTTAGTTTGTGTCCTATTACAAGATACCAACAAGAGGCAGCTGCTTAAAAATAAAATATTTTTTTCCTGTCATACACAACATGTGGGCACCTCTGTGGCATAGAGTAAAGGCTGCAACCGTGAACCACTAAGGCCTTGTTTGGACAGCCAGTTGAAATTTGGATTTTTGGCATATTCACATTGTATACAGATTGATTTTTAAGTCTGAACATAAAATAAAATATATGAAATCCGAATTTTTTTGCCAATCAGATCCATCCATGGTGCGGTGAGGTTGTTTGTAATGCCATTCAATTTGGATTTCTGTCTTCAGTCTGAACATTCTGATTGTTCAAATCCAATATCAGAGTGCTTTTTGTATCATTTAACATCGAGACACACAACGGCCAACATCATTCAGACAGTGACAGAAGTGCAGCTAACAACAACAACAACAACAGCTTTTGGCACCATTGTGACCATGACAGTCGCTGAGTCAGTCTGGTGTGGTGTAGGAGTTCGGCAACAGGACTTAACAGACCAATTGTTTGGATGGCCAGATGATATATCTCCATTTTCCCATTCGTCATTTTTCCATATTGGAAAGCTGCGTAACCAGCAAATGTAATGACACTTATGTTGGTACTACAGTAACCCAAGCAGATAGGTTGGTACAGAGCGGTGATGTCAGGATGCAAACACCCCAATTGAATTACCTGCAATTGACAGTGCGGACAGTCGGTGTTAAAAATCTGACATGAAATAACAATCGGATTTGCCTGCAGTCTGAACAAGACCTAAATGTTTCCAGGCCGAGTTCAGCCGATCTGAGTGAAAAAGAATGTTTGCCAGATTATAAGGATCATCCAAGTTATAAAGATTCATTGTCTGGGGACTATAAAAGCCTGTACCAAATGTCATAGTGATTCCAGATGCATGTTGTAGCACTTTGTAGTTTGGCTTTGCATTTGAAGAGATGTCCTTGCATGATTTTTGCTGTTCTGGCTTTCTACCCTTATGGCTGAATGCACTTATTGGAAGGCGCCTTGGATGAAAGCGTCTGCTAAATTAAATGTAGTGTAATGTAAGATTGCAGTCTGGATGAATGGTGGTGGATTGACTGCCATCGCTATCCATAGAGACATCATTTATAGTGGGGAGCATTCAGAAGCTGAGTGCTGGTCAAGGGCACTGTATAATGGTGCGATCCGATATAGTTTTGTTTCCATCCATATATTCATTCTGATTTAAAACACACACAACTAAAAAATCTGGATCTCTGTAATACACTTTAATAATTTTCATTTGCAGTAAGAAAACAGACTTCCAGCTGACAGCCGAATGGAAACCAAAAAACTTAGCTGCATCTATAACAATAACACAGTGTGCGTTTCTCGCATGCTGACAGCGTTTCATGTCGATGCAGACATTTTTGAAGGTCTCCGAGCAGAAATGAGACAAGCATCTGGTTTCCTCTCAAGTTTCAGGTTCACTGCGTGTTCGCTCTCCGCTTACTTTTCGCCAAAGGAAGTCTATCAACCAATACATAGCTCACATATCGCTTTGATTAAGTGTGGGAATATAAAGCCAGTCTAGCCAACACGGAAACTAAAGACAGCACTTCTGGCATCTGAGATCAATACAAAGGAAATTGAAATTCAATCTGAAGTTTTATGAAATTACTGTTATTTTGACAATGTTTTTTATTATGACATTAAGACTTTGCATATACACGGAAATTATATGATTATACATCTACAGTAAATGTAGAATATGTGAGGTGATATAAACCCAAAAGGACAATTTAAAGTCATGTAAAGGATTGGCACAAATGAATGTTAGAATCTTGTCATGTCAGAAAGGTCCTCCAGCGTTAACTGTCACAGAGGAATGGAAAGTTGAGAACAGGAGATGAGGTAAAAGAGAAAACTCTTTAAGGTCAGAGGGACCTAGACTCAACCTTTACTTCTTTTCATCATCTACTTCCCTTTTTTCTCACATTCAGTTCTTTACATTTTTCCCTGCAGCTTTCCCACACGCTACGCCAGCATACACTGACCTCATCCCTGCAACCTTGATGAGGTGTGTGTGTGTGTGTTTGTGTGTGTGTGTGTGCGTGTGCGCGTACATACGGATGTCCTCTTTTTGCACTTACATATGCATGAAGGGTGAGTCATTTTAATGTCTGGAAGCCGTGTTGTGATCCCTGAACCACAGGCTGGCCAGAGAGAGGCAGCCAAACAGTTGGTCATCTGGTGTGGGATGAGATATCACAGCCTGGGTGTAAAACTGTCTGTGTGTGTGCGAATGTGTGTTTTTGTGTGTGAGTGAGAGACATGCCGAGCCACGAGTGAGACTACTTTGGACCAGCCACCTGTGTACAGATAGCAATGGGAGCTTTGGGTCCCATTCCCAGGGATGATACAATACAACATTTTAACTGGTTTCTGCCACTACAGGCACAATGCATTTTTCAATTTTGAGTGAGGTGATTGTTTTATGGTGGCTCAAAGTCAACAACTAAAAGTTGTAATCTGTAAGGTTTGATTTACGTTGATATTAGCAGCAGCTTTGGCTGTAAAACACAATTGCTGGCGAACACCTGGACCTAATCTCCCAGTGTCCCTTTCAAAACCAAACAGTGTTGACTGTATGACATCAGCGCTGGCAGCCGCTCCGTTTTTTGGCTCACTTTTTTTTTTCTATGGACCTGTAGTTGAACTGTCTTTTTCTTTCTCTCTTATGAGTTTTGAGCCGCCATTGTGACGGAGATGTAATGAATTGTACCTGCGCCGGTCAGACAGAGGAAATGTGTGGCGTTACGGCAGTTACAAGCTCAGCCTGGACATGCCCAATGCTAGGTTTCATCGTACTCGGAAATCGTGAACTCCCGACATGACAGCGCACACATTGATCAGTAAGCAGAATTACCTTTTCACTCATTGTGTACATTTTGGACCTAGGACAATCGCTTATTAAAACAAAATAGAAAAACTTCCAGATGCACTGGAAGTCGGAAGTTCCAGTGTTAAGAGTACAATACCTGTTTTTCAGAGCCTAGGCTACACTAGATTTTCTTTCAGCACACAAACAGTATGAGCTGGTAGCGGATCATGAGGAGATATTCACTGATTTTGACAACGTGATTTTGTCAACAACATTGACTGACTCCACCTTCTAACTAGATGATAAACCTACGGATTACAACTTGAACATGTCTGTTTTTCTGCTCTTTGGGCTGACTCTGCTCTGCCTTTGTACAGGTCCCTGAACACAGTGCGCTTGGCTCTTCAAGTCTGTTTCCTGTTCTTTTTTAATTTGTTAATGAGCCTCAGTCTACACAGTATAGTCTCAGATCTATTGCCAGCTATTGACAATTTTACCCAAAAAGTTCACCATTCGTTTAAGTTCTTCTGTAGCTGATCCCACATTTCAAGGAACACTTGTTGGGTAATGAATGTCAGCCCTCTGGTATCATGGCCTACTTGTGAAACACATCCGTTTCATTCAAGTACCATGTGGGAAATATCACACGGCTCAGACATCTACAGTTCATGTTATTGTCTGCTAATACTGTAAGTGCTTGTCTCCTTCCATGGCTGCAGACCTTTGAAAAAAGTTAAAGTAAGATGATCAGTTACTGCATTAGCAAAAAGGTTAAGCTGCTATAATCAGCATTTTATTGTATGAACAATGGATCAAATGACAATGTGTAACGTGAGAGAGGTCGTTCATAGAGAAAGCTTCACAAACCTGCACATCACCAGCTCTTCAGTTCATTTTTTTAAGCATCTCCTAACTCATTATTTTGGTTTTATTCATTTCCAGACACAGAGAGCAGGCTTTTTTCAGTGATAAAACTCTGATCAACCCACTGCATGCTCCCCGCTAAGCACAAAACAACAAACAGAGCTACAAAGTGAGCGAATCGCTAGTGAAAATACACTGCACCCAGTAGGGATGGGCATAATTAATCGATTGCTCGATCATTGCTCGTTAAGAATATTGTCGATCACGTGAAATTGTTATCGATCATATAGCCGTTGTGTTGCGCAGTGTGAGTCCGGCAGCACAGCAATGAATTTCACTATGTGGCAGCACCAAAGACTGTATGGGCAGCAATTAAACATCCTACCAGCAGGGGGAGATACTTAACTAGTAGTAGGAGACAACAGAACAGGCTCGGGCAGCAGCCTGCAAGCTGCCGTAATGTCAAAACGTAAACAGAAGAAGAAGAAGTCAAGGGGAAGTTTGGCATCTGACAGGTCCATGGGACAGCTTTAGAACCGAAAATAACTAAGTGCATTAAGCATTGTGAAACCTTGTATAAGTAAAACACTTAAACAAACTGAATTATGTACCACTTGTACATTGAAGCCTACATCCGACCCTGTTTAACGTGTGACGTTAGCGCCGCTAGCATTAGCTGCTAACTTTAGCGTCTATGCTTTCCTACTTCGCCTTCATCAGGGAACTAATTTGCACATATTGTTTATTAGATGAAGTAACGTTAGGTCCTTTAACACTCAGAGAAACGTGCCGTGCCCTTATGCAGTCTTTGGCAGCATCTTAGGAGGCGCATATGTGTTTCAAGGTATCGTAGCATTGGCTCATAGCCTCGGGCTATCACCAGCGCCGCATTTTATTATTACCAGTTGCCTTGTCTTAATAGATTGTTGTTTGCCTAGAAGATCTTGGAATAAAGATGTAATTGAGTAAAAACCTCTTGTATACAGTCTATGGTAAAACGCTGTATTTTGGATGTTCTGTTGGCATTTTTTTAATATGTAAAAAGATAACGATTGCTCGATAATTGCTCGTTAATTTTCCCGATGATCGATCAATGAAATTTCTTAAAATGCCCATCCCTAGCACCCAGCAGCTTAAGACATGTTTGCTTAAAGGGATGGTTCAGTATTTTTGAAGTGGTGGGAAATGGTGATCAGCGTGAGTTTGGGGGAGAATTCGCTGTAGCAGAAGTCAACATTGTGCTGTTGCAGAGGGGACCAGCAAAAAAATAACCTAAACAATAGATATCCATTCATATGCTAAATGTGGGATTTTTTTCACTGCTTTTAGTTTTTTTTAAATGTATTTTTGCACTTTTTTTCCAAGTGCAGTAAGGCCATTTTATTACTATGTGAACTGGTGCAGTGCAGCGTATCACTCCGCCAATCAGCTCCAACCTACGCATGAAAAAAGGTGCAAAAATAAGCGTCTGTCTTGCAGAAAACAAAAGCAGTGGAAGAAATCTTACATTTAGTGTACAATTGAACAGCTATTATTTTTTTATCTCACACAACAGTGGTGCCTTCAACAAACTCCGTATGAGCGCTGATCACCATCTCCATAAGACAACAGACTTACTAATCCTAGTACCCCATGCAACCCCACTTCAAAAATACAAAACTAACCCTTCAAAGAGTTACTAGAGACAAAAGCACGGCCAAAAACATGACTCAAAAGGAATTCTGAGCTTGCTTATCATCTGCAGAATGTGTATATAAACACGTTTTTGCTAAAATGTTTACCATTTAAGCTTAAAAAGGGCTATAATATGTTAGTGTTGTGTCTACTGCTCGTTAAAAAAATTAAAAAAATTACAATCTAATTAAGAAATGTAAACGCAGCCCCCTGCTGAGTCTGAATAGCACTAACAGTGTATGAGAGGTGGATAGATGACGGTAATGAACTGAAACCAATCGGCAATTACCAAAAATATTCCTTGGCATGGATACCATTATTGATTACAGTTTGATGCAGGTAATCCTTAACTGGAGTGGGCAACATTTCAAATGAATCTGATCTCCTCCATGAAAAGGTGTCCAAAGACACGGAAAATCACGCCGTAAGAAATATTTTTTTTATCAAATATGCAGCTCTAAAGGGTGTCGAAAACAAACACTGAAGGACTTATTTTGCTCATTGTTTGTGCGTTTGAAATGTATATTTCTGTATTTGAGCCCTTTGATGTAATTATGTATTTTCCCTTATGCCCTTCCCCCAATCTGTTTTTCATCGTCATTATGCTTTTCAGTAATGAGCACTCACTCTTTTGAATAAAGGAAAACATGCGGCCCCGCACAATGGAATATTTAGTAGTGTTATGTGTCCTTGGATGCGTTTGTTCATCTTTGCTGAAAAGCATCAATACAGTTCACTCTTTGTGTGTGTGTGTGAGAGAGAGAGAGAGAGAGAGAGAGAGAATGTGTGAGGGATGAGGCACAGCAGGAGGGTTAAGACCTGAGATGGCAAGAGTCTTGTTGTCCTTCCTGAATTATTTAGCACATGGGGGAATATGTGAGTGAACGCTTACCTCGGCTATCACGTGGGTTAGAGCAGAGTGCACTGTTTATCAGAATGCATTCTCCTCTTTTATGCTTCCATGTAGCTTGAAAGCACACACACACACACACACACACACACACGCACACACACACATTGGCGTCTTTACCAGTCAAACTTTCCGTACAGAGGATGTACTGGCTGGCACGGATAATCGAAAGGACTCAGTCCATTGAGAGTGACCAAAAGCTCATTTGGCCTCACTTTGCACTCTTTAATCCTGACCTCTGCGTTTGACTGGAGGAACAAACAAGCAAATAGAAAGGGAAAAAAGGAGGGATGAGGAGGGGGGTGTTTACATGAACGTGTGATCTTTTCTGGTAAAGCCTCTTACATACAGTGCTTTGGGTTTACACTTCTGTTAAGTGATTTGTGTGTGTGTTTTTTTTATTTTAATGTCCCCGCAAGGATAGAGAAATATGGAAAATCCTTTAATGTGGAAACGTTTATTTCAAAATTACTTTTTTAAATTTTTTTTACGAGTCTTTTCTTGGCTAATATAAAAAACCACATCCTCAGCTCCAAAGCCAAGGTTAGGCGAGCGGGAATGAGTATTATTAGGCAATGAAAGGTTCCCGCAGGTGTGTAGCTGCACAAACGTTTGCGCATTTTATTCCCAGGCGTCGGAAGGTCCCTGAACTATTGAACTTTCGTTCTCACCTCAGGGCCCCCAGGGCACAAAAATACACAGACTCTCGACAACCCCCGAGGGTCGCTTCAGGTATCCCGCAGAGCAGTGAATGTGTACACTTATTATATTTATTCACTTTTACACTCATTATACCAACATGACCCACAGTCTACCTGCTCTTTCCCCTTCAGTGTGCGGTTTCGGGACTGTACCCAAATTTGAAGCGGGTATTTTTTCCATGTCATTTCCCGTCTTCTCACTTTTTTGTTTACCCTCACCACCAATCCCTCCTCTACACCCACCCACCAAACATGTTGGCATACACAGTGTTTTTAGAAAGCCAAACAACCCGGGGAACTTGACTGGAATATGGAAACGCTTAATCTCTCTGGATGGATGAGTATCAAATCCCCCGGCGAACGATCGAGGTAGACACACAGAGAGAGAGAGCAATAGAGAGAGAGACTGTGGAGAAACACTGTTCATTTTGCCAAGGCCAGATGGTGAGGGCAGCTTTGGTGCTGCAAACCCACTCTGCCTGTCAGGCCATGACACACACACACACACACACACTCACGCACACACGCACACAATTACCTCAGCCTGTTTGTACAGCAGTGGGTTCCTGTTTGTGGTGGCCTGAGCGAGTCAGATTTATTAGATTAATCTCTTATTTGTCTCTTTGTGCCGTTATCACTGCTTTTCATCTCAATGTGTTGCCTGGATTAAGAGACTTATGCATTGCATTCTCCTTGTTTGGATAGTTTGTAATCTGTTTGTGTGCATGTGTGTGTGTGTGTGTGTGTGTGTGTGTGTGTGTTTGTTATTCAGGGCTGTAGATAGCACACATATGTCCTAAAGCACAACTGTGCTGAAACTTACTTGCTTCATCTTATACTAGGTATTGGTGAAGCGCTTACTTAAAGCACCACAGCAACAGTAGCGAATACATCGTATTTTTTACAGGTGTTGCTTCTGACTTGCTTTGTGAACCTGGTTAAAGGTGAAGTAAGCGGTTTATTTATGTTAATAAAAGTGTAAAATCGCTCTTTATTCATACAGTGATCACTTACATAATGTGCGCGTTTCATAAAGCCGATCTCTCAGTCAGCTGCTTTGCATGTAATCGGCAAATAAACTTATTGTAGTATCCCGAAACAGGCTCTGCTCTGGCCCTCAAACTGCCTTGGTGGAAAAGGGGTCACAGAGAACCTGAAAGAAAAGAGAGGACAAGGACAAAACTAAGGAGAGGAAGACGGAGAGAGAGAGTCCGTAATTTTTTTTTTTTTTTACGTTTTGATACTATAAAACCAGTCGCCAATGTCACAACTGTTAGCTGTTGGGACTGCCTTCGGTCCCATTGGTAAGTAGTAGTTTACAAGTTTTCCTTGAAGCCACTGGTGATGTGCAAACTTTTAGGTGTTCCTCCAAATCAGTCTAACGCTTTTTTCACCTCTGCAAGTCTTTTCACCTTAAAATATATATACTAAAAACACTTTGGTTATTTGTCACTCTCTCTTCACACATTCACACTTTTGAGTGCGGCCCAGACGGCCAAGGTGTGGTGCTTGGGGGTTTCATACCTGCAGTACTGACTGTCAATTTGAAGTCAGTATTTGTGCATGGAGCCGCATCTCACTCAAACTGGGTGTGTCAACTAGCAAAGGCCAGCGGCAAATAATTAAAATTAATCAAAATATGTGATATTGAGATAAAGTAGCAGAGTAATTAGCATTAAGTGTTAGACAAACCAAATTAGTGCCTGTGTAGATCTGATAAGGACACTGAAAGAATATCACTCCCTGCCTTCACAAGTACATTTGAACAGTTTAGCTTTCACTACTTCACTTGATTATTTGCATTGTTATGCTACTTTGTACTGCCACTACATGTTTTTGAAAACTTATTCAATTAATACAAACCACAAATTAACTATGTGTTAAGCTACCCAGCAATATATGGAGTAATTAAAATGACCCTCACCTTTACCAACTGTACTATTGAAAGGCCATTCTGTATGAGTGCTTTTACTTTTGTTTGCCTGTTGAGACCAGCTGATCTGGCGAGCTTCACATGTGTTTCTCTCCTGCAAATCAGTCTGGCATTTCTCCAATCTCGGTGGCGAAGAGCTGGTCAAAAAATGACCGGGGCCAATCTGAGCCCATATTAAGACCCAACCTTTATCTCTCAATGGAGGTCAGCTTCTGGGGCCGGTTTCCCGATAACGTCCTCTCTTAGCGAGCTACGAAGACTCCTACGTTATGACTTACCAAAGTTGTTTACCTCTGTAGCCGTGGTTCCCGAACGGTCTCTTAGGAGAAACACTCCTTACGTCGTTCTCGATTGCTCAGAGTTCGATTTTCCATTTCCTGCTCATTTCATGCGCAGCTGCATGACAACACTAGGCTATATTATAAAACGTATTGCAGTCTTTGCAAATAAAAGATTGCTAGAAATCCTTCTAGGCCGAAACAGTTATTTAACAATAGAAGCGCCAGTGTTCTCTTTATATGCTGCATAATCAAATATACCCGTGCATTTCTGGTGTAATATAAAGTCATACATTAGTTTGTTTAATCATCATCGGTGTTTTGGACCTCTTGTTTTATAATCTAAGTATCTTTAAGAACACTAATCACGTTTCGTGGTGGGTCAGTAAGGAAACTGAAAGTAGGCTAGATATAATATAGCCTATCAATAAAAACAGACGGACAAAACAGTGTCCAAATGAGCTAAACTCCTACATACAATAAACATTAAGATGGCACACTTATTTTAAGGTAAGCTTTAATTGATTATTGATAAATGTTTTCACACGTTTACATGTTTTGAGGCGGAGGATCGGACGCACTCTGCCCGGCTGCTTTCAGCTGAGCCGGATGAGTCGTGTGGAACACAGTGCGGAGGTTCTAGTGTTAATCATGGTCGAACATACTAGCCTACAGGCCTACTGATTTAAAAAAAGATATAGAAAATATAGAAACAGCGGAGGAGATTAATATTAATATTGTTTCCAGCAATCATTTTCTTCATGAACGTGTGGCAGTTCCATGCGCAACAGGGATGTCACTCGTGTCCGTTTTACGCATGGTGCTTTAACGGAAGGGCATGTGGGGGTTTGTATCTCTGGCGATGCCACAGCGATAGCAGGGACTTTCACTTGTGTCATTAAACTTATAAATCTGACTGTATTTCATATCAAAGGGACACAGCGAAGACTGTATTAAATATCAAACTGATAAAAACGATCTGACTGCAGGCAATCACATAAAGTATTTTCATATTGACGTACATCGCATCCATTCAGTTAATGCAAGTCAGTTAGATGACTAAAAAGTACTTGTTCATATAGTTTGAACACTTTGTGAATCAGAGTGAATGGTATTCTGCTAAAATATCAAATAGCCTACTTTAAATACAAAAAATATACGTGATATGCACCATACAGTTGTATCGTTTTTAACAGTTTGTTATTAAATACAGTCATCGCTGTGTCCGTTTGATATGAAATACAGTCAGATGTATTAGTTAAATGACACAAGTGAGAGCTGAAACATCCCTACGGTAGAGCTAAGAAGGCTCTGCGGGCGCTCCAGACCAACCTTACCAACGTATGACGTACGAAAGAGATTCGTAGCAAAGAACGTTTCGGGAAACAGGCGAAATGTTAAGTAGGAACTCTTAAGTAGGGGTTACGAATGACGTAGCGTTAAGAAGGCTCTAAGAAGGCTTCGGGAAACCGGCCCCTGATCGTTTCAGCGGTACAGAAACAAATGTGAAGCTAGTCGGAACAGGCTGGTCTCGCCGGTCTATACTTTATTATTTAGATTATATATTTACTAAAGTGATATTTTGAAAACAGGAATTTTACTGGTACAATTCTATGTTTACTTTAGTAAAAGGCAAGTTCCGCATACTTAGTGCATACACAACACTGTTTTCTTTTTAGACCAACTTGCTGATCCCAACTAACTGAGCCCCGTGTGACTGGCCTGAAGTGGCTGGCACTGATTAACATTATACTATATGCATAGATTTTGACGTTAAGGTTAAGGCTTGCAAGTGGAAAAACTGGCAACAACTGTATAGAAAATTCGAGCGGCCTTCTTGGTGTCTTATTTCGCCTCGATCACTATTTTGCAGCATGTTGTGACCCAGGCCTGTCACTTCAATTCACCGGCAACGGGCTTAACTGTCTCAAACAATAAATAAACAAACACAGCCGTGCCAACGTTCCCATTCAACGCAGGGCTAAGGAGAAACGCTGAGCACACAGTCTGACCCTGGGTGACTCGTGTGGAATGCACTGCTGTTCCTGGGAATGCGGCCCGGCGCGTCAGCTCTGACGCTCTCACACGGTACATTTTAAGGGGTGCATGGCCAAACGACACAGGCAGGCATTGTTGGAGAACGGTCCTAAAGTGGAAGACTCACATGTAAATATGGCCCCGGGTATGTTTGAATCAAGCTAGTAAGAATACATTGAAAAATTTACCAATTGTAGAATAATTCTCAATAAACCTATTGAGCCTGACACCTTATCTACCCTCACTAGCCACTTAGCCAATTACATTACAAACTGTATTTTCAATGCATTTCATTCCTTATTGTGTATTCTTAAATGTATTGTTAATAATCAGTTTTCATACATGTTTTTTTAAGGAATCGCTTCTTGTAGGGAATAGGGATAGAGTTTGTGGGGAATAACAAGCATTTTGCCTCTTGGTCCCTCGCTGTTTTCCCCTTCAAATTTGTTGTCTCAAAAAGACATTGTAGCCCTGAGAGTTAAATATATACAATGTGTAACTCCTTGGCTTTGAAACACTGTTAGTGCTGCAGATGTAGATATGGTCTGCTCTGCTGATGTCCTTGTGTGAAGAGTGTTATGCGTATGAATGTGTGTTATATTTGGATGGCTCTTATCTGTTCCTTCTCTTAGTCCCATTGTATTTCTGCCGTGTTTAATCAACACTTGGCCCTGGTTGCCACTGGAGCAGTCACTGTAAAAACACTCTCTTACCATTCTCTCTCTCACTAATGCAGTTTTAAAGCCTGCACTTCCTCACCCCCTTTTACAGTAGATAAAAGCGCTTTCATCCCATCTGAGGTAGCTAGCTCTTTTAGTGCAGAATAATGTCTGAGCCCTTATGAATCAGAGCAGAGGGCCATAGGTCTCCCTGCAAATGCATAACAAAGCTCTGAAATAGCTGGGCTCATTGCCATTGCAGACAGGATAGGACTGGGCCTAGAGTAGTGTTGAGCAGGGTGAGACAGGAGCAGCATGGGGGGACGGAGCCAAGGTCGGCTCAGGATACACACACTCATAAAGAGGTTGATGATCCAGCCCAGGTGACCTCGCATTGACTCGAAGAGTTTTATAGCCAGGAGAGAGGGGGAAAATGCTGTGTATGTGTCTATTGCGGGGTATAAATTGATCTTGCTCGCTCTTGGAGTCTCAGAGTTTATGTAAGTCTGGGAGATATTTCTTCTGTGTTTACTTAGGGAGAATAAACTTGGCTTCAGACATAGTCGGATGTAAACTAATGTGCAACAGTGAGAGTGTAACATTGTGTAACTCATTTTGTAACAATACTAAATTAGACATGGAGACATGCTGAAAGGCAAATATGATTTTTAAAAAGCAAACAAAAAAAATACACTGCTCTTACACTTAAAACATCCTGCAGACCCAAGATGAGAATGATTGTAGGAGTTTCATATCTACCAGTTAAAACATGTGGTGGTATGAAAATAATCTTAATACTGTCCTAAAACACAAAACTCCACAGTAACCACAGAGTACATATTTGGTCAATAATGAGTTATAACCTAACACCAACCCTGCACTTTCTGGCATCAATCTTACCATATAAAAATATTATGCCATTGAAACACGTACTTTCTGTAAAAACACCTTTTTGAATTTGCAGTAACTACAACATTAAAACCAAGCCAGGGCTGTGTGTTTCCACATTCTGACTATGTATAAATGATCTTAGTGATTAATTAAAATTGTGTAGCTTCTTATTGAGTTTTAAAAATACTTTATTGTAAAATAATTAAGGATTAAAAAGGAACGTGACCAAAATGTAACTGAATTAATGATTAAAAGTCACAGTGAATTTTCCTTCTTGCCGCTGATTTTCTTGGTAATGTAATGGATTGTGTAGGGTATGCAAAACATAGCGTATGGGATTCAGCCGCTTCCTTTTTTGGTCAACATTTTTCCAGTAATAATAATATATGACCAAAAATCAACTATTAATTTATTCAAAATTATGTTTCAAGTGGCCAAGGGGCAGTCTATACGGATTACTTTTCAATGGAGGTTGTGTATTATTCTGCTATCTTGATATCAATGGGGGTGACCTGGCTCAAATGTGGAGAACCTGGGTTTTGTTGAGCAGTAGCTGGGCCCTCTTGCAATAAGGTAGTAGCAGAGTGTAGTGGACTGGCTTGAAGATGCTCTTGATGTAGGATTGGACCTTATCTATTTACAAGTCTGAGTGTCTTGAATTGGATATGACAGCCACAAGTAGCCATGAGAAGCAGTGTAGTGTGGGAAAAGACCAGCTGGGCTGCTTTATTCTGGATGAGCTGCAGAGGTCGAATGGCACATTGCAGGCTCCCCAGCCGGAAGCCAGTCGCAGGAGTCTAGGCACAAGATCACAAGAGCCTGGCCCAGAAGCCTGCACCGCCTCCCGGGTTGAGAACAGACGTATCCTCCTGATGCCGTTGAGCATTAATTAAGTTTTCAACGGTAATGGAGAGGTCACGGACGGGAGAAACCTTCCCTGGAGGACAGAGTGGTCCGTCTTATGGAGGTTGAGCTTCAGATGCTGTGCAGACATCTAACTGAGAGATGCCAGCCAGAAATGCAGAGATTTACTGTATGCTGCCAGCTGGGTTTCAGAACAGGGAATAGACAGAATTAATACGTATAATCTGCATCATGGTGGTAGGAAAAACCTTGTGAATTATTAACTCAACAAGTAACTGAGTGTTAGGAGAAACAAGGATGGGAATCAGGACAGTAAACCTAGTGTCCACACTATTTAGGCATCAGGATTCATGGATTCTCTCCATTTTACCCTGGAAATGCAGTCCTTGAGGTAGGATCTGATGGTCCACCGTGTGCAATGCTGAGCAAACTGCAGCAGGATAATGGATGGGAGAGTATACACATATCAGCTTAAGTAAAATCAGGTATATAGTCAAGCATAGAGATACTTGGCCTTGATGATGTTATCCCTTCATTATACGAAGACTGAGGTTAATGAGTCTTTGTATGGTGGCTCATACTGCTGCATTGTCAGCTGCTAATTACTTGGCTTAAAGATGGGAGGTGAATGCTTTGACTGTTTATCCGGGGATAGAATCATCTGGTCTTTTTGAAGAGACATTGAGATGATATTTAAAGGTCACTCATTTTAGGAAATGCAGTATCTCATGGTTTTTCAACATTATTACGGTCCGGGTACCCAGTGTGACTAAAGTCTCCCAAAGTATGAACCTCCAC
This sequence comes from Ammodytes marinus, assembly GCF_949987685.1. Taxonomy (NCBI): domain Eukaryota; kingdom Metazoa; phylum Chordata; class Actinopteri; order Uranoscopiformes; family Ammodytidae; genus Ammodytes; species Ammodytes marinus. The sequence goes on from NC_137221.1 coordinate 19,957,252, forward strand.
CGTTCTGAAAATCTGCGTTCAAAAACCCCAGTCGGAATAATCTATCCTCACGACACAGAAGCAGAGAAGCCACACCTCCTCAATACCAATATGTTGAGTAGATATATGCTTCCTTGAGCTTATGGTGTTTGTGGAGCCGGAGTACAAGCCATTGAAGCCACCATCACGGTGAACAACTGGAACAAGAGCGGTAAAGATAAAAAGGAAAGCGCAGCTAAATTGAGGGCTGATATGCAACATGTGTTAAGGTGGCTATTAGCCTACTACAGACTAGAACAAATTCCACCACAGAGGCTTATATTACTATCGCTTGTAATTTCATTGACACCTTTGTTTTGAAGAGGTCTGTCCTACAAGTTTTTTTGTTTGCCTGAGGTGGAAAGATTGCTATTTTAGCAATGTTTTACATATGTGATGGACACATACTTGGTGAATGAGTCATGACATACATGAAGTATGACAGAAACGCATCAGTATGCGGGGCGATGAGGACATTTTACCCTTCCTCATATCTATATAAAACAGACAGAAATGTCATGTTTCCACCGTAGTAGTAGGTTTGACTGACTCTTTCAATCATGTTATCTTGATGCACTACCTTCCTCAGTAATGGTTTAACTTCACCAGACTGGAGAATAAGCTGTTGATCCAACTCCTGATATTCACAGTAGTGGATGGAAAGGAACATTCATTCACATCTCTTATCCATGTTCCATAAATGTGTGCAACATTTGGATGGAAACCTGGCTTAATGACTCACACAGAGAGCATATCAGCCACATGAGAATAGAGAGTTGTATTCTGTTCTTGTAGTAACTCTTGGAATTAATGCTAATTAGCTCCAGCTGAGTCAATTTGGCGGTCACAGTTCATCTCACAGCTAAGACATTGTTAATAATGTGTGTTATAGCCTAATTATAATTCTGGTTCTGTACAATTTTTTTGAAATAGCACTGTTTGAAAACGTGATTTCCTTTGGAAACGGTTAATCACTCGGTTCTTAAAGAGCAAACAGGACTTTGAATCATCTGAACATAGCCTCTAGTAGGTAATGGACAGGTATTCCATATAACATTAATAATGTCTCTGTTCTATTTAAGTGATCTCGTAGGTCATCACTGTTTAAAAGTTAGTCAACATGGATAATACTAGGACCCTAAAACTGAGGAAGCTTATACGAATTCAGCCAGTCATTTTATTTTATATTCCTGTTATTTTTCTACTGTTTCATGTCAAAGCATCTCCTGCAAAAGTGGCCCATCCTCTTCACTTCAAAAAGTCTGAGATTAATGACAAAAGTGAAATGCCGGCAAATGCAGTAATTCTCATGCATTTACTGATCATATTTCAATTTCCTGTCTGAATATGTTTCATGCTTTCGTAGTTGTCAATTGCATTGTTTAAATCAAGTATATCCCATTTGTTTTATTGTTGTTCTACAATGATTTGCTAGTGCACTAACTTAGTTTTCACCTTTAGAAGTAAAAGTTATATTACTAATTCTGAAAATACAGTATTCCGACATATCACTTTTCACAATGTTTCAATGGTCCTTTGCATTTCTTGCTTCTGATCTGTATTTAATGAAGCTGGATGGTGACAGTATGCCTTGCAGTGAATCCTGTGAAAACTGTGACCGCCCTTAATTACACTGCGATGGCTCCTGAGTTGAACGTGTTAATTAATCACTTTAGAGCACAGTAAGTTGCATGCTGAAAAGAAAAAGCAAAGGCAACTAAACTAAACTGACTAAATAATGTGCCTGTATGTTTTGTGCTCAGCCCCGCTAAAGCTCCTTCAGCCTTGTGATATATTCACTATAATGTCAGTGCCACATCAGAATGCCAATTACAAACTTACACATGTCGACATCCAGCTGTATTTCCAGATAGGATATCCCCATGGTAATGTACCTGGCTGTATAACAAGCCGTGCTGTATATATTCAGAGTGATCCTTTGATTCAATTCGAAGCCAGATTGATTGAACATAGCCTCGGGTCTGCGCTTGGCCGCTGCATAAACAGATCCAATCTATGTTATGTTTAATTCAGAGTTCTTCCATCCACTGGAAAGGGAACCAAAGTGATCAGGACTTGTTTACACTCTCTGGCCCCATGCATGCAGCAAACCCTGGCCTACTTTTAAAAATCTCACCGCACTTTAAACGGAGTTAAGTGTAATGTTTGTGTGACTGACCGCGTGTGCTGTATGTGTGCACGCAACAAATTAGCTTTGCATGTTTAATGCAGCACTCCTCCGCTATAGATCCATGTAGCATCAGTGAGATATCTTTAGCTGCACCCTCAGGGAGACCTGCTTGTTTGCGAGTGTGTGTGTGTGTGTGTGTGTTTTGTGAAAGTAAAAGACTGGGTACATGTGATTGTCTATGTGGAAGATACATGGCGCTGGCTCTGTCTTCTTTTGGCTCCATCACTCGGAAAGACTTAGAACTTGGGGTAGATAAGAGTCAGCTATACGTGCACACGATGGCTTATGGAAAAAGAAGGACGATAACAAGACTGTACACATTCAAGACGTTAAGCTTTAATGCTTTAACAGAATGAGATGTTATCAGCCCTCTCCTTTAAGAAATTAGGGCAAATCTGGTCTATGTTAAAAGTACAATTATATAACTAAAGGGGCCATATAGGCTAAGTAAAATCAGACGCCCATCTGTGCCTTAGAACGTCTTCCTCTATCAGTCAAGCAGTGAGTTCGCACACACACACACACACACACACACACACACACACACACACACACACACACACACACACACACACACACACACACACAGCCATTTAGCCACATATTTAATGCGTAGACTTCTGGACAAAATCTTTGCGGAGGTGTGTGTGAGAGTGTGCCCCTGACAGCTCTCTGTACTAACAGCCCCTGTAGCAGAGTAGATACCAGCCAAAGATTAGGATGTAATTACACGCCACTTTCTGCTCCATCTCTCTGCCCAGGAGAAGTATAGAAAGAGATGGAGAGAGAGACACAGAGAAAGAGAGAGGGAGAGAGAGAGAGAGAGATGGAAGGGAGGTATAAGGCAGAGAGATAAGGCTGGGCCATGTGTATCAGACTGTGGTGTGTGAGTGTGCTGGGAGTATGTGTGTTTCTATTAGCACACCCCTCTCCGCCCCAATTTTTTAACACACACACCGCCAACGAAATTGCAACTTGCAATCCCCCGCCCAAAAAAACCCCTTTCACCCTCCCTACATTAACTCGCTCTCGGCACGAGTCAAATGTTTTGAGTCGAGATTTACCCCCACTGTGCTTTCATTGGCCGTCTGTCGCCATGGTTACTCAGTGAATGAATACCACTACCCCTGACCCACACATGCAGAGGGTGTGCGCGCCACACTTGTGCCCCGAGCGTCACAACATTAGGATAATCCCCCTCCCTCATTTAAATGTAAAGTCAGCAAAGCAAAAGTCGCTCTAGCAAAAGTGTAACACATATAGATATGTACAGCATGTATGAGTGTGTGCTGGTGAGGATGGAGGAGGGGTTTGGGGGTTGTAAGGAAATCTTGTTTTGCTCCCTGTCCCATGTGCACACACAAGGAAGATAATTTGCAAGAAAAAAAAAACTCCTAATGGCACGCCCCGTGTGTGTGTCAATATGTTTGCCTATGAGTACGACGATGGTGAATGAATCGGCATAGGCATCTGTGGAAGTGCAGCGCTGTCTGTTGTGGAGACAGAAGTTACGAGAGACGGAGAGCGAGAGAGAGAGAGAGAGAAAGAAACTGTAGCAGGCTATACAGCTGTTTATATACAGGTATAAAAGTATGCGATTAATTTAGATTAATGAATCACAGAGCCTGTAATTAATTAGATACATTTTTTTAATCGCTTGACAGCCCTAGTTTTTATAAATACCAACGTTTGCCACCGCACATTTTGCCGCACTTTTCTGCCCGTCTACGCAAGGTTTTTGTGCGCCGCAAGCTTTATAAATGAGGCCCCTGGTCGAAAATAGTAAAAATCGATATATGATATCAAAGTTGTGTGTCTTAATAAGCTTTAACAAAAATCTGATTGAATATAAATGTTCATCAATATCATACAGCTTTACAAATTGCTTCTTTAGCATCCTTTTTGACAGGACTGTGTGGGCGTGGTCGTATCAAACGTCTCCAGGGCAACAGTCATTGTTTTTATATAATGTTCGGGCAGAGATTGGTTCAAAATACTTACTGTGTAATAAGGACCAGAACATAGCACGCCTCATTTAAATCTCTATAACTTAAATATCTTTAATTGATAAATATGCGTTACTCTTTTCAGATGCTCATGGAACTAACTCGAAATAACATATATAAAGGAATTTTGTAGATTTGGGTTTACAGGGGTTTAGTATTCACCTCCTTCCTTTCTGTCTCACTCGCATTACAGTTCTTTTTAACCTCCCCACCCCCTTATCCTGCGGTGACATTTTTAGGTCACCCCTCACTCACTTTCGTCATCTTTACCCTGCGATGCTGTATGCACATCTGCGGTGCACGTATAGCTGTGTGCAGGGTGAAGCCAATGGGAGTGGGGATCCCTCTGTGGTACATCAGGGGAAACCATTGATCTTTATGGCATCCCGGTACACACTCCCTTTTGAAGACGCTGGTGCAGGTGTTAGACGAGACAGCTGTCAGGCACACACGGCCGCCTATAGCACAGTGCAGCACATATATATGAACATGCCCACCTTTCCACTTCCTGTGCTTTGATTCTGGATCTGCCAAAGTATTTTTTATTTTTTTTATATATAGGAAATACATAGCAAAGGGGCAGAGATTCCCAAATCAGGAGCAACGTGGATGTGAGCGAGTTTTAATCCCACTTGTGACAGAGAGAGAAAAGGGGGAGTCCCACATTTCTCCAGGATCAAAAGCTTTGAGGGGATTTTGGAGCGTGGAGCTGGTATTTGTTTGTTTGTTTGTGTGTGTGTGTGTGGGGGGGGGAGGGGGTGCTACTTACGAGAAAATGCATGTGCGTCTATCTGTCTATGATTATGTGTTGTGAATGTGTGGGGGGGGATGTGCTGTTTTTGTTTTTCTATATTCACATCTGTGTCAAAGCCCCCTGGACTTCCCCCCCTTCATACAAACAGACAGACACACACACACACACACACACACACACACACACACTGCATTTACACAATTACACAAGCATTATTAATTTTTATTACACTGCTTACTAAGAAGGAAGAAGTTAAAAAAGGAACCCCGGGTGCTATCCCCCAAATTAAAGAACCTTATAGCCTACCACAAACAGGTGAAATGTTAAGTTTGTACTGAAAATAGAACCCTTTATGCTTGTTGAATTGATAGACAACCACAGTTGGTAGTTTCCCTTTTCATCTAGAGATTTCAAGCATGAATGCAATTTTGCTCGTCACTTAGATGCCATCTTACTGTCGGGTCAGGGATACATGTTAGCTAGGATAGTAGTAACAATTTGCTAGCCATATCCGCAAACTTACACTTTCTGGCTGCTTCCATTTCAAGAATGAGGAGGGTCAAAAAGCATGATCAAGTGTGAAAATGTAGGGGCCTTGCCTCAGTTCAGTAAAAAAACAGACAAAACAAAACAGAGCTTGGCTAGCAAAGACGCAAAAACATACTTTTATAAGTGCAAAGCGTTACTGTTTTTTTTTTACTTTAGGATGTCTTGGCTAACATTTATGATATCTAACATTAGCTATAGGAATCATTTTACAATTTAAAATTTTTACTCATGTTATATTTATATGACTAAAAAATAAGATGCACGCTCCCTACACATATAATTTATAAACGTATACATAGCATACACTACATTACTAATAACCTAACTTGTATTGGTTTAATGCAGTCATCAAATAATTTGTGAGAAAGGCAAAAAGGAAAATACTTACATTGATTGACTGTTTATTTGTATTCTATTAAGTTAGCTTCTAGTGCTGTTGTTTTTATAACCTTCATAGTACCTAAAAAGGTTCTAGGCCTAGAACCACTTGTTTTGAGACAGATATGCATACACACATGTTCAGACATCAGTCACTTACACAAACACACAGCCCTCCCTAGCCCCTTCCAGTTTGACAGCATGTTAAAATCATGAGTGGATTACCAAAGAGTTTCTAAATTGTACCAAATCATGGCTGGATTAATTCCATGTGACATCGGCTCGTCTGCAACTCCTAAGCCATATTTAGTTGACGATCAAATAGCTTAACCTGGCCAGTAAATCCCATCCTAATATTCTACTAATCTGCCCCCAATCCAAACTATGAAAGAATCAGCATCGGCCGTTTGTTGTTTGTGTCTGAGTTGTGTTTTGAATTGTTTCCCTCTTTCCTGCTTATTTTTTTTTAATCTGCTTTTCTTTTGCTAGGAAAGTAAGTTTTAGGCAGGACACCTGTTTGTATTTTTGAATATGAGTGTGTGAATGTTTTCCTGTAAATATTCCACATGGCTCAGGCATCATGAGTCAAATTCTGCCAGATGCAGCTGTACGTCACACAAACACACACACACACACACACACACACACACACGTATACTCTCTCTCTCTTTCTCTCTTACCACAGCGACCTGATTGAAGCCACATACCTAAACAGAGGATTAGTGACTTTTCATCAAGTCCCCGCAGTTTTGATGTTAGCGAGTTCATGTTTCCTGCTAAGGTTCTTATACTTTACAATAGGCAGTCGATGCCCAAATGTTATTCATTCTGCTGAGAAAAAAAAACTGAAAAGGGTGCTGTACTTGTTTGTTTAGAGCAGACCTAATGCCATAATCAGATCAACATTTTCCACTAAGGATAAAAAGGGGAGTGATTGTTTGTGTGTGTGTGTGTGTGTGTGTGTGTGTATCTGTGTGTTTGTGCGCACAGGGGGGTGGGAGGACTTGATGTGGATGATGATCTTGATGATGATCATAAGGGTTAAGCCTTGGAGGACACCAGTGAAGACGGAGGAAATTATTTTAATGGTAGAGTGATGGAGTGGTGGGTGGCGGCTAGGGAAGGGGGCAGCAGAGCCTTAGAATTGGGGGTGGGCAGGAGGGAATGGTAGCTATTCTCAGACCAATGTATCAGTCTGCTGTTGTTGCTCTTTTATTAAAAATCATTTATCAGCATGTCAGTGCCTCTGGTGTGATAGATCTATAATGATGCATCTTGATTGATCTCCCATTTATTGGAAAATTGATAAGTGCCACAGTCTGTTTTTTTTTCGTCTGAAGGAAGCACTTGGACAGAATTTAAATTACACAGTGAGCAGATTTCCACACAGGTGTGGGTGAATAATATATTTTATTTGTTTTACATTCATGCCAGGAAAATCGCTGAATCTGCTCTTACAGTTCATACAGAAAAAATGTAGGTGCACGAAATAGGCCAGCAGTCATACAAAGAAAGAAAGGTGACAAAGGCAACATCAGGGAATTCATGCTGATGCAGGTCTAGAAATAAAGAAAAAGTAGAAAGTGACTTAAACAATTTTGCTATAATCAATCAGCCATACATTATAAACACTGTTTGGTTGCATACACTATTGGCACACATGTATAACCATCCGTAAGTAGCTCTACAAATAAATAAATTGTTACATATTATGAGCCAGCCAAGGACACCCACATGCCATATTTAAATGCAACAAGTTATTGATTGCTGTAATAATTCATCCCTATCAGAGATTATACCTTTATTGCAAAACTAAATCATAGAAAACACATGTTGGGTACATATAGCCTAATACAGCCGGTAGCATTATCCTATAGCAATACAAAATGTTTTATTGCGGGTGATTTGTCCTGTGAACTATTCAGATGAATTCCTCCTTAGCATCTTAGCAAGGACACACGATCCAGCCTAAGGGCAGATCTATGCTTGACTCAAGGAGACAACAGGAGTTCTGCCATAGAAACCTGCCTCATTCTTTATTGAACCAATGATGAGAAAATATGCACAGTTTAAATATATACTTGGCCTTAAGTCATGAGGAATGATCAAATAGGGATTATGATTTAGATTTAGAGATGCTGTACTGCCAAGTTCGAAAGCTTTTACAACCTGAGAAGCAGCCAGTCCACTCCTTTCTGTGTTATTTCTAACTTTTGGCGCAGCAAATTGATAACTTCACTTTCCTGCATTGAACAGCTCACCTATTTTATCATTTAGACTCTGACACAATCCAATCTACAATGAATATGTGGACATTCTATTTGTTGGGGGGTGTTTACAGACAGAGGTCAAATTAAAGGCTGAGGGTTATCGGATCAGAGGTTTAGGCATCGAGAGCTTCAGTGAGGGTATCAGTCTCCAAAAAACCCATTCTGGTGGAACCCTGGCAGATGGTACCATCGTGGGGGGAAGGGTAGTTGAGTGGAAAATGACCAAGGGCAAAAGAAGGGGTGATGGGGTGTGACCAATGGGGCTGTTACTAGTTTAAACGAGGTGAGGAACTCGGGAGACCATCCCTCCCGAAAATCTGCTTGCAGGCCCAGATGCAGTCTTCAGCATGATTAACAACCTGCCAGCTCTGTCCTGTAGAACTCACACAAGTGAAAAGTTCTTCACTACAGAGCATTGCCAAAAACTTTTGGACTTGTTACTCTTTTCAAACAATGCATTACTGGAGGGGGGTCACAGCAGGATTTTTCAGCAGCCAGGAGATGATTTATTGAATGTGGAAAAAATATATTCCCAATGTGCATAACGGCTCGGTTTTTAATCACGGTAATAACAGAGTTTTAGCTGTCACATAATGAGTATTTGCTGCCTCTGGGCTCACTCCTATAATTAAAAAAAAAAGTATAATTGCCTGTCAAAGGAATATTAAACTTGATATTTGGCATTGAAGTTTAACGTTTGTATCTAAACACCTGCAACAGTACACATTAGGACTATATGTAGGTGTTGATTTATTTTGGTGATTGCAGTGAGGTCTAGTGTCATGCTTCTGGAGAGTGCCACCTGCTATGCTTCTTCCAACACAAACACATCTCGAAAAGTCGGACAACATTAACATTTCTAATCTATTCTTCCAAGGTAAATGATGAAATGAACCTTCCTTCCTGTGACATGTTGCTGTCTCAGAAAAAAACAATCCAATGTTTTTAAATAAAACCAAGTATTGAACACTACCTTGACATTTTTTCTTCCGTCAGTTTCCTGTGGCAAACCTCTCGATCGATTGTCCCGTGATGCCTCCCCTTAAGGTTTTATATAAGGGCACATTGTGAGTGCGGCTTCGGGGGGCCAAGAGCTATGACAGAACGGTCACGGGGGGGTTCGAGGTTTGGACGAAGGAGGGGGGTCGAGGTACCCCATGTGCACCATCTGCGACCGATCTCATGACCCCATTCAGCATCCACCGTCCAATAAGAAAGCACCCCCCTGATCCTGAGTCAGTGGGCTGTGTCCACCCCCCTTTCATAACATGTCATAATGATAAGTCACCAGGAAATGATCTGGATGCTCATTTTGAGTTAATGAAATGGCGTAATTCTGTTGACTCTCGGGAGGATTGCTTCACAAAAAGCATCTTAATCAAAGTGAAATTCTAGTAATTAAAGTTTAACTGTCCTAAGACCACGCCATAACATTTACGGACCCTTTCTGATTAGATCAGCTTTCCTTTACTCCCCTTTCTAGCTTCCCTCAATGACACAATCTTTCAAATCCCTTGCATTTCCCAAATCCCTGCTCCTCCTATGCACTCATGCTATTACAAATTGCAGGCACATCCAAACACAGCATGTTTCGGACTGAGATGTATAGGATTGAGTCATATTACAGTAGACTAGGGATTTTCTCAATCCCTGTTTTTCTTATTTATTTTTATTTTTAGACCCGTTAATAGCTGTAAAGTAGGCTAACACTTACGGCACATGGTGGATAATTCTGCCATTCGTAGAGATATAGATTGAGCCGAATCCCTGGGGTTAGAGGATGTACTGCAACAACAAGGTTCTCATCAGTGGTAATGTGATGACCTGGCCAGGATTAGAATTGAATGCTTGATTGCATCATACGGTTAAAACCTATCGACTCTAAATCCTCTTGTGCCTATATTTTGTGAGTGTATCTGCATACACTGTGTTCACTTATTGATTCAGGAGCACATGTTAAAGAGATCAGTCAATGACATTTTTTATTGACCCCTCCCTATTTTCCCATGCAAGGGCACTCTCAGTCGATATCACTCTGTATATATGACTCAGGGAAAATTGTGTGGGAGTGATTTATTAAGGTGTGACAAATGTGTCTACCACATACAGATCTGTCCTGCATGATAAGATTAGACACATTGGACACCTCTCTTAATTCTGCGTGTGTGCGCGATGTGATCGGAGGGGGCAGCATGTGACGGTCAACCGGGTGTGTTTATGTGTTTGTGAGATAATCCCGGCGAGCAGCTGTGTGTCAGCCTATAGAGCATCTGCTCAGGTTGGCTCAATGTGCTTATATAACATGCTGTTGACCTCAAATCACTGACAGTCAATAATGATGATTAGGTCTGATATAATAACGATTATTGGATGGATGAGAGGGCTTTCTCTCCTATTGTATCATTTACAATTCCAAGGCCTCATTATTGCTACAATGACCCCATTTAAAATGTCCAGTCACGGCAGCCTCCAGGTGCTCATTGTCCTCTTTCATACATATCAATTCTCTTGCCAGGTGTCTCGTTTTTTTTTTTTTTTTTTTTTAGCTGTAGACGATTTACGTAACTTCTTTGAATTACCAAACCATTCTGAATTAAGGCTTTCTTTGTGAAGAGTTTTTTTTTGTTGAGGAAAGAAGCACCAAACTGCTGGCTATCCGTTTTGATATCTGGAAAGACAGCAAATTAGTTTTTGGACGTTCAAGAAGGACAACGTGATGTGTCTCTAGGCAACAAATCCAGCTTAACGTACCACACATGCCATTTTCCCTGTATGTTTACATGATCCATTCTCCCTTCTCCGAAAGAGTAAGCACCTTGCTAAGTAGCTCACCAACAGCTAATTCTGGCAGATAATGAACGGTAGTCTTCTGCAATCTTCCTGGAAAACGTAAGCACAATACATATTTTAAGCTTATTGGTGGTCTGAGTCAGACCCTCAGGAGAGGTTGGGGCAAACACTTGTCCTGTAAGTCTGTTAAACTATAAACATAGCTAACGTTAGCTTAATGTTAAGGCTTAAAGTTATCAATGGTGGTATGATAATATCATTAAGGGGTTGGTTGATATCTGTGACTTCAGCCGTAACTTTAATATTTTTTGAAGATTCAAGCCATTAAATGTTAGCTTATCAATGAGATAATTGTAGGTTACATGCAGACTTGCAAGCAATTTCACATTGTTTCAATAACAACGCAAATATACGTATAGCTGTCTACAATCAACACAACTACCACATTTAGTTTTGTATTTAGGGGATTTAGTAAATTGTAGGTATCGTTATGTAGCTCATAATCAAGGGTGGGAAAAATTATCGATTCTCCGATGCATCGTGATTCTCTCTTGAACGATTCCAAATCGATTAAGAAAATTATTATTATTATTATTATTTATTTTTTACTAGTATTCAATACTAAAAATAACGACTTTTACTTACTGTACTCTTCACTCAGATGATATGTTGTTCATGAATTGAAGTGACATAGTTTCTACAGTATGTGCAATTTTTCTAAGAATCTATTATCATACCAATTTAACATCCCTTTGTAGTACTTTGGTGGGTGAACTGTTTTCACATTGTTTTTTTTTTGTTTTTGACCGCCTATAAAAAGTACTAATGGGCTAATATGACCGCATCCAAGACAATCTTTGATCACACAAGGAATTTGTAATGTCGTTGTATGTGCATGTGTTTAAACGTATTAATGTATGCATTTAAATCAGCAAAGGGAGCATGTGCACCATTATCTCTTGTTGGGAACCTACAGTAGTGTCTTTGAAGTATTGTGGTGTGTGTGTGTGTGTCTGTGATAGTGTGTGTGCGCCCAAACATCTGTGCTGGCTGTACCCTAAAGTAGTATATGTTCTCTACTGGGTAATTGGATTACTGAATTCCTCAAACGCCTTGGCAGCGTGTGTGCCCCCCCTCGAGTACTGTTTTATGCCTCCTCAGCAACCTTGCTGCTCCCCGCTTCATCCCTCGCTCTCATTTCAACTTTCCCCAAGACATTCACAATGGAGACCCTGTCGATTTGCAAGAAACATCCAGAAGCGCTGACAAGAATGTAGCTGTGGCAGCGCTCAGGAGCCTATTCTAATTCTCTGACCCACTTCTTTTTGAGAAAAAAAAAGCAGAGCATCTCCTCCCATCGTCTCCTAACCTCCCCCCCTATACTAACTTTATTCTCAGTCTGATTGCATCAGCGCGGACCAACTTACCAACCCACTTACTGTATGTATGCGGGGAGCATGGAAATGTGTGCGTTTCTTTTGACCGTGTCTTGTCGCGTGTGTGTGTGTGTGCCAAGCCAAAGTCGGCCCTTGTTTCATTCAACCACTTCACATTCCTACTTCCATTTAATTGATCTTGAAGGAAAAAGAAGGGGGAATGTGCTACATGGGAAAAGCATTTGGCCAAAATTGAGATTTGTGTGCGTTGAGTTTGTGGGTGCTACACACTCTGAGACCGGGGGCAAGGTAATACCCGTGGCTAAAGCCAGCTGAAATAGGATGGGGAATGATTTAATAAGGAGAGTGTAATAGAGAGAGAGAGGGAGGATAGGATGGATGAATGTTTTGATCAGAGCAATAAAGGGAGACCCCTCGCTCTGCCCATTCTCTCTGCCCTAGGCTCTATCTATATATCTGTGTGTGTGTGTGTGTGTGTGTGTGTGTGTGTGTGTGTGTGGCACCTCCGCTCTAACAATGCACTGGGATGAGAATGAAGGGAGACAGCCAGGGGAATAGTGTAGTAAACAGAGAGACGGCTTTCGGTGGACTTCCATTCAATCAGCACAGCTTCGGAACCCAGCTCATCTGCTCCCCTAACAATAGAGAGGTCACTATGAATTAGAGGCGCAGAGAGATTTGGGATATGAAAGTAGGCGAGACACACTCTATTACACACACACAAACACACACACACACTCACACACACGAGTGGACAATACGTCCACGCACATATATCTCTCTACACATAGTCTCTCTATCGGCCTGTCTGGGCTCTAAACAGGTCCAACCAACAGGCCGGGGCATTGTGCAACCGCCCCAGAGACCGAGCGTGACATTTAGTGCGCTTGGTTCCATTTCCTCCTGTCATTATCGGCTGTCTATTCTACTGTGGGTCCACGACAATAGCCGCTGTCTCACTCCAAACAGGCCCCACTGCTGTTGATGCCTATTGAGAATAAGCCGGGGCTTTTTGTATGGGACACAAATGGCCCCCAGGTTTCCCGGTGAGATGTATCCGATTGCCATGCCATTCTAGGCAGAGCGCCAGTGATTGCGGGATGTTGAGAAGTTTCCAAGAAAAAGTACAGTGTAAAAATTGTAAAGTCTTGATTAGACTTGACTAACGGGCTATACACAATGGTGTCAAAACACACGTTACTGCATCCATATACACCACTTATCTACTCCCCAGTTTCCGAAAAGCTGTGTGTGTGTGTGTGTGTGTACATATTTATGCGTACATATCAGTACAAGTGCTAAGTTTAATTGTCAATGATTAAAAATGTCATAATATCATCAGTTTACGATATGTATTGTATATGTTATCTTTTTTTTCAGAAGCTATCTTTTCTAACATTTTAGATCACCCCATTGTGTTGATTACCCCATTGTGTTTGGTCCTTGTTTTTCCCTCCCACACACAAGCTCTCTTTGACATTAAAGTGATAACGAGGAAGCACAATGGACACAGCACTGAGGCATAGCACAGTCCACTAACACGATAGATTCAGACCGTTTTCATCTAATGCTTGCTTGATTGTACTTACCAAACCAATTCCTTCTAACCCTCAGTTTATGCATATGAGCGTCTCTTGCTTCAGCCTTAGCACTAATACAAGGTTATGGTCGAAAATATATACGATCCAACCATGGGCTTCCTTAGTGCTCCACAATTTATGTTATCTGTCAAATGCTGATACAGCCATACAAGCTTAAACATATGCCCTCAGAGCATGAATGAACACAAAGCTTTTTCAGTACCATGCGTGCCACTTTGGTTTTTACCTGATTCATAGGCTTTTATTATTACTAATTGGGGTCAGGGCACGAGCAGTAAAAGAGGACGGCATAAAAGAGAGAGAATACGGATACGGTCAGTATGTTCCCTGCCTTGTTTACCATCTCTCACTGTCTCCAGCCAGCACTGCTAAGTGTACACACAGACAGCCGCGAGTGTGTGTTTATGCGTGCATTTGTGTGTGTGTGCGCAGGCCCCTTAAGCCGTTAAACACATTGTATGTATTTATCCTAGGGGATGAATCCGGGGCATCCAACTGATGAGTCTTGGATTTAGCCTGATCAGTCTGGCTTTGGGGGGGTGAGATGGGGAGCGATGGAGTGAGGGAGGGAGGAAGGGGATGAGTCACTGTTATTCAGCCCGTTGGCGAGTAGTTAAATGGATATATAAGCATTCTGCCTAACCCTGTTGACACGATGTGGGTTTTAATCTGCACAAGTGAACCGGAGCATGCGTGAGAACCGGCGAGGGAGAGTTAATCAAGTAAAATGCAACCTCATCGGGTCGAGATGATGAAAACAAGCTTTTCACCAACAAATAAACCTTGCCCACCGGTACAGCTGTGGTTAAAAGTACAGAAGGTAAACATTTAGCTTTGCGTGCGCTCTGAAGGGCTCATTTACAAAGAAGAAAGGTTACTTGTTAGTTTTAATGTGCTGAGGGAAGTCGGCTAACTTGATTCCGCCTGATTCAATGTGCCTTACTTTTAACATAAAAGGGTCCAGTGTGTTATGACATTACCCTGGCCTTGTACGAACTCCCTGCCCGCCACCACAACCCCCTGTGTCTCTGTCATCCCTCATCTTTATGTTAGTCTCTCCTCTTTTCTTTTTAACTACGTTAAAGTGTTCTGTTTATAGAATGATAGGATTACAGGAAAAATCAGTCAGTTTATTGATTTTCTCAGTTTTATGTCATTCTCATCTTTGGGTATAGGCAAAAAATTATTAAAAAAATATCATGTATGTTCAACATACTGGATTCAGATTTGTTTAGAATAACGTTGAAATGTTTAGGATCATGTTAATCCATTTAAAGTTTGGTCAACCTTTTGGTAGAGGCCTGTATTACGATATCTAGAGGGTCTATTAAATAAAAAAAGTCCATTAATGAGTGATAGTTGTCATTATTGCCCCACCGAGTAGAGCGGATCGGAGCGGTTCGGTCTGGGTAGTTTGGCTTTTCATTTGCCAAAAGTTGGGTAGGGTACGGTTCACCTCCCGTTCGATTCAGATGACACATAACATCCTAAAATACTCATTCCACCTGTTTGAACTGTTGCCCTCCAGAAAACACCACAGCTCCATCAAAACACACACCACAAGATTTATGAACTGTTTCTACCCCAAAGCTATTAACTCTAAACTATTTGGGGCGACTGTGGCTCAGTTGGTAGAGCGGATCGGCCGATGATCAAAGGGTTGGAGGTTCGATCCCCGCCCTGCCACCTGTCATAGTTGTTGTGTCCTTGGGCAAGACACTTTACCCACCTTGCCTCGTGTGAGTGTCGATAGTTAGCCTGCTATCGGTGTATGAATGTGTGTGTGAATGGTAACGTGGGAAAGGAAAACAGGTCTCCCTTGCAAAAGAGTCTTCGGTCTCAATGGGATTTACCTGTATAAATAAAGGTTAAGATAAGCAAACCCTCTAAATACATTACAGCTTTAATGTGCAATACTGTATCATTATGTGCAGTAGTATCAATAGGCACTTTTAAGCCTATTTTAACTGCATACATTGGGAAAGAAGTGTATGAGTAGGATACAAATGGTGGTACATACATACCGTGCCGAACTGAACTCTGCTGACATGAGGCATAATGGTGTGTAGAATCTGAGTATGACTGAATGGAATGGAAGCATATTTTTCCTTTATCTATTTTTATTTGAGCCTTGGCCTTGAGTGCACCTGAATATCGTTGAATGTTTTCATAGAATGACGATAAAGAATCTCCTCAAATTTGATCTTATCGTACATCCATATATACATATACATATATGTTATATACATGGCTTTATGTTGTCTTTTCTGTTCTTTTCAGCCTCCACTGCATCCTGGCCTATGTTTTGTCTCTCCTCTCGCTTCTCTCCCTTTCTCCCCCATTGAGCTGTCCGATGCTGTTTGTTTGTGTTTGCCTCTCCAGGAAGTGCGAACAGAATGCTGGCATGCCTCTCTTTCCTCCACCCCACCTCCCCCACCTCCACCTCGCTCGTCCCAGCTGTTTCCTCTATCCTCTCTCTCTCTGCACTCAGCAGGACACACACACACACACACACACACACACACACCACCAACATCCATCAGTCCTAATCCCTAACCTGCGTTCCTCAGCAGGGGACGGGGTCGGGACGAGGCCGGTACGGGGCACCAACAAACTCTCCACCCTGCCACAACATCCATCCTCACAATGCCCCCATTTCCCTCCCAGCACGCTCTCCTCCGCGCTCCCTCCCCACCCTGGCAACTTGGTGCTGGTCCACCGCTGCTTTCTCATTGGTCAGCAGCTGCTGCACCAGAGAGGGATCGTAAGAATGGGGGGGGGGGCGGCAACAACAACAACAGTCATTTCACAAACAGTTTGGAGTTTAACTACCAACCCAGCATCACCCAGTAAAGCCATTCTTAAAGCAACTATGTTTGCCCTTTTTGAAGTTTATGGGACCAGCTGTTAAGTGCATGCAAAAACAGTGTGCATCTGTCTCTGTGCGTGTATGCCTGAATGAGTGTGTGTGCCACCAACCTCAGAGACAGGAAACCTAAACCCTTCCCACTTGGTACTTTGTCACAGCAGAGTCAGACAGAACAAGGCCAGACTTGCTTTGAGTGTGTGTACTTGTACAACTATTGTTGTGAGAACCCAGTTGAGTTTTAGACCTCAAGAGTGATGACATTTTCGCAGGTTTTCACTTTGGGTAAGTGAAAATTTAAAAGGTTCAGGTATGAATTAGGATTAGGTGAGGGTAAATGTGAGGGTTAGGCAATTTGTTGTGATTGTAAGAGTTAGGATTCGGGGCTAGGGAATGCAGCATGTCAAGTATAGCCCTACAATTGTGTGTGTGTGTTTGTGTGAGTGTGTGTATGTGGAAAAAGTGAGAAATAGCCAATTGTGTTCATTAACGCACATTGGTAGGGCTTTACAGAACCTCTGGGTTGTTGACAAAGTGTTCGCCTCGGATACAACTACAGTCTTCTCGCTGTTCCTTCACATGATGATATGATACATGGTCATACCAATAAATAAACATCATTAGGAGACTTTGCAGGACAGGTAACATGAGGCCAGAGAAAGCCCTGCTGACTGCACATAATGGGGAAACAAGAGGCCGGCATTAATGTATTCAAGGGAAGTAATTATGTAAACACAGCTATTGCATGGACATGAGCAGAGGGGATTAACAGGGACCATAGGCCTGCCTGAGGATGATTCACACTGCAGGGAGCAGCAGACCGCTCTGTCTGCTTGGCTACCTTAAGTAACCCGGTGGGAACAGAAACATACCAAACTCAACCACACACAACACATGCATTCACTGAGTACACAAACGCTTGCAGGAATGTCCATGAACACACACAGAATAATGACTACAGTACATAAACACAAGAGGACATTGTACTCTAAACTGACAGCACTACTGACATACACTTTGTGACAAACACATTCAAAAACAAAGCAGGTGCATCCAAGGACAAACCAGGTGTAATGTAGGTAAACTAAAATGGGATTAACAAACGGGGATTCTGCATTCTTGTCTTACCATCTTGTAGAGAGGCCTTTCGTCAAACTGAGTTTTTCAAATCTTTAATATTTTTTGCTCCATAGCAGCATGTAAAGCAGTGAGATTTGATGAAAAGGCTATGCTCTCTGACAATCTAATCAGCAATGAAGATGTTTTTTTGTGGAAATTCTAGTGAAGTCACCAATATCCAAAGCACTGAACGGTGTTGGCACAAGCGTATCAACACAGTAATATTGTGTACACATGACTGCATGTTACTGCTCAGTTGGTAGCCAAGCAGTTATGAAGCGATGAGGCGGCTAATGTAAACCTGAATTCAGTGCTCAAGTATGCTAGTAGTTCACACTAGTGATCCGTGTTGTTGTGCTTAGGGACAAGTTTATATCCATCCTACCACCTTTATTAAGTAAGTATCCAACTCTACTGCATCTCTTTGGAGCATTGCTAAGCTAAGCTAGCAGTCACCACCATTGGTTTCAGTTGCAGGTTGGTTAGAAAGAGGCTGTGGGTGTAAATAACAATGTATACAATTATGAACCATACAGGGAAGTATTAGCTACATATCTTCAGCTCCCATACGCTTTATAGTTAGTTTCAACTCCTGGTTGAGTTGTCAGGTCCACAACTTTTTTTGGTTTAGGTCACGCTCACTGTCCTCATGTCATCAATTGCACCTGATCTCAGTTAAAGAAAAAGCTAAAAAAAACATAATAGAGCAATTTATCATTGACCCCCACGGTAAATAGGCCGTTGTCACAGCATTATCAAACCTGTTTAAGGCCTGGTACAAAAAACATTCTAGTCTGTATGTTTAGGTCATATCTCCATGAAAACACTTGTGATTTTTTTTGTACCAGTGTTGTGCCTACAGCAGTGCTAAAAAGTACAATAGAAACCTATGAGGAAAATGAGGCCTAGTTCCCCTTTTCAAAGCCTGATAAGGAACCCTTGAGGCCTACATGGGTAAAATGAAGCCTGGATTTGAGTTTTCTGGAGGCAAAACCCCCAGAACAAGGGGTCATAAAACGAAGGGACCCAGCCCTAGTTTCATCACACCTGATAAGGTTTTGTAACCCCATTGGCTGAGATCTTCCAGTCAACCATGTGACCATGCTATGATAAAACCAGCAAGCACCCCAAAATCACCGCCTTTTAGCAGTGGAGCCATCCACAAAGCGGGTGTTTGCAAACTTTAAACTGAGCTCACAGACTGCTTGCCTGCAGTCTTTACCTTCCCGGATCCGAAGGAAGTTTCACCCAGGAAACTTCATCCTACCGCGGCTGCTGAAACTCAGCCGTGCCTTCCTCCCTACCAGCCGGAGAAGAAGCCCAGCGTCACTGAACGCAACAGACAGTAAACTGCCTCGCCGCCTCCGCAAAAGACGCACGCCACTACCGGAGCAAGCCAGCTGACCGCAACGGGCCCCGTCTTTCCCCCAAGAAGCAAGATCGCTCCTCCACCGGCATAACAAGCAGGACCCTCCTCTAAACCTGCCGTGTGGACCACAGGATCCTAAACCCCGTGTGAAGGCCTTCAGATACCAGCATTAGTGTGATATTAATGCACAGTAATCCTGAAAACATTTAATTATTTTGAGAAATTTATTTTATTTTATTTTTCCAAATTAAATAGTTTTGATTTTTGGAGTTATGCAATAGAGTTGATTTGAAATAGAATAATTATATTCATTCCAAATTCAGTTTTTCCATTTTTCTGGATTTATTGAATTGAATTAATTTGAAAAAAAATAATATTTTTATGTTTTTTTCCAAAGTTAATTTTTTTTTTAATTTTTCAGATCTATTAAGGTAAATTGATTTGAACCAGTGTATATTTATTTTTGTCCAAATTTAATTTTTGTTCTCCAATAGATAACATTTAATTAATTGGGGAAAATAATTCTTTAAATATTTTTCCAAATTTAATTCAATTTGAATTTTTCTGCCAAGCATATATACAGTTGTAGTTTGAGAATTGCCTCAGTGGATGCTAGTAGCTAGCAGGGATTATTTGAGATTGATTGAACTGAGACTGCTTTCAAAACACAGAACTACTCACCAAGTATACTTCACTATCCACCCTGACAAGGATTAGCTGTATGTATAAAGGAGTAGTTGGACATTCGAGCTTGTAAGCCGCACGGTTAAAGCCTGCGCAATTTAGTCAGTGTTTTAACGGATGCGCCACTATCAGTGGTAAGAGCTAAACGCTATTCTCGCAAGGTGAAGCTAGTCACCTGTCGAATGCCTGTTGAGTACATCTGAGCTTGTAAGTCGCATGGGAAAGCCTGCGCTATATAGTCAGTGTTTTAACAGATTCGCCACTTATTAAGTAGCAAGAGCTAAGTGCTATATCACATGGTGAACCGGTCACCTGTGAATCCGGTTTGTTTATTGAACTGCTGCATCACCACGGTGATAAGGACCACGGTCACATTACAGGTTGAATTCTCACCTGCTCTTCCTTTCAATTTGACAGATTGCATCATGTTAAGTGATAAGTCACTAGGGGCTGCTCTGCTAGGCCAGCAAAATGAGTAGCCATAACCTATGTGAGCTTGGAGTGGAAGCTCCCATTGAGTCAGTCGACACAGCCCGTCAGGGGGTGGTCGCTGGTCTCATCCCCCTCTATTCTGAGGGATTTTGCCACCTAAATAGCTATGACGCTAGTACTTGTGAGGAGAAACTAGAAGAGCTAGTGGCCAATGTTAACCAGCCGTCTAGGCAGAGACCAAGCTCTGCCTGGGATGTGCTTGGTTGAATTCTTCTCCTCCACCAGCAGCTAACTAACATTATTCAGGCTGTGCAGCAAAGCAGTGCCAGTCTGTAAACAGAAGCCCTGGTCTTACCGGAGCTCTCCCATGCACATGAAGAACATGCCCAACTTCAGGTTTAACCAGTCACAGACATACTTGCTGTAAGTTCACACCGCCTCCTCTCACGCACCAGATCCTCCCCCGAGCACTCTCACCCCCCTGTCTGAAGAGAGCTCAGCTGATCTGGTCGAGATTGAGCAGCTGGGTTGTGAACTCAGAACCTCTTATCTTATAACTGATCCTTTCCCAGGCACTCTTAACAGAACCCCGCTTGGAGAGAGCTCAGCTGATCTGTTTGAGATTGAAGATCTGTCTTTTTAGCTCAATGCCTCTAAGCTTGAAGAGTGCACCCTTCCGAGCAAGCAAGTCATTCCTGCTTATTCTTGTGACCAAACCTTGGGCAGTGCACCCTTTTCTAGCTGCCTGGACTCTGCTTTTCCTTTTGACGTGTCAACTTCCACACCCCTTCAGGGGGTGGACACTTCCGAGCCCCAAGTGGCTCAAATGGCTTGAAGGCCACTTTAAACTGCGAGCAGTACACGTCTTATAGCTCGCAACACTTGGACTTGTCTTTTTCTTCACTGTAACAGATAATAAATGACACTCATTGCCATGGTAACCTGAGTTACTTCAAGCAGACATGGGCCCATGTCTACTTGAAGAACCAGATCTGAGGCAACGTCAGTTAGAATCACTTGTAGGTGTCACAAAACACTTTGACCCTAATAAAGCAGATTCATATACTGACTCATCATGACTAGAACGGTTGTATCATCCTTTTACCACTAAGGTACCCTTGGTAGCATGGGGAGGGGGGCCCACAGAGCCCTCTGTAAATCCCACCACCTACCTTCTGCTTCCGTTCTTGTTTTCCTGTGTTGCAGATTCAAACCAGCAATGGTAGGAGGGGGTGTAACCACCCTCTACCCCATTGACTCTTGGCCAGGGAAGAGCTTGATGTACTCCAGCCCCTTCACAAAATCTGCAACCTGAACATCACCTTTCAACCGGTGATTCTGCTATTCCACCTTTCCTCTCAGTCTGGACACTTACAGTATGTATTGTGATTGCCTACGAGGCAGCCCAATACATAATACTTCTACAGTCACCAGTGTACCAACCTTTCTCACTTCCAGGAGAAGGGGGCGCAGCCTCCACTCGAAGATAGGGAGTACGCAGTTCAGTAGTATTACAGGAATACACCTTGCATGCTTTACAGACTCGGTTCAGTAGTAAAGGAAGATTGACTGTTGTGTGAGTAATTCAGGATTTAATGCATGACCTTATCAGAGAGGTTAGCTTTACTCGAGTAACCGCCTGAGCTGTGAAAGAATTCCAGCCTACCATGTCTCACTAGGTCTTCTCATAAAATCCTATAGCCTGCTGTAAACACTTTGTGCAACTTCTCAGGTACAACTGACATGTAGTCTTGGCAATGCTAAATGCAATTTCTAAATCTCTGAACCTTAGAAGTGGGTCTCATCCACCACCTACCGACTGTAGATAGGCAGAATAGTCTTATTGACTCAAGTTTTATTGAATGTTTAGTTTTAGGAAGGGAAAACACACATTCACACTAAAACACGTCACCACTCATCACCACGGTGATGCAGACTTCATCGGCTAGCTTTAAATCCTCAATTAAAGCTAGCTAATAACCTCTATCCACCCTTCTCTTCTTTCGGCTAGAGTGTTTTCTGTCTCTTTCCTTTTTCCCTTTTCTTTTGTGTTTCAAAGGTATGCTTTTAAGGTTGAAGTCAGAATCACCCAACGGTTTAAGCAGTAATTGTGTTTGATGAATGTAACTAGCCAGCTAGTTAGTACTCAGCCCAGATAGAGCCTTTATGTCTGCCCAGACAAATAGCCTCAAGGTCTGCCTAGACAAATGCCTGTGAACCTTAAACCTGTTGAACTCTGAACTTTAAACCTGTTGTACTTTGAACTTTTTCAGCATGTTCGGCCCTATGGGTTGTCCTAAAGACTGCATCCAACAACGCATCCTTTAGTACAACAGGGGGACTGTTGTGCCTACAGCAGTGCTAAAAAGTACAATAGAAACCTATGAGGAAAATGAGGCCTAGTTCCCCTTTTCAAAGCCTGATAAGGAACCCTTGAGGCCTACATGGGTAAAATGAAGCCTGGATTTGAGTTTTCTGGAGGCAAAACCCCCAGAACAAGGGGTCATAAAACGAAGGGACCCAGCCCTAGTTTCATCACACCTGATAAGGTTTTGTAACCCCATTGGCTGAGATCTTCCAGTCAACCATGTGACCATGCTATGATAAAACCAGCAAGCACCCCAAAATCACCGCCTTTTAGCAGTGGAGCCATCCACAAAGCGGGTGTTTGCAAACTTAAACTGAGCTCACAGACTGCTTGCCTGCAGTCTTTACCTTCCCGGATCCGAAGGAAGTTTCACCCAGGAAACTTCATCCTACCACGGCTGCTGAAACTCAGCCGTGCCTTCCTCCCTACCAGCCGGAGAAGAAGCCCAGCGTCACTGAACGCAACAGACAGTAAACTGCCTCGCCGCCTCCGCAAAAGACGCACGCCACTACCGGAGCAAGCCAGCTGACCGCAACGGGCCCCGTCTTTCCCCCAAGAAGCAAGATCGCTCCTCCACCGGCATAACAAGCAGGACCCTCCTCTAAACCTGCCGTGTGGACCACAGGATCCTAAACTACCCATCGCTTCTCCTCACCGTCGGAGACGGTTCACAGTAGGCATTTGTCTGGGCTATAAATTAGGCTATAGATATCTATTTAGGTATACATTAACTTAAGGTTAAGGTACCGACTGACGAGTCGTTTTTCCCTTGTTAAATGTGATTCTGACAGCATTATTTTCATAATAATTGCCTAACTGCTCACTGTGGTTTTTCCTCCCGCTTTCCGGGAGATGTTTGATTGTTGTGATTGTCGCTACGTGCCAGATCAGCTGTTCCCCTCTGATAACTCCGAAGCAGCATCAGTTTTGTGAGACCACTCACAGACTGAATGACTGTAGGCTATACATCAAGGTGAACAACTAACGGCACTGAAAGTGGCGAGCTTTTACTTGATCTCCTCTTTCTTTCTCTCTCTTTATTCAAACTCTGTGCATCCGCACACCAACACATATTCTTACATTTGCGTCGCGATTGTTAAGCATATGAGCGTTGACTTCTGTGGTTTCCAAAGTTAAATTGAGTGGGTCGCGAGCGCTGACCCCCTTCACGTGACTTTAACGTCACACGTCACAGTTTGGACGTCTCCGCCACGTGATTGCGTCGCCATCGGTGACCCCCCTTCACGTGACGAAAACGTCACAAGCTGTCCGCCATTTTTGGCTTTGGGCGGTGTCCACCCCATGGTCCACCCCCCTTTCTTTTTGACGCTCACACACACACACAGTAGTACATACACATGTACTATAGCCTGTGGGTTTGATTCTAAACTGTTCTTATTATTGCTTGTGTTATGTCTGCTTTCTTATATTAGATTAGTTTATGGTTATTGACTTATGTGTATCGTTTTAATCAACTTACCTAAGTAAATAAACCCTTACATTTTGATTTTAAGAAGCAGTGTCTGTGATATTTGTGTCTTGTATTTCACTAATTGCTGGTAAATAAGGTCTATGCTCGAATATTCACTCCTTCATTATCTTAAATGTACATTGTAACCAACTTTGACATTCTCAAGATAAATCCCTTTAACATTATGAGACTGTTTTTCTGATTTGATTCAAAGTTCCCTTTTTCAAAGGGTGGTGCTCCGTAGGTATTAATAAGTAATTTGATTAGCTTGACTAATTTAATTGATCATTAATTAACAATTTTTCTTAATATTATAATTTCCTTGAAATTAATAATATTCTTGACTTTGACCAAATCTACCCCTTATGAATTCCCAACACCAGGCTAGTTGTTATTCTATTGGAGGTTAAAATGTATGAATACATAGGGGCACAGCCTCCTGAGCCTCTGAGGTATACGTCAGATGGGCGTATCTTTCTCCCCCCAACGTCACATCAATGCCCTTTTTTGGTAAGAGGAAATGAGGCTGAGTCAAAATCTGACAAGATGGTGACACGCATAGGAGAGGATGATTGGATGCAGTTGAAATATGTGTCAGCCCGGATGCTACATCCATTTTTTATCCTATCTATGATTATAACGTATACAAACCATATCTCATCCATGCAAAAGGATACTGTTCCCATTTTTACTCCTGCTTCTAAAGGTCCAATTTGCTCACATGTTTTCAACCTGAAAACAATGTCTCAGAGGTCTGGAAACAGTCTAGTAGTTGCTTACAGTAAAGCTGCTCTCTGTAGTGTGCTGTGTGGATTGGATGCACTAAATAAAAACTCACAGGAGTCAGTGTAAGCACATGAGGTGATTTGTAGTGTGAGGCTTGGCTGTCAGTTGATAGCCCAAACATCAAGTCTTCACCCCAGGCAAGGTAATCTGCCATGGTGTCATCAAACACACCAGTACGTGCACACACACACAAACACACACACACGCACACACAGGATATGAGCAGGCACACTCATTCCACACACACACACACACACACACACACACAGGATAGGAGCAGGTACAATAATTTCACACACGCACACAGGATAGGAGCAGGCACAATAATTTCACACACACACACAGGATAGGAGCAGGCACAATCATTTCACACACACACACACACACACACACACACACACTACCCAACCCAACCCAACCACTCTCTGAGGCTAATAATTCCTGATAGTTTAAATGCACAATCCAATGTTGTTCTTTCCACGACTCCCTACTCTGTCTCTCTCACATTCTGTTGTTTCTTGGACAACACAGTGCTGTTTTTGGATGAAGATGATATATTATTTTGTGATGCAGGCAGATGGAGTCTGGGCCGGCAGAATATGACGGTCAATTGAGAAACAGTTTTTAAAAATGTTCACTTGTCACGACTTAATGGAAAAGTTGCTTTCAGGGGCCAAAGACTTGTCATACTTTGTTATTTATTTTTCCCTTTTAGCTTTTTCACTGCTTTTCCATGTGCAATCACAACAAAAACAGGATATCCCATCCCCGTCCCCATGTTAGGCCTGTGCATGGGAGCGCATGTGCCTCTGTGTTTGTGTTTAGTCTTTTTTTCTCTTTCTTTCTTTTTGTGATGTAACGGTAGTCAGCAGCGACGGCTGTTTGTTTGGCCTACTTTCCCTCTATCTGCTCTCATCATCTGGCAGAGGGGATGAAAATCCCATGGTTATCTATTTGTGTGTGTGTGTGTGTGTGTGTGTGTGTGTGTGTGTGTGTGTGTGTGTGTGTGTGTGTGTGTGTGTGTGTGTGTGTGATGGGTGGGGAAGTGGTGTGTCACACCTGAGCCCGGTGATGAGTTCCAGTAACCTCCCCCCAGACACATGGACAAACACACCCCCACACACACACTCACACTCACAATCACACACAGCCAATCCCCAGGTTAATAATACTGACATGAAGGATATTTGCTCCTCTCCTCATTCCCTCAGAGATCATTAGGCGCTGTTGTGTGACCTTATTCACCTTCCCCCCCTTTGCCAAAACATGTCTGCCGGCACACAGTTCCACCAGATGTATGCCCTGCAGCTACAGTTGCACTGCCATCTCTCGCTGTGTGTGTGTGTGTGTGTTTCCTGCCACAAAACACACCTTTTCCTGGGCCGTTTAGGGGAAAAGGGAAACAAGGTCATCGTTGCAGTGGTGTGGCGAGGAATACAAACTCCACCCATCCCTACGTCCATCTTTTATATCCATCCATCCATCTATCCAACCTCTCACCCCATACCTCTATCCATCCCCTATGTCCCCCCTGTGGTTGGTTGGTTCGCTCGCGGCTATACTCTCATTACTTTCTGGGGTCCAAGAGAAAGAGAGGAATGGTCCACCTTTTTCTTCAACACTTTCTCTCTTGAGGTTTGAGAGAGAGAGAGAGAGAGAGAGAGAGAGAAAGAGAGAGAGGGATGATGGAGCTTGGCGGGGTGTAATGGGGTGAGATGACAGACCGGAGTCGGGGAATTGGGGTGGTGGATTAGGGAGGCTTAGCAGAAAGTGGGGATGAAGATGGGGGTGGCTGTCGTCATGGAGACAAGTCGCCGTGGAAACGACCCTTTTTTTCCAGACAGACAGTCAGTACAGGCAGGCAGGCAGGCACACCGGGACTGAGTGCTGAGTGTGTGAATATAAAAGGAAGGGTATGAGATGGCAGCGGCCACGCCCACCCACATACACACACACACACACACACACACACACACACACACACACACACACACACACACACACACACACTTTGTATGCTCCGCTGTACATAGAGGAATGCTATAGGTGCCTTGAAATTGCTGCTTTTCAGGGAAGAAATGAGAGGAGAGATAACAAAATAGGGAAGGTTTGACTTAAAAAAACATATCAAGAAAGAAAGAGAGGCAGCATGACAGCGTGTGGGGGGGGGGGGGGGGTACTAAATTGCATGGCAAGCTCCCCAATAGTTGTCTGGATATTTTACTAAAAAGCATGTGTGTTCACATAGTGCTACTTGAGGAGAAGTCAAGGATTTACTAAGGTCTTTAGGATGCCTCCTCTGGGAACAATTAACGCCAATTAAACCATTAAGGGCAATCTGTTCAGTAGATGTAGGGTTTTTTTCACTGAAGATATTGTACTGCTGGGCGAAAGAAGGTCAGGGTGCATCCTCTGGAGACCATACATGTCCGTATAGACTCAATAGTTGTTGGGATATTTCAGTCTGAGCCACAGTGCTGGAGCGACCGGCTGACTGACTGACCACTAGCGTGACTAACAAGAGGAATGGAAATGATCAGATTTGCTTCCTTTGAAGAAGCATTACGGTCTTGTGACAGCTTAGGTCTGGCATTTGAGGTTGGTGTCCAATTGACTGTTAAAAAACACATTTGCCAAACAAATAGGATGGCAAGCCTTCATTCCCATTGCGTTGTTTAAAAAGTGGCTTTGGAATGTGTTGGTAATACATGTCCAAAGCAGAAATGTCGTACCATCTGTTGCTCCCATTTATAAATTTGTGCACCGAATTTGTGGTTTTGCCTGTGCGCTCAAAGTGAATGTCTTTTTGTTTGAGCAATGTGAAATGTGGCCAAACACTTTTGATAGTCTTAAGATGTTTCGCATGCAATTGCACTGTCCGAAAGCGTAGTTGATTTTTAGTACTTTTTTTTTATGGGCCTCTAGCGTGTGTCGTTTCTTTCAGTGATTTCTTTGAGAGAACATTGACAACACAGTGAATGCCACTCATGCTGCGGGCTAAATCACACCCCTCCCACTCCACACTGCTATGTGAGTTGTTGCATCAACATTTGCGAGGCTAAATAAAGAGAAGGAGTCTTATAAAGTCAGACCAAATTTCCCCCGCATTGTCATGTTGAATCTGCGTCAGAAATGCTGCAGAGGCCGCAGCTTAGCAAACAAAACAACTTAGTTTACCCCAATGCATGTGGTGAGTCCTGGTATAGTTAAAGGCACAGTGTGTAAAGGGAACTGGTATTTTTCAGTACAGACTTGGTAGACATGAAATACATTGTTCACAAGTACATTTTGATTAATTAAGTGTGTAATTGCTGGAAAAATTGTTATTTATTCAAGTACCGTAGAATGAGCCTTTCATATCTACATAGGAATGGCCATGTTGTACCATAGCATATGACGGACTACAGTTTTACACACTACAGTATAGGCCCTGTTTCCACCTGGGATTATGATGTGATTTTGGTCAATGTGATGACAAGTGGCCAGCTCTCAGTCCGTGTGTTCACACTTGTCTTTTCACATGTGACTTCTTTGTCTACTTGTGATCGGATTTAATTTACCCGCTCTGTATGTAAATCAAAACGTACATCATTTCCGTTTGCATTGGTGTTTTAACCGGTGGGATTCAAACAGTTTTAATCGCATTTGCTATTAACATGCATTACGTGCGAAGATAATTACAAGTCTAGGTTGACGAGATAGGCTACTGTCTCATTTAGACAAGGAGGAGTGATGCACAACACTATAGAGGGCTCTACATTAACACTCGCCAAATGCGGGTAAATATCATGGATAGTATATAAAAGTAAAAACTCTTAGGCAAGTAAGTTATTACGCCACTTTGGCTGGTGAAAGTTGTGTGCTCGTCGGGCGGCTTTTCTAACGTCTGCTACACTCTTGTCACCACCACCACCAGTACACGGCTATATTAATGCAGTGAAGTTATACTGCTTGTGCGAACAGAATATTTCCTGTGCTCCTTCACATTAAAAGCCTGTTACTAGCCAAACGCGATTTGACTTTTATTTTTAAGCAGATAAGAACAGGAAGTCGCTGTCTTGCAGCTCACAAGTCAATAGAAGCGATTTCCGTGTTTTGAGATGTACGAAGTGAAATGAAAACAGAGGACAGAAAGCTTGTCATTTGCAATACTGGCGGATGCAGCTAACGTTCATGAGGCTTCTATAAGAAGCTGCATGAACGCCAGTGATGCAATTTCAACGTATTTCCGCTCAGGCAGGGGGCAGCAGTTGAGTAGGAGGTCCCTAATGTGGAAAAAAGTCACATTGTGTTTCCACTACCAAATGAATGCGGACACATCGGACATAACCAACGTAAACCACCTCCGAATGTGGTTTTTGTGATCCGATCTTAATGCGTCTTGAGCGTGTTTTCACCTGTAGTTAGAGCTGTATTCATGTGATCAGATCACAAAAACCACATGTTAAAGACAAATGGAAACGGGGTCATAGTGGGTGTCCACCTAGAAGACACAGTTCTTTAGAGTGAATAACTAAATACATCTTCACCTCCTCACTTGATATTGTGGAAAGTCTTGAGGCAGTGGTGGATGATGCCATCTTTAGTAACTGTCTTCCTTTCCTTGGAGTCCACCGTAGCTTCTCTAAATTATTCTAACTGGAGTGGAAGAGATTGAGTTTTGCAATTTATAACTTTCACCTCTAGATCTTGCCAGAATACTCCTTTTTTACAGTGATGTGTGTGTGGTGTGATACACAGTACAGGCTGGTCTTGGTGTTATCGAGACAACCAATGATTAACCCATGACGGCAATCTGGTGTGAGTGGTCACACACGAGTTAAATATGTTGTTCCTTATGATGTGTCAAACACAAGGTTTGTGTGTGAAGGTGGTGTTAATGACCTCCACAGACATTTTACACCTTTCTTCAGGAGAGGAGGAGGGAAAAAAGATTTACAGGATGTTAGAAGTGTGAATGTTGCCCTAGGAGCAAACACTAAAGGCTTCCATTTAAATACTTCATAAACCAATACAAAATAATATTTATTGTGCGCTATTTTCCTTTTCCTATGTATGTGTGTTTAAGCTAAAGTGATTAACTTCTGTCGCCCCCATGAGTAATTCTGAGTAATTACAACAACACTATCAGCACATCTACATGAGGTAAGCCTGTGATTGAGTATGGATTTTATACCATCTGCTGTACGCCCAGGTTTTTTTTTAGAAGTATAAACAGCTTGATTTTTCTCTCAGGGATTTACACCAGTTTGTTAACGCTGCCATACTGGGAAATACAGAGAGGGTTTTGTGGAGCAGATAGGCTTAATCAACTTTGTGTCAATTTATTTTGGCAAGGTTGAATGTTACCGACATTCTTTCATATGAAAAATGTTATGCGCACTATAGCTTCAAGTATGGAGATTGAATAGGTAGTTAAGCTTAGAACAAAGACCGCCAGGGGAAAAAAATCTTCAATACTGTGGTGATAGCAACAGTTCACAACAGGTGCAGTCGCTGCGTGCAGTATCCTCAGGTATTTTCGACACATTGAGGTTGCCAGGTTTGGTATCACCTTGCCTGCTCGGGTGCTGCCAAAACCACCTGTGGGTAACTAACGCGTTCCCGCCTCTGTGTGAGCTTCCTGTCTACACAGAAGTGGCAATGTGTGATTTGTCATCTGCTGCTTGTGACGGCATCATGCTTGGATTCGACTTTGTTCAATAATACAGCAAGAGGGAGAGGAAAGAGTGAGACTGCTTTCCACAGCCGTGAGCCGTCACAAACAACAACTGCCATCAGCAGTCCTAGAGATCACTGTTCTCGTTAATAAACAAGTAAAATAGAATGAGTCTTTTTACAATATGTAACGATATAACAACATGATATATTTAATAGAAGTCCTTCGAGTGTGGCCGTGTGTTCGCTTATACAAAATCACAAATTACACAGAAGAGTTGCTGAATTCCGTTTAAAATATAAGGGACAATAAAGAATGCAAGGACATCGATAACTTAAAGTGGCTACTAATTATCTGTTTTTAATGATTATAGTGGCACCTATGGACAAAGGCGGTACTGTTTTTATGACATCAGGCGACGCATGCATTAGTTCAGGAAGTGAGTGTGAAACAGAGACCACATTGTAATGAGGTATGATTAATAATGGTGTTATGACGACGGTGAAGCTAAGTAATCTTTGATTTAGTACCGTTCAGGAAGAAAAGGATGTTCCAGACTGCCTGCCGTAAATTGTTCTGTCTTGGTTCCAAGGAGATCGGACATGAGCAAAGGCAAAAAAACAAAAACAGCGTTGTTTTTGTCTGAAAAAATTAGACTATTTCATAAATGTTACAAGTTTTTCATAGGAGGTTTAAGATTCTGCATCGTGACACTGATACGTTTAGCCGAATTGTTCATATTAGAAACATCCAGCTACTGTGACAGAAAGCTTCTTTCCACTTTTTTTTATCTGATGTCTGCTGTGGGTGTGGTGGCGTCAGCTCACACGACCTTGTCACAAAAATGTGGACAGGTGTTTACTGTTACAGGAAGTCAGGAGATGAAAAGCAGAAATGGAATGAATGAGAAAAGTGGCCCGGACACGAGATGCTGCACAGAAATAATGGAAGGACGGCAACATGCAACTACCAGAAAAACCACAAATTAGAGTAAGTAGATTTCTGTTCATGGATTAGTTGGTAGAAACACCCACCCCCACTGCTTCAGTTCAGGTGGAGTTCAGGTCCTCACTTCATTCTCCTGCCCTCTGCATTACATATACAGCACATAGTCTTCTGAACAAATGGCAATCAGAGCGTGCATCATGACTCATTTAAATCTCACTAATATTTTGAAAGAAAAACTTGTCTGGAATATCCACCACACAGGCTCACCTAGGCAGAACATCCAAGGCCACCAAAAAGAAAAAAGAAACACACTCATATTGTCAAAGTCATGATAAACAAATTGGTGCTGTAATCGGGTTTGAACCGGTGTTGTGCGCTCCCAAGGGTGGGAGCTTGTGAGGTGAATCCTTTTGCAGAAGCACATTGCGCCGCATCCATATACTGCAGTGAGTCACGTTCGCCCTACCGCATATAGAACACAGTCTGGCTCGGCTGCAGCACGTGGCTATATAGAGTGAGTGGTGTCCTCGGGTCACCTCTCCATAACTTAGTCATGAAAGAGATGTCCCTGAAAGCACCATGTTGGGACTAGAACCTGTTTACAGGGAGCAGTGTGGTCATCCATCATTCTCCCTTCTGTTCAATCTGCTTTGTTTATGTGACCGTTAAATGAACAGTACATCAGGAAGGCTGCAGAGCTCAATTGAATAAAAAAAAGAACACGAGAATAAATAAATGTGCCTTTTTTTTTACAGTTTGCATTGGCCACTTGATTAATCTCGTTTTGGCCGTTGCCTTTCAGTGTAAACATATCTTTATCTGAAGTCTGCATCGTGCCTTTTTATTTTCATTTCTCCCCATTTGCTCTGGACCTATTTCAACTACACTGTCCCCGTTTCCCTTCTCTCTCTCTCTCTCTCTCTCTCTCTCTCTCTCTCTCTCTCTCTCTCTCTCTCTCTCTCGCTCTCCCTCTCTTCCTATTCCCTCCAACACCTCCCTCTATACCACCACGTCTTCTCCCCCCAGCCACCTGTCTGCCATGTTTACTTTTCCAACAGTTAAAGCTATAGTGCGTAACCTTTTTTTTAGATACATTCATGATGATTACAGTCAAGCCATGGCCAGATGAGTTGACACAAGGTTGATTAAGCCTATCAGCTCCACAAAACCCCCTCTGAATTTCTCCGTATGGCAGCGTTTTCAAACTGGTGTCACCCCCCCCCCCCCCCCCGAAACTGGCACGGGAGCTCAGAGAATCCCAAGAAATGTTTCAGTGTAGATAAACCTAGACATACAGCAGAAGGTATAAAAACCATGTGCGATCACAAAGGCTAATGTCATGCGCCACCAATGTTGTTGTAATTGCACTCAATTCCTTATGGGGGCGACACACTATGAGTAAAACACTATAGCTTTAAATGTGTATCTGCACTGTGTCCTTGCACTTTTATATTTAAGTCTCATGTTGCTCTATTGACTTGTGCATTTCTCTTATACATGCTCTGCTTTTTTTATTGGAAGGGAGCCTGAGACTCCTGAGAATTCCATTGCCAACGAGTGCTTCTGTCTTTGTTGTGCATACGTTGCTAAAGAACATCTTTAAGAGCTTCTTGAAATGCTGTTTTGGATTTTGCTTATGTGTTTCGTCACCCTGCATCACCCCCCCTTTAACTTAGTTCTCTTGTTCCCTCCCTGGTCTTCCTTATACTAACCCCTCCCTCCTTTCTTGCTCCGCTGCAAATATCAGAGTGGAGTCTAGGTAAGGAGGACAGAACTTGGGTTGATCCGAGGTGAGATGGAGGGAACTGATAGCAGGGAGATGGGGCTGGAAAAAATAAGGGAGGGAGAGGGCAATCGGGTTGAGATAGACCAAGGGAACTGTACATGCTGTGTGTGTGTGTGTGTGTGTGTGTGTGTGTGTGTGTGTGTGTGTGTGTGTGTGTGTGTGTGTGTGTGTGTGTGTGTGTGTGTGTGTGTGTGTGTGTGTGTGTGTGTGTGTGTGTGTGTGTGTGTGTGTGTGTGTGTGTGTGTGTGTGTGTGTGTGTGTGTGTGTGTGTGTGTGTGTGTGTGTGTGGGAGGAAAATAAATACTTTCCACTCTCCCTATTGCAGTAGCCCCCAGTCTGCATCCACTCAAGGCGGCTCCCCGGAGGATGACCAAGGCTGTTTTCTCTCTCCGCCTCTCCACTCCTGACTGTTTAATGCTGATAAACTGTTTGTGTACCAAAACAAAAACAAAAAAAACACAGTTTAGATAAGGCTCCTGCTCAAATCATCAGTGGACTCTCTCTGGGTCTCATTCATTTTTAGATATATTTGTTGTCTCGCTCTGTGCTGTCTCTCTCTCTCTCTCTCTCTCTCTCTCTCTCTCTCTCTCTCTCTCTCTCTCTCTCTCTCTCCGGGGCCGTCGGAGATTAAGTGGCTGGTGAAACTGTGCAAACACGCGCTCCCTTATCGCGGCCGTCCTTGCATTAACTCTGAGACGCGTGTGTGTGTGCTCGCAGTGTGTCTGTGCCCATTCATGCATGTCTCACTGTGCTGTACTGGCGTTTGAAGTCATTATGAGTCAGAGAGACGCTGGGTCAAGGCTCCTCTGCACACTCAGCACATTGAGCATTGACAACAGTGCGCATGTTTGTATGTGTGTGTGCGTGTCTCTGTATGT
This sequence comes from Ammodytes marinus, assembly GCF_949987685.1. NCBI lineage: Eukaryota > Metazoa > Chordata > Actinopteri > Uranoscopiformes > Ammodytidae > Ammodytes > Ammodytes marinus. The sequence continues at coordinate 19,991,572 of NC_137221.1, forward strand.
GTGTGCATATGTACTTATATTACATTATGTATGCCTGTGTGCGCTTGCCTATGTCTTTGATTGTGTATCTTCATCTTTATGCGTGTGAATATCTTTGCCTGTGTTTTCGGTGCGTATTTACATACTGGGGCTGCTTTATGTCTCCAGGGTTTGAAACAGTACAGAAGAAGCTTTCTTGCTATAGCGTGGCAATAACAACATGTAGGTATAATGAGGCAAAGGATGGGGGAGATCTGCAGTCACAACTCTGCTGTATCGGAAAACAGAATATAGTAGATAGGAAGCATCTGTATGCTATAAATGTGTGTATCTGCATGGATATAAATGTCTACAAAAGCTCTGTGCAGTGGTAGATGAAGTACATGTGTAGTGTATGTAGATGTACTCCATAACAACAGAAGTATTATTATATATGTTCTATCCACACCACATTTAATGCATTTCCCTCCATCATCTGCTCCCCTTCCACTTATTCCCTTTATATACATTTATTGTTGGGGTGGTGGGGGGGTATCTGAACGACAGAGGTCGTTTAGCTGTAAATCCCCATGGGGCAAATTGATATTTGTGATACGAGGCAACATAACCATAAGTCACTTATGTGGCGTTCAGGCCCAAAGTTGAACCTTTCCTGTTCAGTCTCACCACTTACATAGTGTTATCGTTGGCTGCAGCAGCCAGCTGTTTTTAGTTTTAAAAAAATAACATAGAAAAAAACTCCCGGCACTCAGCAGCAGACAATCAGACATACTGTAGGCATAGTTAGCCAGTAGCTGGTGAACATAGTGGATCATTTAGCAGCCATTTAAGCAACCAACTGTATTCTTTACAATAGTTTCTGAAGACAAAAACTGAACTAAAATGAGATAGACCAGACACAATCCCATAAAAGTGATTCCAAAGTACTGCAATTGTTGCTTCGTAACTGTTCGATGTGTAAATAGGCAACTGTAAACTAACAAGTCTGCCATACTTACTTGATCACAACTTTTTTCTGCTGACCCCCAGTTGCCAGAAAATCTGTTTTTGCAGGCAACAAAATATTTAAAAAATTGTGGCTAGATTTCAGCTTTGTCTCTTTGCTGTTCAGTTCTCGACAGGGAGTGCACAGTGGCAGTTGACAGTCACCATTGTGTAGAGCTTAAGGGGAACTGCAGACTCAGGTATTAATGGTAACTTTTATGACATTTGATCATTGTCATCATCATGAACATTTTGATTATAACCAACCTTAGTACTCAGGTCAATGTGAATAGTAACTGTCCAGCAACGGCACTTTAATTATGGGTTCCTTAATTATAGTGCCAGAAGAAAAGAAAATCACCCCTCTTTGACTTTTTAAATGTTTTATTCTAGTAATAAAGCTTCCTTATCAGCAGTCCTTCATTGTATTGTCAGTAAAACAAATCACTACAAATGTATCAGAATTTGGCACAAGTTTACAAGAAGGATGAATTGACTGCACATGTGCTTAGCCCTTTGAAATCAGTTTGTATTATTATATATGCACCTTGGAGAGCAATTTATGCCTTGAGCCTATGTGAATAGCATCTGTATCAGCTCTGCACATCTGGACGCTAATATTTCTCCCCATTGTTCTCCGCGGAGCTGCAGCAACTCTGTGAAGTTCCAATTGGATTGAGGTCCTGACTCTGACTTGGCCACTGCAGGACATTAACATTGTTGTTCTGAAGCCATTCCTGTGTGGTGTTGGCTCTTTGTATGTGAGGTCAGTGTCATGCTGGAAAATCAATCTTCTCCCAAGATACGCAAGCTCTCACAGGCTGCGGCAGCTTTTTTTCCTCCAGACTACAATCGATTTTACAGCCACCGTGTCCGCTGAGTGGTGGGCTGTCTAACTCACTTCTTTATCATCTGTTTTTGCCAGAATGACTTTTGACACAAAGTTGTGTCTGGTTTTGGACATGTCACGTTAGACTCTGACCTCTACTCTCCTTCCGGCCTATACTTGGAAAATCCTTTCATCATGTGGCACATTGTTTCAATGAAACAGCTCCTCAATTGGACCAGGCATCGGTGCCAATACTTTACAATAGCCAACAGCATAATGAGTTAGACCAGAACAGAGAATTAAACTATGAGACTGGAACAGGGAAGTGGCTTCACCTTAATGCCCATTGCTCTCTATGACTCTGAATCAACACACACCCTGACAGAGAGAAGTTAGCCGAGGTAACCCAGCCAACATGAGCCTGCTCTTGATCTCCCATGGCTTATAGGATTAACTGTGTGGTGTGTGTTTGACGCATGGTTGTGTCCTGGTGTGAACGTGGGTTTACTGTTTGTGTATTCAGTATGAATTACTTACTATTTTTACTGGAAGTGCATCAGTGTCAATGTACATTTGTTTGATCCACTTATACTTGTCTAACTGAAGGAGAGCTCTATAGGGTCACTGGAGTTCTCTCTTTTTTTTTTTTTTTTTTTTTTAAACCCATTGATGACGGCTGCTGCGCGATGCCACATTGTCTCTCCTGCCTGATGCTGCATAAAGCTGGGAACACACCGCACTGGCCGCGCGGCGAGATTACATACAAAGTCAATGTACTAGCGCGTGGCCGCGCGTCCACCCAATAATCGGCGTCCAGCGGCCGGCGGCGGGGGCTTGCGCGGCGCGTGGCCTCATGAGAGGCGCGTGAATCGGGAGCGCGGCCATTAGCAGCGCATAGAAATTGTGTCATCGAAGGAGCGTGAATCGAAGGCTTGTGCGGCGAGCACGGCGCCGCAGAAAAAGATGACATTTTTCATCTTTTTCTGCAGCGCCGCCGGGCACCGCGCCTCCACAGCCAATCAGCGTTGAGATTGCCCGGTGGCGGTGGTCTGCAAGACGAGGTGGGCGTGTGGAGTGAGGACATCGGGCTTCCAATACATTCTGCAAATATGTGTAGGCTATTTTGCATCTGTTTAGCTGTTGGTTGTACTTTAGCCAAGGTAGCGCCGGTTAGCATAGTGAAACTCACCAAGCTGTGTGCTGTTCCTGAGGATAATATACCCAAACTTGACGGCGGTGTCCGTGTGGAATTCCAATATAGTGCAGCGAAGAACCGGTGTTGTCCTCCGTCAGCCGGCACACTTTCACTTTCAGGTAGGCTGATGTTTGCCTTTATTTTAGCCGCTGAGCACACACTGCTGGTGTTAATGTGTTTAGATATGTTGCTGAATTGCTGTTAATGTGTGTGTATTTGCGATCAGGGTGCGTCTTCATGCTGTTTTAATGTTATTTGTGACATGACTGCCGCTGGTTACACAGTGAACCTACATCTGTATTTTTTGGCACAGCTGGACCATGCTGTTGTTGTTGCACCATAAGTGTGACGGGTCTGATTTCGGCGTCGGCGTCAGGAATATATGGCCCAATATGATCATGCGGCGAGCCTCTTTCGATCACGCGGCCAACCGCCGCCTTCGATGTGGCGGCCTGCGGCCGCGGCGGCGGCTCCGCTGAATATGGCCCAATATGACCCAAATGATCAAGCGGCGAGCCTCCTGCGTTCACGCAGCCAACCGCCGCAGGCGGCCAATGCGGTGTGTTCCCAGCTTAATGCAGCATTGTTACTTTATCTAATTTTCATGGCGTGTGCAGCATAGAATGCACCGTCATTGGTTCAAATACACATGAGGTGGGTTTTGTTGATTTTTTAAGACCACGTGACCACCCAAAAGTTGTGTGGTTTGCCGAAAATCACGTCAATAAAGAAAATAAAAAAATAAAATAAAATACGCCAGCTGTGTCGGCGATACTGTAGTTTGATGCGCAGAATCAAGGTCTACTATAGACTACTGACGAAAATCACACAACACATTGCATTTATTTATTAACAATATTTATGAATTTAGGCTATATTTTGCTAGCCTGGTGCTACCAGACCAGCGTACTTCATTTCATTTGTACAGAAGGTCTGGCAGTGCTGTAATTGGCAAACGTTCACTCATGGAGGCGGGTGTCTGTTAAAGTTTAAAACTATTGGATCTGCCCAGTGCCACTCTGGATTAGCCAACCAATCGCATAACGTTTGGTCGTCACGTGTGTCATGAGCCGGCTTCTGGCAACTGAAACTGGAGCGCTACTTCGACGTCATCGTTCTCAGCCACTCGCTCTGTTCGCTGATTGGACCGGCTGTCGAATCTTCGGCAAAACTGGGAAATGGGCTGTACACCCAGACTGACTACTGAAGGGAAAATAAAATGTGGCCGGAAGTAGGCGGGCGGGCGGAGCCAGGCTAATATGTTGCTGCTTCTTTGGAAAACTAGGTAAAATAGTTCCAGTTTCAAATTTGACAATCAATACAGTGATATTGCCATTTTGATTTGGTGTTTTGATTGAAGACTAAAGATAACCAATACAAATGGAATGAATAACATAGTTGTAAATGTACAACATATGCCTATAACATATTGCGAAACAGTCTTTGTAGCAAATGCTAATTCTCAAAACCCAGCTATTTTCCATTTGTATTATTCGCTATACATTTACCATGAACATGTGTCACATAACTGACGTACTAGGCCTAGACAACACCTAGTGCTACCTAACTCAAGCAACACCTTAGGCCATGGCCGTTGGGCCTTTTGCCAATGAGTTCAACCTGAATCACTCCCTGTATCTCTTTACACACGCACATGTAGGTTTACACCATAGACATGAGCCTCCTGAGTAGCAATTAACAGCTGCCAGCATGGCTAACAAGCCCTTTAACCAAAGCCTAATGAAAGCCTTCGCAACTCTCAAGTGTCTCTCCTACTGCGTAACAAGCTCTCTTCATTATCAGACAGCCACGGCCACATGACACCATGCTAATTATATGAGGGCATGAGGTGGAGTTCATGGGACTGGCTATGTCAATGTATCGGCCAGGTGTTAACAATGATCAATTGTTTTGTTTAACTTCTTTGCGTCAACATATTTCCCCTCCATAAGGATGGACATCCCCTTATGTACAGCCAGTCATTTAATTTTTCCTTCTTTACCAAGACTTACTGAATCAACAACATATTCACCATCAGTGGTTTTGATCTAAACCTATCTGTAATAAGTCAGTGCTTTGGAAGAGCCTTATCATTTTGCCTACAAGCAACACAAGGCCGTCACACGAACAAACAAAGGATGTTGTCTGTGTGTTGTTGTTATGCTTTAAACACCAACGTCTGGTTTGGAACTTATTATCTGTTATCCATCCAAACCACAGGTTAATAAACACATTCCATTGCTCGAAAATCTGACCGCAAAACACATTCTATCAACACTATATCAATTTGTACTGTAACTCTATTAGGACTATGGCATTGTTCCCAGTGTTTGTGTGTCTCTTTCTTACACTATTCTCCCTGAAAACATGTTGTAATGATTTAGAGCATGGTCAAGGTCTGTTGGGGACAGGAATGAGCCTGCTGTGAATCCAAACAAGGAGGCAAAACAGTGCAGTGTGACAGGAAATCAACAGGACATGGCGATTCGCAATTCGCCATCACTTTCTCTCTGGATCTCTCATTGTTGTACTGTAAATATTTCTCTCAGTCTTCCTGTGTTCCTCTCTCTCTCTCTCTCTCTCTCTCTCTCTCTGGCCATTGTTACCTTAACTCTCCTGTATCCTTTCCCTTTTACAGAGCCAGAGGTTTATTACGTCTCTTTTCCACTGAACAGCACTGTTCGGTTTAGGGCTGCAACTAACGATTATTTTGATAATCGATTAATCTGTCGATTATTTTCTCGATTTAATCGATTATTAATCGATTAGTGTTTTGGTCCGTAAAATGTCAGAAAATGGTGAAAAATGTTGACGTCCTCAAATGTATTGTTATGTCCAAAACACACAGATATTTCCGTTTACTGTCATAATAGGATTAAAGAAACCAGAAAATATTCACATTTGAGAAGCTGAAATCAGAGAATTTGGAAATTTTTTATTGAAAAATTACTCTAAACGATTAATAGATTATCAAAATAGTTGGCAATTATTTCAATAATCGATTAATAATCGTTGCAGCTCTAGTTCGGTTTGCCTCGGCATGGTTTGGCAGGGCCCAGTAACTCTAGCTCTGACTTGCGTTTGCAATGCCGACATCACCCTTACTTGGAAGGCAGGGTTTATACAGTCTGTGGGTCAGTGGCAGCTATGTACCTATGGTGACATTGAAGCAGGTGGGACACAGTGTAGACCACTGATTCATTCAATGATGAGGAAAAACGCCACACAATAAACAAAGAGCTGCGCGCCGTCATTTTTCTTTTAACACAAGACTCTTGCCAAGGAGATTACACACACCGGTTTCAACGCAGACATTATTTGGTGGACAAATACGGACTGCAGTGTGTAGCTGGTAACCTAATGGAAGGGTGACAAAAATAGGCGCGGCTCAACTTGCTTATTATGGTACCTTTCCAACTTTTGACTGTGTAAACACAAATAAATAAATGCTTGCCGAGCCTCACTGCAGCGCACCACTCAGTGGAAACAACGCTATATCTCACACCATCATATGATCCGGAGCCTCTTTTGAAGGACCTACTATAGCTTAAACCTCACTTATCAGCCAGTGTTGTACAGCTGACCACAGCATTCTCCTTGACATGCTAATCTGGTAAATACTAATCAGATTCCCACTAATGCTATTAAATGGCTCTCGAGGAGGAAGATCCATCACTGCTGTTTGCAGGCTGGTTTACTCCGATGTATTGGTTTGCGGATTTGTCAAGCTGAGACTTCCACCTTTGATAAGGTTGGAGTTTGATAGCATGTTATCCTATCAGAATGCAGTGTTGAATCTTGCTCATATGATCCTAATCCACATCACATAATCCATTTAGGTAAGGTTCAAACACATACAACTCAGTTATTCAGTTGGTCTGCAATCACCCTTTGTTCCACAAAAAGCTTGAAATACTATAGTTTATCAATTGATGTACAGTGTCTGACACATTGACGTTAGTTTTGCACACTTAATGAATTGTAAAGCTTGCTTGGAATAGTGTGCATCCTTTTTTTAAACTATTAATGTAACTTAATACGTTATTTGCAACTACTTCACTACACCTCTAAAGGCAAATATTGTACTTTTTTGATTTTTACAATTTTTCCTGTCCAGTGAATCTCATGCATGTCCAGATTTGGTGATTGGTGCAATCTGACGTGGAGGCAGCTGGTGACTGAAATATGTGTGGGCAAACAGCTTGGTATGTCAGTCCCTATGTGTCACTACAGTATCACCCTTGCAGTTGCGTATATGTACGTACGTGTGTGTGTTTCACTCAATTGTTGTCCACCAGTGGTAGTCATAGGAGGGGGAAATTGTCACCCACTCTCTCCATGCCTTTTTCTCTCTGTGCTGTTCTAAACAAACTACAAAGAGGAAGTCCCCCTCCACCGAGGAAAATAAGAGACAGCATGTTTATTTGTGTGTGTGTCTGTGTATCTGTGTGTCTGCGTGTGTGCTTGTGTGTGTGTGCTGGCTAATGTCGTAACTCCATCTCCTGTCTCTTTCCCTTTATATGTCTGCCTTGATGTGTGTGTTTGTCCACGTTTGTTTTCTATGTGTATAATGCAGAAGGACAGCTCAATCTGCTCCCTCTAATCACGGTGATTCTGCAGCCCCGGAAAAAAGACACATCCTATTTCCTGTGACACGGCTGTAACTTCCTGTCGCCCAGTTTTCATGGACACTGTCCCAGTCTCCCGAATGATTAGCTTCTCTCTGTGTGTGTGTGTGTGTGTGTGTGTGTGTGTGTGTGTGTGTGTGTGTGTGTGTGTGTGTGTGTGTGTGTGTGTGTGTGTGTGTGTGTGTGTGTGTGTGTGTGTGTGCGTGTGCGTGTGCGTGTGCGTGTGCGTGTGCGTGTGTTTGTATATACTGTGTGAGTGTGTGTGTGTATATACTGTGTGAGAGAGTGTGGAGATAGACAGAGTTCATAGGCTAGCTGGTTGCTTTGCTGTGCCTCTGCACAGACAAGTTGATTACCAGGGAAGACAAGACTAGAGATGGTATCTGCCTCCACTCAGAAAGGGGAGTAAGAGCTACAGTATGTGTGTGTGTGTTGTTTCATAATAAAGGCCTTACCATGATAGAAAGATGTGTACGGTTAGGGCATTTGGCCTTAAGAATGAATGTAGGACAAAGTTATGTAAAGCTATTGTACAATACAATACATGTGTTATTGTTAGAAAAAAAAGCACTGTGCCAAACAAAGAGGGTAGCACTATATCTATGCGTGTGTGTGTTTGTGTGTCTGTGTGCGTGTGTGTGGCTGTGTTTCTGTGTGTGTGTGTGTGTGTGTTCATAATAAAGAGGGCCTCTTCTGGTCCAATTCATTCATGACGAAACCTGTCATACTGTTTACAACACAAAACAGTAAGAGGATGTTAATCCTCCAGCACAAACAGAGCATTTCACAGCATCCTTTCTGCAACAGAAGGTTAACAGGATTTTTTTTTTTATGTTTTTGATTTCTGAAAGTAGCGCTTACATCACCAGTAATTGTGATGTAAGAACAGGATTCTCATTTGAAAGTGACATTCATGCTTAAATGTAAAGCAGCATTAATCTACCTTTTTAATATCAGGCCACTTGGGGGCAGCAATTTAAACTCCCAAACAAAGCTAAAGATTACTCAGGCATTTGACATGTTACAGCCTTTGTTAAAGTTAACATGTCAGCAAACAGTTGTTTGTACATCCAACAGACACGTAGCAATATTATGATTCATTTTGAATACTATTTCTGATGACCTAACCAACGTGAGTCCACTTCTCTATAGCAGCTCATCTGAAATATATACGGCTTGTACGTTGCGATTCCACAATATTCTCCCAAGCTAAAAGTGGAATGTGTTTGCCTGTTATTTGGTGCTTGGCAGTTAGTGTACAATAAGTGTATCTGAGCTTATTTTTTTTTAAACAAGGTACAGGCTGAGAGTTGAAATGCCTACATGAGCTGATGGGAACTGCAGAGTCGGATGATGATTGTCATTATGAGCAATCAACATTCACATTACGCATTGTCATTTCATCCACCGTTGTATAAGAATATGTACTAGTATAGCTTTAAAGTTGTTATTGTTAATCTTGACTTCATTGTCATGATGTCTGAATATTCCATCCCTTTCTTTCTCCATTGCTTGACTTTTCCACAAGACTAATCACCAAACTGAAACCAGAACAACTGTTAACTGCTACACCTAATATACAATTCATATTTCAACACAGTAACACCCACACGGCTGCCACGAGACCTGCCAACACCTGACTCTGAATCCACTGAGGCTGAAGCTTGTGTAAATTAACAGCCGTTTTGTGTGTGTATGTGTGTCTGTGTGTGTGTGTGTGTTTTTTTTAACATGCATTGACTTGTTGCTAGGCGATCTGTTCTTTGTGTCACAAAATTGCAGAGCGAGAAACCACCAGTGGCAGTCCAAAGCACTGGAAATCAGTGCCTTGGAATCCAATCCACCTTGCTGTAATGGTGTGTAATACTCCTCTAGCAAAGCAAAACATTTTTAAACCTAATTATCACTGACAAATTAAATAAGAAAATGTAGCCGAGGTGGAAATGAATGGAAATCATCCTCTTGGTCAGAATTCAGTGATGGTTTGAGTAAAAGCGTTACACCATAAATATTTGAACGTAAGGACCTCACAAGTGTAGCGTTTTATAATGTGCGAGTGCCTGATTCCTGAATGTTTTTTTTTTCTTCTTTTGTCCGAGGCAGAGGCTCCCCTGGGGTTTAAAGTACTTTTGGGAGCAGCATTTTGAGTTTATCTCCCTCCCTCCCTCTGTGCACACAACCATCCCCATTTTCCCTCTTTCCCCCACACCCCCCCCCCCCCCCTCTCTCTCTCTGAGCACATCTCCACCTTGTTATCACCCTGCAAAGCCAAAAAGCTGTGTCGCCATGGTGACAGCCTCCCTGTTTCGAAGAGACAGCAATGTGTGACTTGGTGGTAACACAGCCATTTTCGCGGTTGGCAGAGAAGATGCCGTCGCCCAAACACCCTCTCCTGAGTCCTGCCATTATTATCGCAGTTTGCCCTTTAAAATCTGTACATAATACAATGTATGCTCCTGTTCATTAGAAACCAAGAGGCTGAGCTCTGAATCAACACATTTAATAAGCAGTTAAACCTGCAGTGTGTAGAATTTGGGGTTTTATTTCCTAGCAGATTTTGTAGAAAATAATTATAATATCCATAAGTACGTTTAATTTAGTGCATAATAATTTTTTTTAGAATTATTATTTTTTTCCTTAGAAAGGGTCTCATATATGTCCATATTTCTCCATACTTTGGACCAAGGCCTTGTCACCGCCATTTTTGAAGTGTCATAGTTGGAATGTCATCAGGTGCATTGTTTAACATTTAGAATTGTTCTTGTCCTACCCAGGGAGCTTTGCATTCTAGAACTTACTAGAACTTACTTGATGATGTCATATTACACACTGCACCTTTAAGCATCAATTACGACCATTAAAGCACTTTAAACCAAAGATACCAGAACACTTATATTTTAATTTTTGTGAATACAAAAGTGTTTGGAAAATTACAAAATCAAAACATCATTAGTGAAGAGACCAGAATTCTGAACCCTGATTTACATCCATAGTAGTGAACAGAAGTGTCAAAGCTTCTGTTTAAAATAAAGACAAGATCAAATGAAATAAGGCTTTATTGATCCCCAGAAGTTAAATGTGGGTATAACAGCAGCACCAGGACAGAAATTAGAACAGATAACTAAATATTATAATACAATATTAAAAAATAAATATATAGTATAATACATATATCCCATCTCTCACACAAACACACACACACACACACACACACACCTATACTCTTACATAATACAATGACCCTCTCCCATTCATTATCATTATTTCTCATTCAAAGAAGTACTCTATCTTGCATACGCTAATAGCATATTATTGTATTGTATGTGATAAGAGTACAATGTTGTCTGGAAGTAAGAATAATACTGTTTCTAGTTTGGTTTGTAGTATAAGTTTGATTTATGGCCCAGAAAAAAGTGTGTGTAAGAGAGAGTATGACTGTGCATGTATAAGCGAGTAGTAATATGTGTGTGTGAAAGAGTTAAGTGGTGTACATGTGAAATTCTATGAATATGTCATACCAGGTATGAAAAATGCCTTAAATGGCCTCTCATATGGTGACACATTTATACATAAGATCAAATGTCACATGCACATAGTGATAAGCAGTAAATAATGTAGATAAGAGGGATTAAATGCATGAAGTTGTGCTTTGGGGAACCAGAGGATAACCAGAGAGAGGGGCAGCCATGCAGTAAGCACCACTGGAAAAATTGGAGAATGGCAAATAATCCCAACACGAAAGTGAAAACTGGGGTATATGATTTCTGATTGGTCAAAGTTAACATAAGCTGTACACTTTGACCAATCAGAGCGAGGCTCCGATTCTCTGTTCTTAATGGCTATTGGGACTGTCCATTCACTTTGGCACAACTTTGTTGGTGTAGAGAGCGTGTCAGGGAGGGACCACAGGGGAGGGACCAAAGAGAACAAGTGGAGCGGTTGAGATATTTGGATTCAAATATCTATCCCAGCTGCCATTTTCTCCCCAAATCCTCCACCCCAGCTTTAACTTGGTACATTTATATAGAACTTTTTTTTAAAAATGTTTTAGAACTACTGATATTCTCCATAGCATTGCACACATTGAATGGACCAAATTGTTTACTTTTGTTGGTGGATTTTGAATTTCCACCCCAAGGATCAAGGAGGCCCAAGGTTCACATTATGGCCCTGAGTTTGAGTCCATATCCTTTCTGTGTTGTTGTTTGCTGTACCCTCCATGTCTCTGGGTGCTCCTGTTTCATACCTCAGTCCAAAATACATGCCTGGGAGGTGAAGTGGAAGCTTTATATAATATATTGCCTGTACTGTATGTGTGAGAATGAATGTGTCTGTCACCTGTGTGTGTTTGCTCTGTGATGGAATGGCAACTTATCCTGGGTGTGTGGCGCGCTCACACAGTGCATTCTGGGATAATCTAAAGCTCCCTCTGACCCTGATGGAGGTATAGAAAATGGGATCAAGAGTGAAAGGTTTGACCATAGCTTCAGGAGAAGAAAAACATGAATGAGAAAAAGACAAAGTACTGACCACAAACCTCTGATAAAAGATCTGAATTGCAGTGCAAGAATGGCCTCGGCCATGACATCTTAATAAAAGGAAAGATTCTCAAGATCTAGCTGAGACAGTGATCTTTTTCTATTTGCTTTCACATGGATTTAGAGTTCAGGGACAAGCATTTTCAATAGTTGATCTGAAACTGAAGTTTATTTACTATAGGAGGCTAGTGCTTGAGTAAACAGGCATCTTTTATGGTTAGCTGACAAGCTGCTGCCGGGTATATACACTCAACAAAAATATAAACGCAACACTTTTGTTTTTGCTCCCATTTTTCATGAGATGGACTTAAAGATCTAAAATTCATTCCAGATACACAATTGTACCATTTCTCTCAAACATTGTTCACAAATCTGTCTAAATGTGTGATAGTGAGCACTTCTGCTTTGCTGAGATAATCCATCCCACCTCACAGGTGTGCCACATCAAGATGCTGATCTGACATCATGATTAGTGCACAGGTGTGCCTTAGACTGTCCACAATAAAAGGCCACCCTGAAATGTGCAGTTTTGTCTCACAGCAAAATGCCACAGATGCCACAAGCATTGAGGGAGCGTGCAATTGGCATGCTGACAGCAGGAATGTCAACCAGATCTGTTGCTCGTGCATTGAATGTTCATTTCTCCACCATAAGCCGTCTCCAGCAACTTCGCACAGCCATTGAAGAGGAGTGGACCAACATTCCACAGGCCACAATTGACAATCTGATAAACTCTATGCGAAGAAGATGTGTTGCACTGCATGAGGCAAATGGTGGTCACACCAGATACTGACTGGTTCTGAGTCCCCAGACCCCCAATAAAGCAAAAAAATGCACATTTCAGAGTGGCCTTTTATTGTGGACAGTCTAAGGCACACCTGTGCACTAATCATGATGTCAGATCAGCATCTTGATGTGGCACACCTGTGAGGTGGGATGGATTATCTCAGCAAAGCAGAAGTGCTCACTATCACATTTAGACAGATTTGTGAACAATGTTTGAGAGAAATGGTACAATTGTGTATCTGGAATGAATTTTAGATCTTTAAGTCCATCTCATGAAAAATGGGAGCAAAAACAAAAGTGTTGCGTTTATATTTTTGTTGAGTGTATTTCCTCACTTGGCTAAACCAGTTGGCTTACTCCGGTGTCTGTTTTTGGACGGACTAAGAGACAAGAATTTTAAATGATCAATGTCAAATTTAAGTTGAATTGCTTTATGAGGCTTGTGCTGCTTCACCAATGTACTGTTTTGCTATTTAAAAAGGAGGCAGGTAGTTTAGTTTAGCAAGTGAGTGGATTCCTCTGTAGTAACTTGAAACGGCTATTGATAGCTTCTTTCACCGTTACATTTTGGTCAGACTGTACAACTGCCATTTGTCAATCATCGATTGATTTACACTTAAGACACCAAATAACTGCAGTCAACAACCTTATAGATAGAGAAATGAACAGCGCTCTGAGCATCTGACAAGAACCACTGCTTAGCTCTGACGGGAGTGTATCAGTGCATGATCTCTTAGGAATAAGGCAGCATTTTCTTCTTTTTTTTAACTGATGGTTTAATACTGGGGCTTGCAAACACCATCTGCCCAGAGCCCAGCCAACACATTCTGTATATATGAATAGTTGACGTCAATTAACTTGTTTCATGTGTTCTCACCAGCGATGAGATACACGGAAATCACATACCTCTCCCAGGAAGTGTGTGTGTGTGTGTTTACAGTACATCTGTGTACAGTTTGTATGTGGGTAGAGGAGCTCTTAATTAAAGCTGCTTAATATGCACATGGATAGGCTTTTTTAGGGGTGAAAACAAATGTGTGGGGAACATATGGTGCCCCAGACATGACACACACCCACGTAATACACAGACACTAGCACACACATGCACGCAAACACTTTCAATGTTCAAAGTGAGATATATACACACACACTGGCACGCCTGGGCTCCTCCAGAAACTGAAGTGATGGATTCTGGCTGATTGTGTGTATGTGTTGGAATATCATTAATATTTTTTTTGCCATTTGGGAAAGGGGTGTGTACATGCACATCCGAGTGTGTGTTTGTGAGAGGATTTCAGGCAGATGGAGGGAGCCGTGGCCCCTTCTGCAGGGTCAACGGGGAGAAGTTAACCAGCACAGATTGTTGCCACTTCCCTCCCCTCTTCTCCTCTCGTTTCCTCTCTTTCTTTTTCCTCCCTTCATCCAACCAAATCAGCCTCCACGCCCATCTCCACCCCTAGCATCACGTACCTTTTCCATTCTGTTTATTTGTTGCGTCTTGTTAAGCAAATATAAAAGGGGCGAACGCATAGGAGAGAAAGTCAGTGAGAACGGAAATAATTTGAGAAGATCTCCACTTTAGTAAATGTTTGCATAGTTTTTGTCTGCCTGCAAACAAAAATATAATTCCTGAAATGTAACTTGGTTTTAACATTGACCTGGGAAAATATGCACTTTAAGGAGGTACTTAACTGGGCCCTTGGGCTTCTTATTTCACAGACCCGATATTTAAAAAGGGAACAAAACAAATAATTGTTTTCAATACTTTTAAAATGAACTAAACAAGTAGAAAACATACTGAAAGTAAATGTAAAATGTTTTTCCTTGCTTTTCCTGTGGCAGTATTTATTTGAGGCTGAGGTTGCATTGATGGACTAAGGGCGCTTTCACACCTAGTTGATAAAGAGTCAATTGAAAGAACTCATAAAAATGCCAACACTTTCCAGATATTTTGAAGAGCATTGATTGCAGTCTTTGCCTCCGTCCCTGTCATTGATAATGGAATGTTCACTATCTGAGGATGTTCATTTGGTGCATTTGATTTAGTCGCAAGTTGAGCTTGAAGTTGGTGCTCCTGGTAATAGTAGTAGTTTTGGGAAGCCCTACTTACTGTATATCTAAGAAATTTAAATTATTCTACTCTAAGCAAACGGTAAGCAGTGACTTGATCCCTTATACGGTATTTTGTGAAAATAAATCAAGAAAATGAAAAAAGCTCTCCAAGTAGGGATATGAAGTGAGAGTAGAGTAAGAAGTCTTCAGTTGTGGAAACAATCATGCTGCTGAATATGCAGTTTAACATTTTCTTCAATATCTTAAATACATGTACAGTAAGGTGGCCAAAATGCCTTAGGCTAAATGGTGAGAATCCATACAATAACAGTCTTAAAACCTCCACGGGCCTTATCGCTCCACTCCATATGTCTTGGCGAATGTGTGTGTGTGTGTGTGTGCTCATGCTTACACCACTCCACCTACATGTTCCAACCTGAGTCTTCCGCAGACACAGAGGGAGCCGTGGAGAGGATTAGGAATATGTGTGGTTCCCAAATCCCAGACACTAGCTTTCTCCGCCAATCACACAGCAGGCAGTGCCAGCCTCCTGGTGAGCCATGCTGGGGAATCCTGGAACCATACCAGTCAAGGAGATGCCTAAAGGGGAAAGGGAGTTTTTCACTGATCCGCCATCCCACGAAAAAAAGACTATGCTTCAAAAAAGTCCAGAGCTCAATAAACCTGGGGAGAGTTTGTGTTTACAAAGGGATCGTCTTTCAGAAAACCAATGTTTACAGCCGGGG
Source organism: Ammodytes marinus (assembly GCF_949987685.1). Classification (NCBI taxonomy): domain Eukaryota; kingdom Metazoa; phylum Chordata; class Actinopteri; order Uranoscopiformes; family Ammodytidae; genus Ammodytes; species Ammodytes marinus. Next base: position 20,007,309 of record NC_137221.1, read on the forward strand.
CCCGCTCGCTGTCACGTCAATTTAGCGTCCTCGCCCACACACGTGCAGGAAAAAAATCATCCTTCCGCCCACAAAGGTGAATATATGTATATTTATACGGAGACACACACACATACGCCACAATTATCGCAGCCGCCGAGCACAGCAACTCCAACTCTTCAAAAATAAGCTGGAAAACAAGCAATATAAGGTTTATTACACTTGTAATAATTTAAAAGAAGAAACATTCAAAATCTGCCTATGGTACGAGTGAAAATTCACTTAAGATGTCTTGCAATGAGATGCAATATCTAAGCCTTTCAGGGGTGGAAGAGATCTTGAAATTAGCTGGGAAAACTCATTTTGAGTATTCCTCCACCCACTTGCCCATGCCATTCTCTTCATTTCAAGTGTCATTTAACTTATTTCAATTCAAAAATGATGATTTAGATTTAAGATCAAAGTGATATTTAAGCATTGTAATGAGATACATCTTGAAGTTAGCTATAGAAATACTTATATTGAGCATTTGTAACTTGTTATAGCCTGCCTTGTAATCCTCATTTTCAATTCAAGCGTATTGAACTAACAAGTCCCTATACATCTCACTGTAATGTTGCTTGTTAGGTGGTTGTGCTATATTAACTCACAAGATATTTTGACCGGAAATTAGACGAAAAATATACTTAGTACGATTTTGAATTTGTGCAGATATCTCCTTTTCCTTTTCTTTTCCTTCTTTCCTGCCACTTCCCTCCTGCTGTCGATCTCCTGCTCCTGGAAACCTGACTACATCTGCAGGTTCCTTCGGGCGATAGAGAAGGCTTTTTCTCTCCCTCTGGACTACACTAGTGATCACAGAGAGGAGCATTAGAGGAGTGATGGGTCGGGGTGGATGAGCCGCAGAGACAAATGCTCTTACCATAACAACATGCATCCCCTTGCCAGTCGATACGCCAATACCTGATAAGAAGAAGAAGAAACAAAATGTGATAGTGTGGTCCAGTAATGAGGTCACAACCTCATCCATACTGTACTGTGCATTGTTGGTCCGACAGTTCCAACATGTGTGTGTTATATTCAAATGGAACATTTCTTACAATTTACTCCCAGCGTACTATGGGGTGACTCTGTGTGGACTAGTTTGCCCTGGAGCCTATCTGGAGCTTCTAGTGGGAATGGATTAAATGTTTTAATTTTTTTTTTCTTTTTGATCCGGCCGTGAGAAGGCATAAGCCAAAAGCCTGGATGGGTTTGAATCATTGATCGGGTGGCGCACATTGATGAGCCGAGGCGAAGGCAGCGTTGTGAATGAAGCGGGATATGGTGGCGACCCAGGGGGAATCACAACACACTCAGGCCTGATCTCTTGCAAAGCCCCTCGGATCCCGATGCTGTCCGACCAGATAAATGTACTCTCTCTCCCCCACCCTCTCTCTCTCTCTCTCTATCTCTCTTTCGCTCACTCTGTTTTCTGGGCCTGATGAATGCAGAGCGAATCAATAAATCTATTCCCCTGCTGGATACCTAATAAAATTTACAAGGACAAGCTTAATAAATTACTAATGGGGTGGCCAATTAGTTTGTGTGCTTGCCTGTGCAGGGCTGTGTGCGTGCGTTTGCGTGTGTGTGTGTGTGTGCCATTGTGTGCATATAGGTCTGTGTGTGCAGATGTGTGTGTAGATGTGTGTGTCTGTGTCAATGCCTCTGTCTGACTTTTAAATTCCTGCCTGTTCATTTGTATGCATCTGTGTGTGTGTGTTTGTGTGACCCCCTGTCCTTAGTTTTTTTTTAATGAAAACACAGCAAGGTTGGCAGTAATCCGGCAGTGGCCACCTTCACCCAGACACACTCTATATCAGAATAGGTCCACACACCGTCACCTTAGTTATTGTATGTACACGTTGCACTGGGGTTCCATCCATCTTCCTAATTTCAATTCAGGTTCATCTAGTATACGATTACAGAGTCTCCACAAGGGTCAAGGTGGGGAATTATTTTGTGCTCCCTTCTGATCCACAGAGAAATACCGAGCTATATTATGATAAAGTATCATACATTATGTAGTAGCCCACCGCTGGTTATGACCACAGTGTGAGTGAGTGGGTGAGCATCCAGTCAGTACTCTTGCAGCTAGATAGATAACTAGCGAAGCACTCTGATGCCGAGGCTGATTGCGACAGGGCCATAGCTGTGATAATGACTTATAACCGTGGGATGACAAAAGCTTTGGTCATTACTGCTGCTGTAAATGTGGAACCAGCCATCTGCCGTCTGTGCTATGGTTGTTATGATAAAGACTGTAACATATTAGTTTATAATAGGTCCAAATTTTCAAAAAAGTGCGTGCAGGGTTTGTGTGCCTGTGTTGTGAATTGACACAGTGGTGCTGGCCGATGCAATGGAGTGAGGCTATTCTGGATCTCCCGCGGTGCATTGGTAAGACATCTGTCATATCTGATAGGAGCACAACCCCATACGGCGTAACAATGTTTTCTAGGCTAATGTTAACAGGAGCAGCAAACAATCACTGAGATAAACAAGTGTATAGCCACATCCATAGCGTCACAGCTTCAACCAGCAAAGCTATTTAGCCATTTGATTGATGCCGCGCAACAGGAAATGCTCTCGGCCTGGTTAACGGAGGTAGCAGCGACCAAATTGTTATTTTATGCTTGTTTAGTTGTATGACAGCAGACACCAGAAAATAACAAATGATACAGACCAAGTCATCCAGCATTTGAATGTGGAGAGTGCAAGGTTATACACGGCAGTTGAATAGGTTACATCCAGTGGCGGCTCCTGACAATAATCTCGGGGGGGGGGCAATTGTTGCCATGATGGGTAAAATTACCCAAAATTAACCTAAATCAGATAGCTAATATGACAATGTCATATTGCATTTTTACTGTACAGTATTTTTGGACATTAAGTAAGTTAATTTCTTGAATAAAATTAGTTTAGCTCTAAAATGATTTAATTATCCGGCTGTGGCCATCACAGATAACTTTGTCATCTACCAGTGTGCTCCTCAGATAGGCTTCCTTTAAAAGTTAAGAGACCGGCTCTACAATGAATCACAATAATCTGATTGATTTGACAGTTGTGTTCTGATTAAACAAAAATGGATGGTGGCATAGCAAATGTGCAACATTAACAGTGCTAATCATCACATTGGTTAGGGTAACTACTGTCTACAGCACTTGGTCAGAGGTTAGCAGCTGTCAGAGTAAACAGTCTATGGATCAGCTGTTGAACGGCGCTGGCTCGTCCATGTGCAGTTTGATGTTTAATGTTTGTTTTACCTTGTCTGAGAGATGATGCATAGGGGTGACACCCGAAGTTATCCTTGCGGTGTGTGTGCTGCCATCATGATGGATAAAAAGCCAGTATACTTTTAGCGCCTTAGCATCCTGCTAGCCTCGTTATCCGTTCAAACGAGCCCCGTGAAAATCCGCGTTTATACGATCCCCCAATCCATCTTGGTAGATACTTGCTTAATGGTTACATTTTGTCTGGGAAGGACCTAGTCCTTTTAATGACATGATCAAGTAGCTTGCCAGCCTACCTGAGTTGATATAAAGTTACGTTGGTCTTGAATATGAGCGCTTTGTGATTCAGACCGGACATGTGTTTCAGTCAATGGTTCATTGTTTACTGTACGTATGACGACAACACATTAGGGCGAGCACCCCCGGAGATTGCATTGCGAGGCCTGCAGTTTGGGGAAAAAAAGGGTAACACTTTATAATAACTATCCGTTGTAACTTGTTAATAGATCATTAGTAAACTCTTAATTAATGATTATTAATGATTTGTTAAGTGTTTGTTAAGGATTTATAACAATGGTAGATAGTTAATAGCTTAATAATTGAATCAGTTCATCTGGGAGGTAATCCGAGATACCGACGAGGCTGAAATAGGCTATAGACTATACACAGTGCATGGGCAACTGAGGGCAGCCCCATTTTCAAATATTTTTAAATAAACTCAATACACACTGTGCATGCCATGGACTTGAACGTGACGTGATCAGTTAATCTCGGATTACCTCCCAGATGAACTGATTCAATTATTAAGCTATTAACTATCTACCATTGTTATAAATCCTTAACAAACTGCTAACAAACACTTAACAAATCATTAATAATCATTAATTAAGAGTTTACTAATGATCTATTAACGAGTTACAACAGATAGTTATTATAAAGTGTTACCAAAAAAAGTTTTACATTGAAGTTTACGAGAGCGCTGGGGGCGATTTTCAACCAGCCCGACATCGCCCCACAGTGACGGTACAGAACACAGACGCTGATTGTACAATGATATTCAGACTTACATGCAGGTAAAAACTGTATTGAAATCATAAATTATGATTATAAATACAAAAACAAAATGTTTTTCATAATTATTATTATCATTATTATATATATTTTTTTTTGCTGGTATGGCTCAAGGAGGGCGTCGCCCTATCGCCCTCTATGGGCGAGCCGCCGCTGGTTACATCTCTTTACTTACAGATATCATGATGAAACCTTTCCAGTTGATTACTTAGGTTAAAGCAATTCTCTTTTGTATTACAATTTTTCTCCAGCGATGTTTGAATAAATGTGCACATTTTGCAATATCTATCTAATAATGTACATTTGCATATTTTCAAACAAGAATAAAGATGATGGATAAAGCCAGAGTTAAAATCTTTATTTCATATTCACATCATACAGTATTGAAGTCCAAAGTTACAGAATATTTTGGATACGGCCTTATACAGTATGTACAGCTCTTATAAATGTATTTTCGGCATGTTTTTAAGATAAAGATATATCATTAATCAGACAATTGACAACATATGTCACACATCCTTCTGCGATAAAATTCACAATAGTGCTAAAAAGGATTATGGAAAGTTTAGCTGAACTAGCTAAAAATCTCAAAATTGACCAGTGCTTTAAAAAACAACGTTTTCGTCTGCCGTGTCTTGCCATAACCAGATTAGACTCTGCACGGTTAGCACAGTTCTGTTGTTTGCTGTCTGATAGAAGCAGCTTAAGCCCCTGACCCCTGGGTGGCCTCTGGTAATCGCAGCTCCCGGAGAGCAATGGATGCCTCATTGTACACCTTCCTATGGCCCTCACCTATCCTCACAACACATTGATGTTTGGAGAAATGCAGGGTATTTGGATTTGGTGAAGGAGAGTGAAAGGAAAAGAGCGAGACACCAGTTATGTGTGTCTCCTTGTGTCTCTCCTCCATTACCCAGAGTAACATCAATGAATCTTTTGAGGATTGCTATCTTCAAAAGGCAAACCCGGCGTTCTCTATCCCCCCCTCAGACAAGACTGTAATTATTCTACATTTGCATGATAAGTGTGTCTGCCTGTGTACGCTTTTATGTATGTATGTATGAGTGCTTAAACGCACATTAGCCGCGGTCGGGCACGAGCTCTCGTCTTTTATCTCTGTGCTGTAAAAGACGGAGAATGGGGCCTTTTTAATGTGGAGTCTGGATCGCTGTCTCTGTGCTCTTCATCTGAGTGTTCCATCATTAGCCACTGTCAGCCCCAGAGCTTTGAAGTGGAGTCAGGGGCTCTCTCGCGATGTGGAATAGTTATGACACTCAGGGCTCTGTGTTTTTGTGTGAGTATTTCCCCGTGCGTTAGCGTACATTAATGTATATTTTCTAGTCAGGCATGCCTTCATTTTCTGACACTTATACGTGAAATCCGGCATGGGTGTTGAACTTAAAGGGGGCCCTTCATCATTAAGCTTGCTTGCAGATTAGCAGTGACGCTGCATGCGGTAATAAGAGATGATTTGTTTTTTTCCTAAACCAAGATATTTTTGTATTTTGTTTCCTCCAAGATGGGAATGTTCTAATAACTCCCCTTGCTCCACTGACTCTGGTGATGGAAAGATGAGAGGGATAGTTAAAGGGAGAAAGCAGGAAAACACAAACGGGGTAAACAAGTGTGACAAATGGGTTCATGATGCTCCTTCGCCTTTCGTACGTACAGCATCTATATAAGCTGCATATAGCTTGATGCACAGAGAGGCATCGATGGAGTCAAGCAGACAGCAGAGGAACATTTTTAGATGGCTACGATCTCCAAAGGCCTCATTAGCTTCTGCAAAAAAAATTGTGTGAGCGCCGAAGCGTGACCGCATACATAGTGTATGGGCACACAACAGCAGCAGCAGCAGTAGCCCGCATAGTCAACACTTGACTTGGCCTGAAAAGCGCGTCTCGGTGGGCTGTCAGGTGCACAAAAGTAGCGGTGCTTCCTTTTAGCTTATTAATTATGGATTATGTTTATTCAGTCTAAGTCTACATTGCGTACCGCAGCTTTTTTTTTTCTTTCTCCCTTGCGCATTCTTAAATATAGAAACAATGTCGTCAAGGCACCATGTGAGACTCCTCCAAGTCCTCTCCTGAGTGCTGGAAATCAAAGACCAGGCGATAAAAAGTTGTACAGAACGGACCATTTTTTGGGCCAGATACCAATCTTTCAGTGGGATGTTGAGGGCATGTGGTGCAGCAATAAAAAAGTTTGATGCGAGTGCGGTCCTGTTGCTGAGGTTTTTTTTTTATTGCAGTTGGTTCCCGGTCTCTGGCCTCCTCCTTTCCGAGAGGAGGTGAATCATCTTGTGGTTGGGAAAGCCAACAGAGTTAAACGGTTTACGAAAGTATGCCAATGGTATTGATGGTAAGGTGTGATAAACCCCGGGACCCAATGAAATGCTTTGCAGAACATTATCCACAGCTGAAAGTTGGTTATAGTGAATTAATTATATGGCAGGCATTAAGCCTCATATACAATAGTTTTGATATTAATAATGCAAAGAGAAGAGACGAGGGTGTGTCTTCAGTCCTGTGATTCAACTCGTTTCAAATGCACTTCAGCTCCTTCCGACCAATACAAACCACACTGGACCGCCTCATGGGTCATGGCAGCTACAGTATGTGGAAGCTTGTGATGTGGTATCGTAGGGTCAGAGGTGTGTTTCTCATTTAGCAAAATTATACTCTATTCATCATATCTGATATTACTGAGGTAAGGGAGAGGTGGGTAGATGCCAATAGTCCACTACCGCTCCATATCCTGTCTTAGTATCCTGCCAGCATGTTTGCTAATCTAAATGATCTCATTTGAATTGCTGTCTAAGCTTTACCTGGCCCACATAATTGGTTTCCATTGTTGTCAACTTCCTTGACTTTTAGGAACCCTTTAGCAAAGAAAAAAAGAAATCCTTGAAAAATCCAATTTTCCAAGCATCCCCTTGAAGATATTCAATAGAGCGTAGTAAATCTGCTCTTAAATGGCAGTGGCCCTCTGGACAGGCTGTGTTCATGCAATGGGGAAGCACATCAGCACATTTAGTGGCCCAATCATCAGTTCTTAATGATGTATCTTGATATATGGGTTTATTTTCAACTCAAACACTGTCTCTAACTTTTGTTTCACAGCAAACTGTAAAAAGGCATTCTAGTGATTTAGCATTGTACTTCCACTCAGTTGGGGTGATTCACAATCGGAAGAAAATTGTGAAATTCAAAACAGCACAGGCTGACATTTGTCCCTAATGTACGTCAAGCTCAAAAAACCCTGAATGCTACATTTCCAGCCCAGTAGGAATTATAGAATTATATTATACAAATCTGTAAAGCATGATTTACATTGCGTGACAGTAGTGTAAGTGGTGTGCCATTTAAAGAGCAAAGCGAAGAGAGTGAGGGTTTGGGGGTCAGGGTGGAGGGGTGACGTTCATGCAATAGACTGGAGTTTTCATCCAGTCAAAGACTCGCAATTAATGTTTGCTGTTTTTTTATTCAAACCATAGCCACAATCTTTTAAACATATCAACCCTGCAACAACTCGTAGTATGTGATATTGGGCTTTATAAACACAATTGTCTTAACTTGACTACATTTTTCAAAGTGTTTTGTTTATCTGAATATATCCCTAATATTCTTTGTTTTAATTTACTTATATGAGCCTTCACTTATGTCTAACCACACCATAGATAACATGCACAGATATTGTAGAAACAATGACAAATATTTTAAATATTGGCATCAGACAGTCATTGAAAGCAATGCAAGGTTCTGCAACATCAGCACTATATTGAAATATCAGTTTCTAACCCAGGCTTTGCTGTTATAAATGTGTAGTCTCCCACCTCTAGCCAAGATAACCCCTGATCATATTATTGGGGATTATTTTCTTAGGCTTGACAAAGCTCCTCTAGAACCACATAACACCTGTTATACAAATGTTTTTCGCAGCCTGATTTGACATTTATGTGTACGATCAGTGGAGTAAGCTTTGGCATATGAACAAACTAGGTTAGTTCCTGATGTTGAAGTGCCTTAGTATTTCCTACATGTACAATATTAACTGTTCACTGTATAAATCTCAATGGGTAGTCAGGGGCTAATGTTACATAAATCAGCATGTTCGCTCAGTTGTCGGCAGTTAGCAACAGGAATGATGTGAGAGTGAGCGAAAGGGAACGCATGAGAGGGGAAGGCATTGCATCAGATCAATAGTAAAGATTAGCCCTACAGTCTAAATGACACCGCACCACCCACCCACACACACACACACCCACACACATACCATCATCATCATCAGCCCATACCAACTGACAGCTTTAATAACTGTCCTAATAACAGGGGAGCAGATTAATAAAGCATACCGCAAATGATTACCTCCATCATTAATCCATCCCATGGCTATTTAAAGCCATAACGTATTAACTATTTGGACAGGAGGTTTCATGTGTTAATGGCCGGATTGAACACACTGTGAGCGAGGTGGAAGCACATTACAGGAACATATGATTTGATTAATGCCATTCACAGGAATAGCAACAAATTAGGCAGGGACAGAACAACCGCTGTTCACCTAGAGATAGAGAGGGTGAGAGAAAAAACATATTCAACCAAGCGAGTTCAGCTGAGATATGAAATATTTGCACTCGAACCGGTGTGTAATCCCCTCGCAGCGGACCTGAGATGAAGCCCGGCTTCTTCTCATTAGCTACATTTGGACCAGATTGCATGGGGTCTACAGATTCATTTGGGAAATCCATCTCTATATATTGCGTACACCCTCCTTATGGCTGCGCTGGAGGGCTCAGCCTGTTGGAGCGTGTGGATGATGACAGAGCTGATTCAGACATAATAAATAATAGAGTGTTACTGGAGGTATCACCTGATGAATATTGCATTCCCATTTTCTTTTGTCCTGCCTGCCTGCCCGCCTGTCTTTCCTGTCTATCTAAGAGACTATACCTGGCCCAATGCCAGCTTGTTTTGTTATTTTGCGGTTATCCAGTGGAAATATCCAGTTGGGCTACATGTCGACAGCTGGCAGGGTTGGAGGCACTCTGCATTAGAAAAAAAAGAAATAAAAAAAAACACCCACAGTGTCAGGCAGCAAAACGCGAGACAATTTCTCTCGTCTGCGGCAGCCAAACTTGTTCCAAAAAAAGATGTAACGACCCGCCCATCTGACACGCACCGCGGGTGGATTTGTGTTCCAGCTGGAGTGCACAAGTTGAAAAAGGACGGCCGGGAGGGGGGGGGGGGGGGGAAAAGTTTTGAAGATGGAGAATAAAATGATCACCTTCAACAGATTATTGCCGGGGAAGGTGTTTTTTTTGTTGCGTTCTGAGGGGAGCGTGTGTGGGCTTGAGCCTTTCTAGTTCTCTCTGACTCATAATTAGGAAGGCTTTTTATGAGTGTAATATATTTTTCTTATTTATTCAGTTCATCGTGGATATCAGTGGTAGTCATTAAGGCACACAAGGAAAAAGCAAGTTCATTCAAATGTGAAAAAAACTGAGTGCTCAACAATTGAAGAACCGAAATACAACTTTAGCTAATGTTAATATGGGTTACAGACCAGTCTCAAAGCCGTTTTATGCATTTTGTAATGGTTTGAAAATAGAAAGAACATTTCTGTGTCTTTGTGTGTGTGTTTGTTTCACTCCACGTCTGTCACCATCTGTCAAATGCTGTTTTGGAATAACAGGATGTAGTTGGCAACATAAAGCGGGGACACATATCATAGGATGATACATCCTCTTAAATTGCCAAATCGTTCCTGGATATTAGTGAGAGTGAATATCAAAGCACACCAGAAAAAGAACAAGTCCACGGTATTTACTTGAGCAGAACAAAATCAGCCAGTTTAGACAAACAGAGGAGTTCAAGAAATCATTTGACAAGTACGTGTTTGGTGTATTCATAAGTTGTGGGTTATGAAACACCAACGTTAGATTTCAGCATCAGTCCAAAACACTTCTGATTGGATTTAATTTTTTTTTTCTCATGATGTTGTACATAACATGTCACCGTCCGTCAAATTCTTAGCAAAAAATCTGATATATGTTCTTATTTTGTAAAAACGGATATGGGGTAGTGGTAATTTTAAAACATAAACTAGCAAGTTATTTCATGCATTTAAAATAGATTAGCTCGTTTTAGTTTGGGGTGTTAGTATGCTAACATGTTGCTCATTCAGACTAATCACAAAGTAGGCTACAGTTGTATTTCTCTGCAAATAGATCCAATAGTATATTCCAATACAATCGAAATTGTAGGTGCTAGAGAGAAAGTCAGGGGATCACTTAAGTCAATAAGATACAACCTCTTGGGACCATTAGCGTCAGCACAAAGCTTCACAGCAATCAATCCTGTAGTTGTTGAGAAATGTCAGTCTTGACTAATGTGTTGGACAGACTCAGACTAACAAGCTGACATTACCATCTATACAGCCGTTATGCATGGCTTAATACAGTTAAAAATCACATTTGAACAAACTTGATACATTGGAATATTCTGGAATATGAAACACCAACGTGAGTGATCATAAATGTCCATGTCCGAGTTTAAGTTTTTTAATCACAATGTTAAAAAAAAAGAGTTATGACCATCTGTCTAATGCTATTTTGGTGCCAGTGTTTGGAATTACAATGGAGCTGTGTGTGTGTGTGTGTGTGTGTGTGTGTGTGTGTGTGTGTGTGTGTGTGTGTGTGTGTGTGTGTGTGTGTGTGTGTGTGTGTGTGTGTGTGTGTGTGTGTGTGTGTGTGTGTGTGTGTGTGTGTGTGTGTGTGTGTGTGTGTGTGTGTGTGTGTGTGTGTGTGTGTGTGTGTGTGTGTGTGTGTGTGTGTGTGTGTGTGTGTGGCTATACCCCAAAAGAGACAATGAGCAAAATCTAATGTCCTGTCCTCTGCAATTTGCGCCCCCAACTACTGCTGCTAACTTTATCTCCTGTCAGTAATGTGTGTAGCGTGATCAATCTGGACATCTTATTATTGTGAGTGGATGTTGTATCAAATCAGCATTTTTCAACCGCTGGTCCGTGTAGTTTTCCCTCCCATCATTTCTGGTCTGTA